>NC_142018.1:22398333-22709166 GCF_049901735.1 Notechis scutatus
GTCTTAAAGTGGCCACGGTTGGAGACCCCTGTCCTAAGGTACGCCGTGCCAGGGACGGGGCCCTAACTGGGCATCAGCTTCCAGCCTGTTCTAAGACGGGAGGGGGGGTGTGTGTGTGTGTGTGTGTGTGTCGAAGGCAGAAGTGTTTGTGTAAAGGCTCCTTCCCGACTTCTGCTAAATGTCCTTGGGGTGGGGGTGGGGGGTGACTTTTGGAATTCTTGAAGTCTCCTTCCTCCATTTGTTCTGCATTAAAATGCAATTGTGAGCCCGTGTTCAATTAAAATGCATGAAATGATTTGTCTATATTTAGATCAGCCTCCCCCAGTTGATTGTTCTCTGTATAGATTGGCATTCAGTTGCCCTAACCTTCCACCTGTGCAGGCCTATGGCTTCTTCGGGGTGCCTGACTGGGAAAATTTGGTCTTTAGGTATTTATTGGTTTTTGTTATTGGTTGGTTTAGATGTTTTTTTAAGGTTGCGGTTGCTGGGATTTTTAATTCCTTCGAAATAAAAAGGATGGCCCCCTATCTTAAGAATAAAAGGTACCGAAAAATAGAAGTAAATTAAATTTTTAGTTCTCCCTCACTCCCTTTCCCCAGGCACTGGGTAAGTAAAGCAAAGTCATATCACGTGTGTGTGTGCGTGTGTGTGTGTGTGTGTGTGTGGGCTCCATGTATTAATTCCCTTTATTTTGTTTTTACCTGAATCTGATTTTCCTGCCCTCTCCCTTTATAAAATTTTCTCTTCTCACTATCTGGCCTCCGTACGATTCTCGTGCAGAGGAGAATGCCTGGGATGTCCAGGAGTTCCTAAGTCATATAGTTAACAGATAAAGGCAATAAATAAATAACCCGCTCTTAAAATGGGTTGATTATGAAACCAGCACTGCCCTCCAGTCCCGCGTCACGTGGGCTTCGTTCTCGGGCCGCGACGGTTCCTTCCGTCTGTGGGGTTCCAGCAGCACCGCCAGCCCAGCCATGTCGATGCTCAGTTGTGACGGGGTTAAGCAGAGATGTGCAAACTGTTGAATGATCTGTGGACCCTCCCTGGACCACAAAGGGTCCGGGGGACGAGTTTTGTGTCTGTGGGTGTCATTTTTTATAAAAACAAAGTATGACTTAATTGTTATCCATTCCTCTTGTATTTCCTTTCTTTAATTCCTGATCCGAGCCAAATTCACACACACTCACACGGTTGCTCTTTTGATATGCATAAATGCAAGCCAGGAACTCTTTTTCTTTTCTTTTGTGTCTGTCCCCGTGTGCCATTCCTGCTTCTTTCCTGTCCTCGCCAGTCGGTGCCCTCATCACTACGCATCTCTTTGGACGCTTTCTGGATTTCTTCTTGCTGGAGCTTCCAACACCCACCTTTCCTGGAACCCGTTTTGTTTCCTTTTGTACAGAGTTTTCTATTGAAATCTGCATGGATAAACCTAATGTACATACTCTGTGTATAAAATGAAGTCTTTCGTAATTCTCCCCTGGCGTTGCGTGTTCTGTCGCTTTGGGTTCCACCTTTTGCCTGGATGGTTGCAGCAAAGCTGCAGGCAGGGGACACAAATGGCTGGGGGAGGCGGGGGGAGGTCCGGCCCGAAGCAAGCCGCCTTCCCCTGTTTAGGGGGGATCCGTGCTGGGTTTCTAACTGATCCAATCCTGCTCTAAAGAGTCCCTTAGAGAAAGATTTGGCCTCCCTGGGTTTCACCCCTGGGGTTTCTTCCCTCCCTGTTCCTGTTTCGGTTGTTGTTTCCCCCACAATGACAACCTTGTGAAAGAGAAGCCAGGAGGAGGAACCACGGCTCAGCCAGGGACCATTCCGGCTGCTTTGGACGTTGAATGAGGTTGCTACCCACCTGCCTTGGCTGGGCATGCTTAGCCCATGGACGCCTATTCCTTTGTGCCTGCCTGCTTTCACCAAGGGCTGAACATTTGGAGCTGCAGCAATCAATCGGAAGGGAGCTGGAAGGGAGCTCAGAGGTCATCTAGTCCAGCCCCCCTGCTCAGGCAGGAGAACCCACACAATTTGAGACCAGTGGCTGTCCAGGCTCTTCTTCAAAAGCCACCAATGATGGAGTCCCCACAACTTCTGTTCCACTGGTTAATAGTTCTCACGGTTAGGAGGTTTCTGGTTAATTCCAGGTTGCTCCTCTCCGTGGCGAGTCTCCCTCTTGTTTCTTGCCTTTTGATGCTTTGGAAAATAAGTTGACCCTCCTCATCTTCTTTGGGGCAGCCTCTCAAACATTGGAAGGCTGCTATCATGTCCTGTCATAGTGGGGGGACCCCCCCAACCCAGGAAAACAAAAGGGGAGTGAGAAGAGCCACGTAGGGCTGGGAAGAAGGCGGCTGCTTCTGCAATTAACATTCTTTGTCCCCTCTCTGCTGCCAGAAAGCCAAGGCGGGGGAGGTCTTTGAAGCCCCCCTTGGGGCCTTCATGCTCTGCCTGACTCCTGGCAGCCGAGATTCCTCCCCCCCCCCCCAGGATGCTCAGGGGTCAGCTTGGCAGGTCCAGGGAGGAGGGCGTGGGTATTCCGCTGTAGACCGCAGGGCATGAAGGGAGAAGGAGAAATGGTTTCCTTGAGAGAAGTCGGGGAATCTTTCATCAGATTCTGGGAAACCCCTTTCCCAAATAAACCTGACGTCCCTCTCCGCCGTTTTGCCAAATGGGCAGAGTTGGTTGGCTGAGGTCAAGGCTTCTGGGATCTCCAGGCAGGAGGGTCCCTGATGCGGGGGGCGTTCTTCCTGTTTTAGTCGCAATCCGAAGGCTGCCTCTTGAGGAGCAGGGATAACCCTCTGTTGTGGTTAGTCGGCAGCAGGTGCGGACGGCTGAGGAGAGCGAGGACTCAAATGAGGGGCCGGGACCATTAGGGAGTGGATTGCTGCCTTCAGAGATTGGTGGGGGGAGCTGGCAGCAGCGATGAGGAGGTTCCCGAGGAGCCTGTGCCAAGTGCACATGCACAAAGGATTGCTCGCAGGAAAGAGCAGCTACAACAGCACGGGTGACTCGGGAGTAAGGCTGCAAGGGAATGGCCCCTCCTTCAAGAAGATAAAAGCCAGCTGTAAATCAGACGTTCTTTGTAGGAAGCAAAAACGTTTTGAAACTCAGCCTCGTGGACATTACAGTATCTTAAGTTGGTATTTTAAGACTCCTGTGTTGTGAAATATTTCTTATTTGTGATTCTTGGCAGCCTCGCACAGTTTTGGCGAGGCTGGTGCTTATCAAAGTTAGTTAGTTTGCAGCAGCCTTTTAACCGGGGATTCGTAAGAGTCATTAAAAGGTTTCTGTTCCCTTTGGTTCGTGTTTGTTTTATTGGAAAAGGGTTTGGGTCAGAACAGCCTCCCTCCAGCCTGGTGAAAGGAGACCATCCCCACGTCCTGTTCTAGGAGAACCCCAGAAGTCAACCAGGTACGGCAAGAAGGTCCTGAATCTCGGCTGTTTTGAGTTGGAGAGAGCTGGGGACGCCTCTCCTTTCCCACCCTGCGGGATTCCATGAACCTTAATCCCCTTCTCCTATTCCCGGTCTTCAAAGGGAAAAGTTGAAAAGCCCCCCCATCTGCTTGTTGTCCTTATAACTTTCCCTCTTTTCACCTCCTTCCTGCATTGCGGCCACACCACATGTGTTCGTGGGTGCTATAACAAGGTATGCCAAATATTCTTTGGGGGGGAAGGCCAGCAAAATGCCTTGGCCTGTGGGTGGAGCACCTTTCCTGAGGGACCCCCATTCTCCAGAACAAGGGTCTCCAACCTTGGAAACATTAAGACTTGTGGACTTCAACTCCCAGAATTCCCCAGACAGCATCCCTGTGCTTGTAGCACAGAGGTCTCCAAACTTGGCATCTTTTAAGACTTGTGGACTTCCAGAACTCCCAGAATTCTCAGTCAGGTTTCTCCAGCAGCGATGCAATATTGGCATTTGGCAGGTTGGAGACCACTTCCCAACTATCACCTGTCCAGGGGTGCAGGCAAGAAGATGGAAATCCAAGGTTTTCTTGGAGTACCCCGATAAGAAATGTTGACATCTCCAAGCCCAAATCCCTTTATTTTATATATGACTTACTCATAACTGACCACTGAGACCCGACAGGGGGGAAAAGATTAAAAAGAAAAAAGAAAATCCACCTGAGATTAATGGTATTTTGTTCATGCACCAGAATGAAAATAACAATTTCATAAGCAAAAGATGCCGTTTTGCAGGGAGACCCACCTGCTCCCTTCCCCACAACCGAGACAGGTTCTGATTTTAAGAATGGCACAAAACAATGAACTACAAGTAAGAAAGAAAGCGGAAATGAAAAAAGAAAGAAAGAAAAAGGGTTTGTTCGTGATGCCGTATTTACATTGTTCTTTGACTAGCAGGAACACTGTTCGTAGCTGCGAGTAGAAGCGTGTGAGTTTACACACGGCTTGTTTTTTCCCCGCTGCAGCTGTTGATGGAGATCTCCGGGGTCCCTGCATGCATTTCCAACGCTGTCTCCATCTCGTCCAGCTCCATGCTGTTGAGTTCATGGCGGTAACTGTTCAAGTTGAGATCCTTGCTGTAGAAGGCGGTGGAGGAGATGTTGGGGCACTGGCTGTGCAGCTGGGAGGCCCTTTTGCTGCTCTCGTAGTGGCACCGGATGTAGTTAGAGAAAGCCCTGCGGTAGGTCTTGTTGAAGAGGGTGTACACGAGGGGGTTGACCCCCGAGCAGATGTAGCCCACCCAAACAAACACGTCCAGAAGCTCACGGAGGACCGCCTGGTCACAGGCCTCCTGGCAGAGGACGGACATGATGTTGGTGATAAAAAACGGGCACCACATAACCAGGAACAAAAAAAAGACGATCCCCAAGACCTTGGAGGCCCTGCGTTCGTTGTTGATGGACTGCATGGTGCCCTTCCGGAAAAGGACTCCTTCCTTGTTGACCGGAGAGTTTAAGTGGGAAGCCGCCTCGTGGTTCTGCAGCATGGAGAGGTTCTCCACGTTGGGGTCCTTCCTCAGGCAGCTGATGCTGCTCCTCCTCGGCTTGAGGGGCTCCCCGTAGAGGAAGAGGGAGGCCTGCTTCTGCAGCACCTGGATGGTCAGGCAGTAGGCAACCACCATGATCATCAGGGGGATGAAGAAGGCCACGAAGGAGCCGATGAGGACAAAGTTTTCGTCGTTCAGGACACAGCTTCCGTTCACAAAGACCCGGGAATCGTCTTGCAAGCCAATGACTGGGATGGGCAGGGAAATACCTGGAGGAGAAGACATGCCAAGAAGAAAGACCATCAAGAGAAGCAGACGGAGAAAAAGGCTGCTCCTTTCATTGGATGGGTGGCCTTGAATCCTTATGACTGGGGCATTGTCAGAGTGACCAGCCCCCGAGAGCTCCCTCTGTCAAAGGAAATGAAGGGGTCCAGGGGGAACTGGGGAAAGAGTGACTTTGGGTCAGCTTGGAGATGTTTAATGAAATGGCCAAGATACACCTGCATTTTCCCACGGTCCTTTGGTATTGACTCTCCAAGATCCCTCTCTGTCTCCTGACCTTTCCTCAACTTCCTGGCGTCCAGACATTTTGGCAGATGGGCAACTGCGATGGGAGTCCAACGGTCAGTCCAGTAGATAGATCAGACCAGGAATTCAATTCCCTAGAAAGGCTGAATCTATTTTTATTGAGATTGGCTCTAATTAACCGAGTCCTGCACATCTGATTGTGCTTCCCCTTCTTATCCTATCGTGACTTTGATTGCAGAGGTAGAGTTGGCTTACAGGAAAGCCCACCAAACCCAAATAGAGCTATGGGCACCTTTTCCCACGATGAAGTGTGAGCCTTTAGGAGGAAAAGGGTGTGATCTTCCTTGGCTCCACTAGATGGGGCCCATGGCCCTGGTGGGAAGGCGGGAGGCCATCTTGCACTGAAACATTGCTGGCGCCAAATTGGGCTTCGGTCCTGTTTTCCCTATGCAGCTCAGGAGCCCACCGGATGCCTCCCTCCCTCTCTTGCGTCCACCCCACCCCCCCCCCATCCTCATCATCTAGAAGCCTTTGTCCCGAAGGCGCTTTTTCAAGAGGAAGATGCTTCACTTCTCATCCAAGAAGTTAATGAAGTCAGAGCTGAAGGTGCTTCTTGGATGAGAAGCAAAGCCCAGTCGCCTCTTGAGAAAAGCACCTTTGGGACAACCGCAACCTGGAAGACAGGGAATCCCCCTAGACAAGAGAAGCCCTTGGGTTTCCTTTGTGGGCTCTCTCTTGACAAGGCAGGCCCAGAGGGAGCAGTTCATTCTTGTGCCCCCAGGGCAAGTGGCCACCCATAGCAAAGGGGGCCAGCTTCGAAGCAAGGAAAGAAAAGGGGCGAGAAGCTGCCACGCGTCACCCTAGAGCCGCGTTTCTCAACCTTGGCAACATGAAAGAGTGTGGGCTTCAGTGCCCAGAATTCTCCAGCCAGGAGTTGAAGTCCACACTTCTTAACGTTGACACGGTTGAGAAATTCTGCTCTAGGCAGCTGCTCGTGGAGCATTGATAGATCAATCGATCGATCGACTGGCTGGCTGGCTGGCTGGCTGGCCGGGCTCCAGCCTATAAATACAAGACTAAGCCTAATAAAACCTAGGTTTAAATCTAGTAGAAGATTGATTGGTTGGCTGAACTGCATCATTTTAAATATACAATACTAAACAGGTAACATGGAAAGGCAACCAAGATTCCTCTTGAACCAACTCTTCCAAGCATTGGAAGGGAAATACTTCTGGTTTTCCGCAGCAATTGATTATCTGCTGTCCTTCAGCCCAGATCACCCAAAGGTCTTAGAACGTCTTGTTTTAGGACGATGGTGATTTTCACCAGAGCTTCCTTGAGGACAAGGCCTCGGTCAACGAGAGGGACCGCTTACCCATCGAAATGGTCCAGACGGCAGCGATCTTCATGATAGCCTTGGTGCGGGAATTGAACCGGCTGTGTTCGATGGGGTTGCGGATGGCGACGTAGCGGTCGAGGGAGATGGCGCAAAGGTGCATGATGGAGGCCGTGGAAAAAAGCACATCTAGGGAAATCCAGATGGGACACAGTTGTTTAGGCAAAGGCCAGGCATAATCTGGAAGAGAGAGAAGGGAGAGGCGAGGAAGGACACATGAGCGGAAGGGGCTTCAGCCCAGAACGGAGGGGGAGAAGGAGGAGGAAAAGGAAGAGGAGGAGGAGGAGGAGGAGGAGGAGGAGGAGGAGGAGGAGGAAATCCCCAGTCACTCAACCACGTTTGGGTACCACACTGGGTGATGCTGAGGCAAAGCGCCTGGCAGGCATGAGGGACCAGCAGGGATCTCCAACCTTGGCCACTTTAAGACTTGTGGACTAACTCCCAGATTCTCAGCCAACCACTTGTGGACTTCAACTCTCAGAATTCTGGGAGTTGAAGTCCACAAGTCTTAAAGTGGCCAAGGTTGGAGACTCCTGCGCTAAAGGATCCAGGAACAGGAACCCTACTTCCCAGACAGGCCGAGGGGAAGAAAACCCACCCAGGAGAAAAGCATCTTCTAGACCAAGGGGGGGCCCCTGACCTTGGCAACTTTAAGACCTGTGGACTACAAGGGTGTGCAGATCGTATCCTAACAGTTGCCGACACCCAGCAGGGGTGATTTGGTGACTGCTTCCTGCTGAGTAGAAAAGAGGCCGCAGGAGGAACCTCATAAGAAACAGCAAGCAGGAGCTTGCCAGAAAAGTTGGCAAGGCCTTGGGTGAGCAACCTGCTCCATCCTTGGGCTGCCAAGCGAACTTAGACAGAAGACACGATGCAGCTTCTTCTGTTCCAAAATGAGGAGTCCAAATCTCTAGGCAACCTTTTGGAATCTGTCCCAAGGTTTAACCTGATTACATGAGAAGCAAAATTGTGCACTGGAAGTTGGGGGCATTTCTTAAATGTAATAAAAGGTTAATGCAAAAAAGCTTCCCGTGTTATGTTTCAGTTTATTTGTTGACTGTCCTGAGGTCATCCAGAGTTTTATTTTGCTATCTTTATCTGTGCTTTATATTCCCCGTTTTTGGCTGTAATAATGAATGGAGAAGGAGGAGGATGAATCTGAAAAAGGAGAGTTTTAACAAGAGAAGCCTTTAAAAAACACAGCCTCCCATTTTCAGCCTTCCAGAGAAGCTTTCTTTCCAAACCACAATTGCTTTGTTGATTTGCAGCGAGGGGCTGCACCTACATATGGCCCCAGACCTCTTTCCAGGGGGCTGCCGTTGTTCTGAGAGGGTCCAGCCTGGGTATTTTCATTCTCCAGGTTCCTTTGAAAGAAAAAAATATGCACAAAAGCCGTTTCAAATCCTTTGTGTTTCAGGAGACAAGCTGGACTGCACATTCCCAGTTTTAAGCATTTCCAAAAGCAGTCTGGAGTTTGTGTGTTTAAACAAAAGAGAAATAAATGATTTAAGGGAATAAATGTAGAATGATGAGCTGTGTCCCAAATACCATCAATCTCTGTAAAACTCGGTCACCTTTGGGAAGCTAAAGCAAACACCTGGGCCCAGCAGAGTCCTCTGAAGTGCCCAAGGCAAGAGGTGAGAAGCCATCAATCAAAGCACCAGAAATAGGAAATTGTTTAAGTCTATGGAAAATTAAACACTTGTCAGTGGGGGGTTTACTCCCTTCCTTTTAAGGCATCTGCTTTCCAGCATCCAAAGGACCCCCCTGAACTGTTGAGAGGAAGGAATGGATTCATTTTCCAGTGAATTCAGAGCCTGGTCTCCTTAATGGCATTTCAGTTTCCTGACAAGGTTGAAAGTCAACTACCGACAAGAACTTGCAGACGGACTGATGGGTCCTCCCCAGCGGCGGGGAGCTCACGCCGCAGCCTGGCAGTTGACAGACGGATGAACTTCAGCTACAATTTGCATTTCTTTACACCCCTGAAGCGTTACAGCCAGGCGTGCATTCGATTCTGGTTGCTCGGGTGTGCCAGACTCCCTCATTTCCTTTTTTGTACCCATCGCCTAATTACTCCTGGGATACTTGTGGCTTTCATCCTTAATTCCCCCCCCTCCCCGCGCTCTCATTTGCTCTGGCCCATCACTGGTTTTGGCACAGGGCGAGACCAAGTGTCAAGGGTGCAAGGAGGCAATTCCAGATGGAAGCTGTGAAAAAGAACTAACCCAACGGAGGCCCCCAGGCATCACGTGGAAGCATCAGGGGAGGGTTTCAGACAGCCAGGAGTTGGGTCGGTGGGGGACAGAGGATTCCAGCAGATCCACAGCGGCTCCAGTTCCTCCTCATGAATTGGAGAAGAAGATGCTCCCCTGCTAGCTTGGAGTTCTCCCTTCTGACTAAAGGAGATGATGGTGTCTCCTTCAGGGATGGACCCAAGCGTTTCCTTCTCCCGTCAGCCCTGGGTTTTCTTCTTTGGTGGCTGGTGGCCCTCCAAGACTGCAGATTTTCCCCAGCCTAAGTAGGAGCCCAGGTCCCATTTCTCTGCAGACCAGGGACTGAGCCAAGAGAATGCCTTGAGGAGGAGGAGGAGGATCCTTGTGCCGCTCATGGTGGCGGCTGCTCTGCAGGGTTTCAAGGGCACCAGTTGAGCAGACCTGCCTGCAAATCCCGGCGAATGAGCAGATGTTCTACAACTCAGGTGCTCCCTCTTTTATCCCTCAGAGCAAAGTGACACATCTGTGGACCTGCTGCTAGAAATAACCCAGCCCTGTTTCATTTCTTGTCTTTACTGCTTTGCAGTGCTTGGGGTGTTGTTGTTGTTGTTTTTTCAAAGAAAAGGGGAAATGCCTTTTGCTCCCTGGGAGTTGGGTTCGTTTGCTTCTCAACTTCTACCATCTTGAGATGCTTGGACCATCTCACCAAACTCCCCGGCCAACCCTGGAGCCCCCACACCTTCAGAAGGCAACGGGGCTGAGATGTTTCCTTCAGAGGCACAGGGGATTCCTTTGCTTTTTAAACCACACCCACGAGGCCTTTCACACCCTTAAACCTGAGAAGGAGACTATGTGCAAACTGTGTGTGTGTCGGGGGTGGGGGTGGGGGCAGTTCTCGCTAGAAGCGAATGCAAGCACAGCTCTGAAACAACCGTTTTCACAGGGATGGGACTCCCTTGTCAGATCTGGGCTGGCTCTCCATTTGGTGCAGGAAAAACCTGGAGGGGTTGAGAAGCAGGTGTGACTTTGCTTTCCCCGTTGCTCTTGATTAAGGTGGCGTTTCAGTCCCTCTGAGAGAAGAGGAGAGAGCAGGTTCCCACCGTGTGTCCCCCTTGGGGGAGAAGCAAGGCCCCCTGTCTTAAGGAGATGCCTGACCGGGAAATATCCCTTCCCTTCGGCCCAACTCTTTCCTCGGTGGTCTTCCCAAGTTCTGCTCCCCTCCCTTGGCAGCATGAGCTGAGACGCCATCTTAGCCCCAATCTAGAGAGACAGGAGGAGCCTTGAGCAGCTTCCCTCAAGCTTGGCCACTTTTAAGCTATGTGGACTTGAACTCCCAGAATTCTCCTACTATGCTGGCTGGGGGAATTCTGGGAGTTGAAACTGACGCAGCTTAAAGAAGTTACACAATGACCAGGGAGGGCCTCGGTGTGTGAATCAACTTATCAGCAAAATATCTGGAGGTACCTGGCATGTTAACGCTCTGCATCTATTCCCAAGAGGAAACTGGGGAGTTACAAGACGTGAGGGTGAAAAAGAAGAGCGGCCCAGCCCCAATTTAGAGCACAAAACCTTCCTTTTTTTGTGGAGTCAGCCCTCAGTTGCTGCTGCCTTCAGCACAAACAGGCCCCAGGTGATGTGTGCCGAGTTTGTTTTGAAAAGCAAAAACGTTTATGGCGGATATTCTGGCTTCCCAAGCCGGGGAAGTAATTGGGTATTTTTGGAGTGACTCCAACCTGTTCTTTTGCTTGCGGGAATCTTTCAACGTTTAAAAACAAAACAATGATCAATAAACACAAGAGAGCAATAAAAAGAGCAGCATGAAGCCAGGTGAGACAACTAAAGGCAAAAGGCATGTGAGGCTGGAGGGGGCTAAAGGGGGCATTTCCTTGCTTTTGGCTTGGGACCGTCTTCTGGTCCAGTCGTGGATGACCCTCTTTCTCCAGCCCCAAGGCTGTTATTGTGGGGAGGAGGAGGAGCTATAGATACTGCCTTGAGCTCCTGCAGGGAAGATAAGATTGTTTTTTTAAAAATGGCTGATAATTAGACCAGTTAACCAGTTAGCACAACCCACTGAAGTGTAGTCTACCCAACCAGATTGGATTTACCTCTTGGCCCACCCAACATTTAGCCAAGCACATTTTGGTCTTGTGCGTTGTACAAAATCAGTTGGGTGTGGAAGAAAGGCAGGGAGGCAGATCCCCAATCAAATTAAAAAATTGGATCCCGATGTTCCTATCAGATGCAAAGAACCAGGACCATAGGTTGCAGCCTGGATGATGTATTGAAGCCTGTACACAAGAATCTGGTCAACTAACCATCAGCACTAAATTGGCACTGGATAAGGTCAATGAAATTCAAAAGGGGGCTGGACTTGGGTCTCTTGTGGCAACGCTGGGACTCTAAAATGATGACCCATTTTACTCTCCCTCTTCTGCTATGATTCCCGCAGAAGGTACAGCATTCAAGCCAAGAAGATTCCTGGAGTGAAATTCAGATTCTGGGAACTCCACAGACAACATCCATGACATTCCCTTGGCAAGATAACGGAAGCAGTTCATCCTTCTCTTCCTCCAGGATGTTTTTTCAACTTCCAGGATAAGTTTCAGATTTCTGGTGGACTCTCATCCAGGTTAGAGTTTGTATTAAACCCTGCTTAACCTCTGAGGCTCGGTGAGGACTGCCAACTTTTTAACTCATCTAACGAGAGATATTTCAACCTCCTGCTGCTATTATCCGTCTTCTTGTATGTTCTTCCAGAAAGTCAAGATCATTTGAAGACTGAAGAACATTCTGCCCTAATACGTGAGAAAGACTGAAGAACGGTTTGCCAGGAAAACACACAACGTTCCTTCCTTAAGGGCTGGGTCGACTTTCTTGTTCCTGAGATTTCACACTCCCTTCTTGCTTTCCAGGAGTTCAAACTCAACAGTTTTTATCACGTGTCTCCACTTTGGCTTCTATTCATTAGCACAGATTTTTAATTAGTCCTTCAGGATCATCCTGTTGTAAAATACACCTAAGATGCCAAGTGTAACAGTTGACCATTAATAAGACACGAGAGAGGAAGGTGAACGAGTGAAGGCTTCAAAGCTTTGCTCCAACTTCTCTTCCAGGTGGACCTGGGAGCCTCTTTCAAAGGCTCTGCAGCAGGCAAAGGTTGACCTCCGAAATGAAGATCTCGTGTGAGTTTTGCATCCTAGGTAGGTGGCTGAGGAAGACATGAAGGGCAGCAGGGAAAGAGGACATGCCTGCTTTTTAAAGAATGAGCAGTTGTTTCAAGAATTGAGGGAAACTATAAAAGCAGCTCTCCATCCAGCCGTTCTCCAGACATGCCTGCAGTGGGTGTAGCAGCTGCTCTGCAGGACTGCATTTCCCTTCCTCGGTGCAGAATAGTAAGAGTGGGTGGCCCTATCCTGCCGAACTGAAGGGTACCTGATGGGCAGGGCAAAGCAAGGCCAATGGATCCAAGCAGGATCCTTTTCTCCTCTGGAAGGCCCTCCCAAGAGATTGGAAGCAGGACAGGAGTCTAAGCCTCTGGGTGCCCCGTTCCACCCTTCCCACCCTTCTCTTGGCCAACGCCCTTGGCGCAGGGTGTTCAGCCACGAAGAACTGCTTTTCCCAAGTCTCAGTCACATGCAGCAATTGGTCCACTGTTTCCCAACCTGGGCCATTTGAAGATGTGCGGACTTCAACTCCCAGAATTCCACAGCCGGCATGGCATTCTGGGAGTTGAAGTCCACACTTCTGCAAACAGCTCAGGTTGGGAAACACGGAACGAAAGTAAGAGGTGCCACAAAACCCCACTTCTCTCCTGGTGCCCACAAGGGTCCTATTATCTCAGTGTCCCTGGCCCCTTTGAAGACCCACAGATCTGTAGACCATCCCTTGAAGACTCCTGACTCTGGAGCTACCCCAAGCCAGTGCCTCCTGTGCATGCAAAACAGGGCCCCAAAGGGACAGAGCAGGTCCCCTCTCAACCTGATGCCCTTCTGTTCTCAGGCTGGCTGGAGGGGCAGTGGGAACAGCGGTGAAAGAAAGATGGCAACCCTTCCCATGCATTCACTTGAAAGCCACTTGTCTTACAGGGCTACAGCCCTCTTATGGACACCAACAATGGGGCACTTACCATAGAGAATAGTGACCAGAGATACTGGCATCACCAGGATGCCCACCAACATGTCCGCCACAGCCAAGGACATCAGGAAGTAGTTGGTGGCATTTTGGAGCTTCTTCTCCAAGGAGACCGCCATGATAACCAAAATATTCCCACCAATAGTCAAGACGATGATGACCAGAATCAGGAGAGCTGGCCAGTTCTTCTCCTTGATGGACTTCCGAGAGATGTCTGTCCCCATGGAGGAATTCAGGGGATCAGTTGTTGGCAAGCTGTGATTCCCAGTCAAGTTGTGGCTCAGTGGCCAAGCCATCAAGCCGCTGTGCAGGCTGAAGTCCAGAGTGATGGATACGGTGGTCAAGCCAAGAATCCCTCCCCCACTGAGGGCACTCATCCTTTGCACACAGGTGCCTTCCTGTCCTCAGGAGCACCTGCAAACCAATCCCTTTCTCAGAGGGGAGAAGACGGAGGGCAGCCACTGGATGGCCCAGCACTGGCCCAACAAAGGCGCTTGACCTTCCATAGTGGGTGAAAGCTTGTTGAAGCCAGAGTGATGTTCTTCCAGGCTGCCGGACCCCAGAGCTTGGAAAGGTCAGCTGGTGAAGAGCAATGGGATCTTGGCAGCAATACCCAGCGGGTCCTCACGGCCAACATTCTGTGAAAGAGAAAGAAAGAAAGAAAGAAAGAAAGAAAGAAAGAAAGAAAGAAAGAAAGAAAGAAAGAAAGAAAGAAAGAAAGAAAGAAAGAAAGAAAGAAAGAAAGAAAGAAAGAAAGAAAGAAAGAAAGAAAGAAAGAAAGAAAGAAAGAAAGAAAGAAAGAAAGAAAGAAAGAAAGAAAGAAAGAAAGAGGCACCTTCACTTATGCAGCCACTGGGGCAAAACCAGAGGTGTGGTTTCCCCACCAGCCCTGTTCCCACAAGCCTCACTTCTCCCCTCCGGAAGCGCCAAGCCTGTTAGAAGAACCCCCTGGTGGGCCTTCCAAGCGTCCTTGTTCTGTTTGTCTCGTGGACAGCGCCCCACAGAGGAAGGGGGAAGCATCCCGAAGAAGGGGCTCTCCATCGGCAAAGGGCTCAGTCTGGCCCAGAACAGCTTGGCTCCCGCAATCGTTCAAGACACCCCAAAACCTCCCGCGTCCTTCCTGCCGCAGACGGAAGGCAGCTCTTGCCCCAGGGGAAGGCTCAGTCCCGCCACTTCCAAGAGGCCAAAGAAAGCCAGGAAGGAATCATCGCCCTAAATGGAAACGTTTGGGACGTCTGGAAGGAGCTGGAGGAAGAAACGGCAGAGTCATTCAGGAAGGGGGAGAAGTTCGTTTTGGCTAATAAAGTCGGCTGCCAGTCTAATTCCAGGGAAGGGTTGGCATCTAACAAGACCAACAGAGCAGCAAAGGGGGGGGGAGGAGTTGCCCATCACGGCTCTTCCACAAACCAGAGAAAAGGGAGACCAAGCTGAGTGCGTCTCCTGGAGAAGGACGGCTGTTCCGTCTATGCAGGAAGCACTTCAGGGAGGCACCTCCTGGGCACTGGCCTTGCCCAGGTAGCACATATACTGGACACCACGTCCCTCACCCCCAGCTGGCAAAATGGAAGCTGTGGTCCAGGGCCTCCCAAAGACGCTGGCTTGGGGAAAGCCGTGTGGGAGTGGTGGTCCTTCCCCTCCCTCTTCTCTCCCCACCTCTTGGGGGAAGAGCATCGCATCGCTGCAGCAGGAGGCCAGGCCTGGCAGCAAAGCCCAGAGGTTAAATTGAGGTCAGGGGAAGAGCAGGAAGCCTTGAACCCAGGCCTGCTGCCAGCGCCAGGGAGCCGAGGGGGACAGTCCCTTGAGAAGCTGCGACGGCCACTCACTCGCCCGCTCAGAGAGAGGGACCATCTTTGCTTGCAGGCCAGGCCAGCCACGCCCAGCGGACTCTCAGATGCATTCAGCCCTGAAGCTGCTGCAGGCCTGCTAAACCCAGTTACTGAGGCTAACGGGGGTCAAACCTAGCAGAGGGATTCTTACGACTCCAGGGTTTCTTGGAGAAAGAGAGCCGGGTAGAGAAGGGGCATTTGCACAGAGCCATGGCTTTTTTGAAGCCAGCACAAGAACCACCATAGACCCCCACTAAAGCTGGGGAGGGGGGCATTAGAAGAGGTTCTCATTGTCATAATAGAGAGCATATGGAAGAGCTTCTGGTGCATTTTTATGGGGACACTCACACACACAAACACACACACAAGAAGAAACACCCATTTGATTCGGAGGGTTCTTCAGGTTCTACATGCTGGCTGCCAAGTGTCTGAATTTTTATCTGTGACCATGAGGATCAGAGGTGGGATTCAGCTGGTTCTGACCAGTTCTGGAGCACCGGTAGCAGAAATTTTCTGCTCCACCTCCCGAGTCCCAGCTGATCGGCTGGGTCTCCTTTGGTTGCCCTGCACAGGAGAACAGAGCTGGAAAGCAGGTTAGTGGGGTGGGGAGGGAAGGGGGATTTTGCAGTATATCCTTCCCCTGCCACCCCCACCAAGCCACCCCCACCAAGCCACATCCACAGAACCGGTAGTAAAAAAAATTGAATCCCACCACTGATGGTGGGGATACAATGGCATGAGCGCAAGGACCGGTCAGTATTGTTGTAACTCTGGAAAGGGACTAAGCAATGGGTTGCAAATCTCCGTATAATGTTTTGACTTTCCCACCTTCCGTGTGTGAGAGGAGAAAAACTGGGCTTTGAAAACTGCTGCAATTGTATCGGCCTCAGATTGATTAAAAAGGCCCCAAAATGAAAGGATATATCCAAGTGCTGGTGGAAATGATTTCCTAAGCATAATGAAATATTTGTAATCTGCTGTGCCAGCGCTATTTTTCCAACGTGTATCTGCAAAGTAATTAGTTTCAGGAGTTATTTTGGAGTAAGAATATCCTGGACTTTGGGAAACAGGGAACTGAAAGTAGCAGGTAGTAGGAGATTTCATACGTACACGTGAGTATGTGTTAAATGTGTTAACTGGCGATCTGTATGAGGGAACAAGGAAGTCACTCCAGTAAAGTTCCACTTACCGAGGGGCTGTCAGAAGAAAAGGTATAAAAGAAGGAGGTGGGTCTCAAATGATGGCCACTGAGGGTAGCTATTCCTTGCTGGACCTCGCTGCTATCTCTGGACCTCATTGCAATGGGGTTATTGATGAAAGTAACGCTGTAAGATTGTATTGATACGTTGCCTGTTCATGTTCCAAATTGCCCATGAAACAAACCTTGGATTCTAAAGTAAGACTTGTTTTATTGTATTGTTGTTTCCTATTTCTTTTATTGGGGGGCCCTTGGAAGCCTTTTTGGTGGTGGCTCCCTACCTTGGAGGGCCCCACCTTTTCCAAAGCCCTTCCATCCGTTCAGCCTCTTTGCAGGCTTTCAGACTTTCTCCGGTTGCTATTTTTAGTTTCCTAACCGAAGGCTTTTTGCCATAATTGGATTGTTTGATCTGCCTTCTAAAAATGGCTACGTGGATTTAGCGGACTTTTGGAAGTGAGCCTGGGTCCTCCAAAGGACTCGTCTAGGGACGGATGCTCAGGAGAAGGAGCCCCACCTGCACCCAGAAAAGCCATAGCCCGAGGACCCCACCCCATTCCCCAAACTCTCTATCTGAAGGGCCTCTCTTTAAACTCGGTTTTCACTGGGATTTTTCCCCCAATTGCTGGGCCAGCCAGGTTAAGAACCACCTGAAAACTGCCTGGGTGAGTCACCGGAACAAAGAGCAAGAAAATTCAAATCTCTTAAAAATATTCTCATTTCAAGCCAGCATGTTCCGGAATCTGGTTCGGTAACAGGTTGAACCTTTAAGATGGGGGTAACCAACACCATTGTCTTCAACACACCTTCACCTCTGTGGAGGCGAAGTTCTGTTCTTAGCTCATGAAAATGGGCTGAAATCACTACATTAAAAGGAAAGAGGAATGCAATATTCTTGCAATAAACGGGCAAATTATGTACACTTTGCCAACATTAGTTGGGAAATGGTCAATCTCTCTGCTGGACCTTTTCTCCCTTTCCTTAGCTAATTTTCAGCTTAATGGCTTGTAATTCACTTTGGCTTGTAATTGGTGGAACCCCAGTTATTATGTCAGGGTGATCCAGGCTGGATCCCTCCTGTCATGCTGGAGTGCGCACATATGTTGATTTTAGGGGGGGGGGAAGAGACACGGCCAATGCATCCACACACACACACACACACCCCAAGTCCCATCTAAAAAATCTTCCAGAAAGGTTTGAGATCTTGCAGTCAATATCAGCTAATGTCCCAGAGGCAGCGGGTTTCTCACAATTGAGTCTCAAAGAACTGTTGTTATCAGATAATGTTTCTGTCACTTAAAAACAATTAAGAACTTTGACATGCAGAAGGAAAGGTTGCGACAGCATTCTGGGGAATGGATTCTTTTCTTGCTGTGAGAATTGAGTTTCAACCCTGGGAATCACCACTGAAATATCACATTTTTGTCCCCCTTTTGGGCACAGTTCAGATCTCTCTTTCTACTGCAAATACACAAAACAGCTTGTAAACAGACTCCAAGTCACAGCTGACTTCCAAAAATGAGAAGAATCCATGTCCATGGAGCAGCTGCCCCCAACTTTGCTCTCCAAGGTTTTTAAACCTGGAGTCTCCAACTCTGGCAACTTACGACTGGTGGACTTCAACACCCAGAATTCCTCAGCCAGCCATGTCCACAAATCGTAAAGTTGCCAGAGTTGGAGCCCCCAGTTTTAGGACCTGTGGGAGTTTTTGTCTTCCATTTTCCTCCTTTTGCTTCCCAGCTGCTCCTCCAGCCCAAGCAAAGAAGCATTCCCCCGGCTGGCTTCTAGAGCAGGGCCTGGAGACCATGAAGAGCATCCATGTTCCACCAAGAAAGTCCAGGACCTGCCCAGCATGGACAGAACCAGAAGCTGCCTTCAACCAAGTTATGGCTTCCACTGCAGCTTCTCCTGAACTCAGCTCATGACAACATGGTGCTAATGATATGAACTATGTCAGCCAATGACTTCATGTCCATCAGTTGCCCCATGATGTGGTCATCGCCTGGTATGTACCAGATATCTAGGGAAAAGAAGGACTAGGTGTGACATGACAGCGGCCTTCCAGTATTTGAGCGGCTACCCCAAAGAAGAGGGGGACAACTTATTTTCCAAAGAACCAGAAAGTAAGACAAGAAACTATGGATGGAAACTAATCATGGAGAGAAGCAGCTTGGAATTAAGGAAACACTTCCTAATGGTGGGAGCAATCAACCAAGGGAACAGAAGTTGCCTTCAGAATCTGTGGGGGCTTCATCACTGGAGGCTTTTAAGAAACTATTGGACAACCATTTGTTTGGAATGATATAGAGTTTCCTGCTTGAGCAAAGGGTTGGACTAGAAGACCTCCAAGGTCCCTTCCAGCTCTATTCTGATTGACCTACTCTTGGCTTGGTCTCCAAAACAGACCAGGCATAACTACAGAGAAGCACTTAACACTCTGGTGATGCTCAGCTGCAGCCCCCACCCCAAATGCTAGCTTCAAACAGGCAGCGTGGCATCCTGAGCCCCCTTAGGCTGCCCCAGCCCAGATCTGCCCCACTCGGCAATTCTCAGCCTCCAGGGAGGGGGTCCATTCGCCCCTGACGGCCCCCCCGCCATCCCGTCTGAGAGAGCTCGGCTCCCTCGCTTTCTGGCGGCTGCAGGTGCCCCCCTTCCCTCCCCCCCCACCGCCTGAGCTATTGTTGGCTGCCTCTGACGTCAGTGAAGACGGCAGAGCCAAACTTGGAACGTGGTGCTCCCAGTTGTGGCATGAATCAGCGTCCACAAGTTGCGATGATGATGACTGAAGAGCCGAAGTTGTTTTCTTCCTTCCCTTCGGCGGCTCCAGGGGGGCTTCTTCCCCTCCACCAACTGCTGCTCCCGGCAGGTGGACCAGCTTGGCTTTCACGCTGCCAACAGCTGCCGGGCCCTTAAAGCCAGAACGGTAGTCCTGACTCCACGGCAGTCAAAGGGGGCTTGTGAAGAGCCCACCCAGGCGCTGCCGGGGAAGCTGCTTTCCTGGCCCTCCTGTCGCTTCGCCTCCTCGTGCTGCCCACCCACCCAGCTTTCCTGAAGGGTCTGACGGCTGAATCTCTCCCCAGATATCAGCAGGGGGCTTCTCAGCCTCCCCCCTCCCAAGAACGGCCCAGGCCAACACCTGGAGAGCCCCTCCCACTTCCAGGTGTGGGAAGGAACCTCCTCGGCCATCCCAGATCGGCCTCTTTTGAAAGAGCTCATGGGAAGGAGACCAGGGCCCGGCCACTGACTCATCCGTCTGTTCAGGAGTGGCAGGGCGGTCCAAAGGCTGCAGCTTTGGCAAAGGGCCCAGAAACAACAAGGCCTGTTTTGTTGATATCAACATTTATTTTGCCAAAGAACAGATGAAACTAAGCAGCCCATTTCCAGATGAAGCACTTCCTTGTTCTGGGAATTGCCAGACAGGCCCTCCCAGGTGTCCTGCATGGCTCACGAGGGACATGGTTCCCCCTTTTTGTTCACCATTGGGATGAGCCCCAGAAATGCTCTTCAGAGCCTCTTGGGTTTAGAAGCATGCAGGGAGATCCTTCCTGGATCGGGCCAAAGCGTCCTGATCCATCATCCTGGGTTCTGCTCTAAGCCAGCTGAGCACACAAAGGACCCGGAGGACAAACTCTTATCCAGAACTTCAGATGTCCCCAAAAATGGGAGTTTTCCCTGTGACACTTGGCCACCAAAAGTGCGACCAGCCATCGCCATCAAGGAACCTGGAGACCGTCGTTCTCCCCTTTGCCTCCAGAATGGTCTTTGTTGGCACCAACACGAGCAGAACTTCCTCTTGCCTGCTCCACAGTGTCTCCGCCTCATCTCGCCAAAGAGACCCGTTGACCTTCTTGTCCTCAAATGATTTCTCCTCAAAGCAGATGCCAGCGAGTTTCCACACACACGCTCCCCAGGACGCTTTGGTCAGCTCTCTGCTGCGTGGTCAGCCACGCCCTCCTCCTCCGAGCCTGGACTCTGTCACTCTATCCGGAGGTTCTAGGTTTTCAGGGAGTTGGGGGAACAGGAGGTGCCAGGCTGTTTTGCCAGGAGAAGGCAGGCCTGTTTCCAACTGGGCTCCATCCACCTTTCCACAGAGGTTCCTATAACCTGAGGGCATTTTGAAAGGAGGCCTCCCCAAGGCGAGATGTCATTCTGGGCCAAACCCCGGTTCCCCATCCTCCCCCAAGTTCAAAGGGCCTGGTCTCTCAAGCCACACAACTTGGCCTTCCGTAATGCCTGTTACAGGAGACCCTCGGTCCGCAGGCGGAGAGAGCGGGGATACTTCAAGTAGTAAATGCCCCACAGCCCTGAACCTTATTTTAACAGAATAACTAGGTTGGAAGGGACCTCAGAGGTCTAGTCTTCACGTTCAACTCTCTGCTTAAGCAAGAGGCCCTATAACTTTCCCGACCTCCTGGGATGGAGCGCACACAACTTCTGGAGGCATTCCACCCATTAATTGTTGTCACTCTCAGGAAATTTCTCCTTAGTTCCAGGTTTATTTCTATGGAGATTCTCAGTCCTCCAGGCCCTGGTTGTCCCAAAGGTGCTTCTTCAAAAGGCAACTGGATTTTATATTTCCTTGAAGACGTTTCGCTTCTCATCCAAGAAGCTTCTCCAGGTCTTGGTTGGATCTCTCTCTGATCACTTTCCATGCATTGCTTCTTGTCAGACTGTCATAGGTGCCCCTTTGCTTAGCCTCAGGCAGGTAAGTGCTTCTGCCAGCTGTGCTGACGGCCATTCTGCTCTCAGTCCAGATGTTTTGGAGTTCCGTTCCCACCAGGGCCTCCCTGGAGTTGGGCCCAAAGCTCTCCACCCTGTCTTAGCCCAGACAAATTGCCAACCGCAGGTAGCGCTGGCACACCAGGCTCTCCCACTCTGGGGTTGAGAGGGCAGGGAAGAGGGGCAGCCGGTGAAGGAGCAACTCCCCGTGCCAGCCTGGACCCCCAATCCTCAACCTTCTCCTTCTCCCCCTCCCCGATTCCTCTTGGCTTGCAGACTCCATCACCCTGCCAGGACAGGACAGCCAGACAACCACCCACCCATGGAAGCCGGCAAATCAGGTTGGCCAGGAACAATTCGCCCAATTACAAAAGCAAATCTCCCTCTTCATTAAACCCTTACGTGAGTTCAGTTGGTGACTAATTCCCCCAAATTTTAATCTATTCAAGAAACGACGTATTATTAGCAGGGGAATCACAAATTGGCAGGGAAATGCATTTACGGGGCCATTTCCTTTTAATTCAGGCATGAATTAAACAATGCATCGTTTTATTTATTTATTTATTTTTAAATGACAAATTCTATTATCCTGGAGGAAAAAAGGCTTTGGGGAAATTAAGGTCCAGTGATGGAACCTCCTCTTGACAATGTCAACAACGCGGCTGTGGAGATTTGTTTGCTTTTGACAGATGCTGTACGACACAAATTGGCAGAAAAATCAATCTTGGAGATAATTTGTGCTGGCTAAGAGAGAGGCAGGGAGCGAAGGGGCACTTTGGCCCTCATCCAGGGTAAAAACGTGCATCCCGAAGTTTCTGCAAAACTATGAGTGCTCCACAGGGAGAGCCGGGCAAAAGCCGTTGCGGCTGGAGAGGCACCTGGGGAATCCGTCAAGGTGCCATGTGGATGTGAGAAACCCAAAAGAAAAAAGACCCTCAAAAACAGCTCAGAGATTTTGGAATCCCACAATCCATTGCAGTATTTCTCAACCTCAGCAACTTCTGAGCTGCGTAGACTCCAGCTATCTAGAGAATTCTGGGAATTAAGGTCCACACAGCTTAATGTTAGGTTGTGGAACACTGATCTATCTATCTCTCAATATATCATCTATCTATCTATCTATCTATCTATCTATCTATCTATCTATCTATCTCTATCTATCCATCCATCCATCTCTCTCTCTCTCATCTATCTATCTCTATCTCTATCTATCTATCTATCTCTCAATATATCATCTATCTAGATAGATAGATAATCTATCTATCTCTCAATATAACATCTATCTATGTATCTCTCAATATATCATATATCTAGATAGATAGATAATCTATCTATCTATCTCTCAATATATCATCTATCTATCTATCCCTCAATATATCATCTATCTATCTATCCCTCAATATATCATCTATCTATCTATCCATCCATATCTATCTATCCTTCTTGGGGAAGCTGTTGGCCTTCCAGAAGGGGGTCGGGGGCAACTGGTACCCCCAGCCAGTATCCCTCGCAGCCAAACATGGATATGCTGGAGGCAGCATGAAAATCAGACCCCTGGCCTGCAAGGAGGGACCCCCAGAATGCCCGGATGGAATCCATCTGTCAGCTAAAAAGACTGGAGGCAACTATCTACTGCATAAACAATTACTCAGGGTAGCCATAAGCAAAACATTTATTACCTCTGGGGGAAATTTGTGGAGTTCTTTTATTTAGGAAATTTATTTCCCATCCAGTCCCTTTATGGGTTTGGGCGGCTTACAAAAATGTTGTGAAATCTTCAATACAAAGGACCACAAATGAAAAACAAACAGGAACAATAAAACTAAAGCTTTTTAGAGGCCTGGAAAAATAAACAAGCTTTTAACCCTAGCCCTAAACTCCACGAAAGAAGGCAGGGAAACCTACCCAACTCCATCAGCAGTTTATTCCACAAACGCCAAAGCAGCGTAGAAACCCGGTTTGTGGTTGCCGGGAGGCTCAACCGGACCAGAGGAGGTGGTCCCATCCGTAACAGAGACCCCCATTTATCCTCAGAGGCTGGCTTTACACAATATGCAAAGCTCTACGCTTTGCCTTCCTTTGATTTTGTGGCTCTGTGCCCCATGGTTTACAGAGTAGGATATGGGGGGAAACTCCAACAAATGATAGATTAAGCAACCAAGCATTCTTATGGGCTAGCCTAGAGGAGCCCAGCGTAACTGAGCAACTTTTCCTTTGAGGAAAAGACCTACAGCGTTTTTCTGATGAACTGAGATGCAGGTCACAGACTTTTTGGGACAAAAGGCACTAAGTTTCAGCAACTTTTTACTTGGAGGAAGGGAACGTAAAGACGTCTCCGGGATTTTAATTACAGAAGGATATTGCTTTGCTGCTGAACTCCACTCCAATTGCTCTTGGACATTTGCATGCATCTCATTAAGCTAATCAATTTGTTTATTGGTAGCAATCTACTGCCAGAGTGTTCAGTGGCGTTCCATGCAGTGCATTGAAACTCACACACCTCCCCTTTGGTCAGCCATTCGATGAAATTATATTTAAATTTTGGAAAGTCCACAAAAGAAAATTGAACC
This sequence comes from Notechis scutatus, assembly GCF_049901735.1. Classification (NCBI taxonomy): domain Eukaryota; kingdom Metazoa; phylum Chordata; class Lepidosauria; order Squamata; family Elapidae; genus Notechis; species Notechis scutatus. The sequence continues at coordinate 22,421,854 of NC_142018.1, forward strand.
TAAAATGGGATTTTTATGTTTGCTCCCAGTTTTCCCATTGTACAAAATATGACGCAGCCACATCCCTCTCAACTAATCTGACTGCAGATGTTTGTTTGGATCTCAGGGCCTAATGAGGAGTGGCAGAGGACAGCAAAGGTCCACAGGAGAATGTGGGCTATTTTGAGCAAAAACAGTAACAAATATTCTTATTTAAATTTTAAACAGGTGAGGCAAGCCAAGCCAACTATAAATCATAAATAAGCTAGGCAAAGACAGGGAGAGTAATTAAAAGTCCAACACACTAGAAATAAAAAGAAAATAAAATGGCAATTAGGAAAAGAATGAGGGAATATGTAAATATGTAAATATACCATGAAGAAGATTGAGATGTAAGGATAAAAGATATTGAGTTATAGTAAGAGCAAGATGCAATGGTAAAGGAATAAGTAAATACATATATTGAAAAATGTGAGGAAATGCAAACGATGTCTTGATGTTGATAACAATGTATAAAGTTTTGTTTTATGTTTTTAAAATTTGGAAACAATAAAATTTATTTTTTAAAAAAATAAAAGACTAATGGAGTCTTTAATCAGAAAAAGATTGCTGCAGTTGGTATCCGAGAGGGGAGGGGATGAATGCGAGGCAGCCCGACCTAAGACAGCATCAAGGCTAGGAAGCCATTCCTCTCCTTCAGAAGAGCAAGAGGTCCACCCTGGAATGACCACCTAGGAGATGATGAACTGAATTTCCTCTCTCCCAAGATATTGTCTGGCTTGAAAGGAAAACCAGGTTTCTGAGCAGACAGAGGCCAAAATGCAGGTTTCCCAGAGTTTCCGAGAACCCAGGTGCCCAAGAAAGGGTGTCTCTTGAGACTCCTTGAACTTGGAAAATTATTGGACACTTGCTCTAATCTGATGTCCTGCCACACAAGTCATTTTCAGAAGATCAAGTCTCCACCAAGTAACAGGAGCTTCTGGAAGACAACATTTCCCATCTCCCTAGATTCTGGGGATTAGGTGAGATTGAGGTCTCTTAATGTCGACCAAGTTTTGTTGATTTATTTTAGAGCGTACAAGAACCTGGTGACCGATATGTCAGCATCTCAGCACGTTCTCATGGTGCAATAAAAGACACAAATGATATACTGATTTGAAGGGAGAGAGAGAGAGAGAGAGAGAGGGAGAGAGGGGGAGAGGGAGGGAGAGAGAGGGAGGGAGGGAGGGAGGGAGGGAGGGAGGGAGGGAGGAGAGAGACTTACACAGGCATATTTGTTATGAAAATGAATCTATGGTCAAGCCAAGGGAAACACACCATATTCTATTCTATTCTTTGGACTTTCCACCCTGTTGAAGAGCCCTCTGAGACAAAGAACAAAGCAACCTATGTTGTGCCTTACAACATAGTTACAATGTTCACCCATTGCCTTTCAAGCCAGCATGAGTCCAGGATAGTTAGTGGGTAGGCTGCCTATGAATTATCTGGGCAAACTGGCCAAGATGCCCAAAGGATGTCCAAGAAAATCCTGCTTCACCATCTGGCTAGCTGCAACTCAGCTCTTCCTCTCCATTGGAATCTGGCATGGTGAACATCTCCAGATGTCGGCATGAGCTAAGCAAAACCCAGCAAAGGATTCTCAGAGAGAGGAGAGAACAGGGCAGGTTGAAGACCCAGCGCTGCTGGCATCCCCTTCCAAGTGACTCAGCTCCGCAGAAAAGTGGAAATTGTGTTACTGCTGATCAGCAGCAATCAGTAGGAATCAAGATCGAGTTTTTGATTTTTATCTCTGAGTTGTTCAGGTGTTTTTTTTTAAGGTTGTTCACTTTTTTCAGTATACTTTTATTCTTTCTTTGATAATTACTGATTGTTTTAGCTTTTAAAAAGATCGGCTATCTATTTTGACCGTGGATGCTTTTTATAGAAAAGGAAGCAAGGAACAAGCTGAATTTCAATAAATAGTCTGCAGGATGACAAAGTTAAATCAAAGAAGTTTCATATGCATCACATTGTGACTGTATCAGCCATTATATAAAATATACCCATCTCTTTTAAAATAAAGACAAAGCAGGCCTGAGCCATTTGCTGTCTGTTTAGCCCTGGGAATTTGGACCATGCTCAGCCATAAATCCCTTCCCAAACCCTACATTCATCAAAAGACAAGTTGAAATACCGTGCTCTGAAAGCCATTTATGACGCCTCATATTTAAAAACACACATTTTAAAGGGGGAATTGCATAACTCTTTGTGAATCCAGAGTCATACAGCAAAATCCAGACGGTGATCATTCTATGTCATTCCACAATTTATGGTAGGTGGAGCAAAGTAACTCACAGCAGACTTTACAATGACTTCAAACATCCCAGAACATCTCAGGGGCTCCTAGCTGTGATTCTGAGCCAGGAGGCAAAATTTCATTCCCAAATGACTCTCAAGAAAGGTTTCCTTAGTGGAAAAGAGGAGCCAAGTGCCTAGTTCTCAACGTTATTCCTCAAAAGCGAGTCTCTTGTATGAATTCCTGCTTTGATGGCTTTCTCAAGTCATCAGCCCAGTGATGTCATCATCTCTACCCTGTCCTTAATCCATTTTGAGAAGCAAATTCCACAAACCCTTACATTAACATCAACTGCATCTGTTCCATGAGCTTAATTAAGAGTCCTTTTCCAGAGAAAGATGGGTGGCTTATAAATTTAATAAATAAATAAAATGTTCAAATGAAAATGAAATTGTGTTTGTGTGTGTCCCAATAGGGCTGAATAGGAAAACAGCCACAGAATGACAAATGAGAGGCTACCCATTGCTTATGTTGGTTTTAATTCACTCTTGCTGGCAGAGGTGAAGCCTTCAGATGGATTGTCAGCTCTCCGGAGAAGCCATGTGCAGAGCCCTCAGGACAGGCTGCCAAAGGATTGGGGCACAAAGGAAGCATTTGGTGGGGAAACGGAAGGGATCGGCCTGGCTTTGCAAAATGAACTCATCTGGTGCCTGTCTTTATGTTCTCTTGGTCATATCTCTCTCTCCACAAAAACCTTGCATTGATGCTCCATCCTTCAAGCTGCCCAGTTTTGCTTGAATGGAGTCAGGAAGTGAGGCTGGACTTGGTAGGGGAGGGATCCATGCAGATGAAATGGCCCCCTCCCCTTCCCCTTCCCAGGGACCCTCGTGCTCCTTGGAGAGTTTCAGAGATGTTTTCCAATCAGGCCTGAAGCTGGTTGGATTCCGGTTCTCAACACAGCCAGGCAGGATGTGGATAATTAGAATCTTCCCCGTGGAGGCTGGTTGGAGAACCAGGAAGACAAAGAGCCCCAAGCTCAGGAATGGGAAAGAGACGGATGTACGTTCTTTCATGAGTGCAACCTCTATTGAGGCAGATTGCACCTCTCTAACGCAACACTTAATAAGCTAATGTAACTCCTGGCTGAACTCCAGGAATATCTAGGATCTCAGAAAGGATTTAACGGGGGGTGGGGGGAATAGCACACTGGTAGGTCACAAAATGAGCACTGGTGCATGTCGCATCATCTTATTTTGTGCCTGATAAAAGCCTTTTTGGTATTTGGCCCCTGGAATAGCTCTCACTCGTCTAAAGAACGTCTAATAAGCAGTTGCTATTCATCTTTAAGGAAGGATGAGTTTTGCCTGAAAACAAGAACTGGGCCAGGAATACATAATGGAGTCAACCAAGAGAGCTTCCTCACAAAATCTCTCTATAACCAACTGAAGACCAGGAAACAAGGCAGGCTGCAGATGGGGGTCATTATTCCCATTATTCAATCCAGTGGGATCTCCTTAGGGAAAGGAAGACTCGGCTGCTAACCCTTTCCTAGAATTCTTCAAAAGGACCATACTGGTTGGGGAATTCCAGATGCTGATGTCCCCACCTCTGCAGTTGATCAAATTGGGGAGCCTGGAGCAGGACACCTTGACTGGTTCTTACAAGTATTTCACCTCCTTTAAGACCTTGGAGGCAGAGTCAATCTATTGGTCAGTACTTCGTTGCCCATCTGGCTGTGGAGCATCTTCCTTGAGTGAAGCTATGCCTGGGCATTGCTCAAGATTGAGGTTCTGATGACAGCCCCCAAAGCCCAGAGCAGGACAGTCAAAGCTCCTACAGTGGCAAATGATGTCTTATCCTGGTCAGCAAATCTCTTGCTGGACAGCTCCTCTGGAGCTTTGACCACTGAACTGCTGGACAGCTCCCCAAAAATAATTGGGGAGTCTCCTTCCGCCTCTCCCAAAGGCATCCAGGCTACAATCTCATCCCAGAAGAACTGCAAAAACTGCACCCTTGTTTGCTCTAGTTTTATTGGGCCAAACGAAGTTATTTCCAACCATAGGTTAAGAATTCCTGCTTCTCCATGGACCAACATGGTTGCCCTTGCTTTCAAAAAAGTTCTGCATTCCACATCCAGGGTGGTTTCTACACAATTTTTACCCCGTGATGGTTCAGCTCCATCGTGATACCACACAACCAGGCATAATGGTCTTGGAGATGGAGCCGCCTTCCATGGGAAGGGCCCTTCGGTTGCTTCTTTCAAAGAGGAAGGATGAACAATGAAATAGGAAGCTCATTTTTACTACTCTTTAGCCTCAATACCCAGATCCCTCCTAAGGGAGCATCGTTCGCAGAGGATGAATTAAAAGCATGTGTTTATTCCCCCGTGGTTAGGACAGGCCACTGATTCTGGAATGGCTCCAGGCTGGAATCCACCCTCGATCAGCGTCCACTCCTCCTTCTCCCATGGGACTCCTCTTGTTGCTCCTCTGCCAGAGCAAAGCACCCCCCCCCCGGGCTCCAGAGACAGTGACATTGCCTGGGTGTTCATTAGCATTCAGGACGGTCCCTTCACACGCCTCCCCCGAGGAGGTTCAGCCGGGCAGCGATTTCTCACTCCAGCCAGAGGGAAGGTTGAGGAAGGAGTCCTGACTTGGATGGCAGAGCAGAAGAAGGCGAGAGGACAGGTGCGAGGCCCCAGCTGGCTCAAAGGGCAAGGAGGCCATGGCAGGCGATGCATCAGACTCACCTAATCAAACCTTATTCTCCCACTTTCACCATTCAGATCTGTTGGAATGCAGTTCCCACAATCCAGCAGCTCTTTTGAGAGTTTTAATCTAAAGGTTACTATTCAGGAAATGAAATAAACTCATCAACAGCCCTACAGACCGAACAATGGTTGCTGTCATCTTTGACATCATCCATCTTCACATTTTCATTCGATTAATGTTTGTCAAGGAGGAGTGAACCACACAGAGAGTCCAGATTCCTGTTTTACTGATTCAGAATCATCTAAAGAGCTCTCAAAAAAAAAAGATAATACGTCTTGGAAAGCCCACGTTTGACTCTGGCTAGAAGGGTGATTAAATATAACAAGAGAAAACGCAGGAGGGGGTTTAGTCCCCTCACTCCTTAATGGATGTTGTGCACTGAATAAGACTGAGCTGAGATATATTCTGGCTAGTGAGATTATTTTTCTTAATTTTTCCTTTTTTCAAATGAGACAATATCCGCCCTAGACATTCAGGAGACCACTCAACTTTTCACTGCCAAGGGAGTGAACTTGGGGAAGGCGGCTTTTACCCCTTGCCCATAGTAATCATCCATTTTGGGACTGGGGAGAGCTGGTGTCCAGGAGAAGCCGCAGTGACATCATCTCGGTGTGTCATGATGTCATTGCACAAACGATGATGTCATTCGGAGGAGACTGCCGGTTCCCGGCTCCTCCTGTTTCTCCTTCCACCCACCTGCTCGCTGTCTCATAGCTCTCCTCCCGAAAATGATCCCTACAAATTATTTTCCATGAAATGAATTTGCTGGGAAGCAGCTTTAAAGTGCTCCCGAAAGCAATTTACCTAAGATAATTTTCAATCTCCAGTCCAACTGTGAAGACGGAGGGAAAGGAAAGATTAAAAATAAAAACCAGCTTTTCTAAAATCCCATGTAGCTCATGTACAACGGAGTGGTCTTTATCTCTGCAGACAGCTGTGTTGACAGGCGAAAAGGAGGGTCTGCATCCCAAATTTACAGCTGGTCGGTTTCAAGTTCAAGCTAATTTAGCTTTCTGAGCTGGACTCTACTTACACAGAAAATTGTCCAGGAATTCGCCTGCGACATTTTGGAGAGAGTACCAAAATCCCTCCGGTTGGTTAGCCAGCTCTAGCAAATACAGACAGGGGGTTTGAGAGTATCTTAGCAGCTTTCCCTGGGATTTTGGGATCCTGTGCTATTTTTAAATCCTTGGGTGGGACTTTATTTTTGATATACCCCTTTGGCTGTTTTAAATAGAAAAGTGAGAACAGAAATATTTCCATAATGTTATTATTACCAACTTCCAATATTTCACAGTTGAAAGAGAAATGTAGGTAATGATAACAAACATTCCCTCCAGCTGCCTCTCTTTTAAAAATAAACATAATTAACTTTTTTTAAAAAGTGTGTTTATGATGAATCTAGTTGGGAATCTGCTTAGATGCAGCTGGGAAACAACTGAGCAACTTAGCTGTCATCTATGTCAGTGTTTTTGCTCAACCTTTTGCCACCTTTAAATTACATGGACTTCAACTCCCAGAATTCTCCAGCCAGCGTGGAGAAGTTGGTTGGGGAATGCTGGGAGCTGAAATCCATACATCTGAAAGTGCCCAAGACTGAGAAACTCTGCACTATCCAGAAAGCACTACTATTCAGTGGTGGGAGTCAAACTTTTTTGGCTACCGGTTCTGTGGGCGTCGCTTGGTGGGCGTGGCAGGGGAAGGAGACTGCGAAATCTCCAGTCAGAGGTGGGATTTGCCGGTTCTCCGAACTACTCAAAATTTCCGCTACTGGTTCTCCAGAACCGGCACAACCCGCTGAATCCCACCTCTGCTACTATTAGGATATAGCCAACAAGAAAGAGACTAATTTGATGTTTGAAGAATTATTATCTATTATCATCTGCCAATGAGAAGCTAGCCCTGAGCCTTCGTCATCAGCCCCATGGTGGGGGGTGGGTGGGGGGAGAGATAAGCAAAGAATGTTCTGGAATCTACAAAAGCAACATTGGCCAAGAACTGATATTCTTATACCAAGTACATTTATCACCACAAGTCCAGAATTCCCAATATATTGCTACTCCTCTTTCCAAGATTAACAAATGGCCTCCTGATTGATCACTTGCTGTTTCCTTTGGCAGCCCATAAAGCATCATTGATAAAGGTTCTCCCTCAAGGTTTCAAGACAATATTGCTTTTGCAGCTCTCACTTTTGATAATTAATCTTCATTTCTGTCTCCTGCTGGGGCTGCGCTGCACCAGCAAGCTGCATATGCTAATTCTCCCCCACTCACATGGAGGCTGGGGGGGGCAGGGGGCGGGGGGGGGCTCTTGCTACCGAAAAAAGACACGGATTCATTTGTGGAATGTCTCCAAGGGTCATCTGAGCTCCATCTGACCAAATGCTCAGCCCCTGCAACCTCATCCTCAACTTCCTCATCATGAAGTCAAGGAGAATCGGAGCTGCTTAAATTGTTAATCTCAGCGATTGAAACCTTGGTACAAAAAAAAAAAAAATCCTCCTACAGCTTCATCTTCTACTCCAGTCTCATAAGTGGAGAGAAAATGGGTCACTCACCCAACAGGTTGCCGGTTCCTTATGCTGTGTCATGTTCACAGAAGTTCACGGGTGCATCGCTTCCATTTAGAGGAGGATGTGTGAACATAATTCCTCTCAAATATGCATTTATAAAAGCATCTGAAGGGACCAGACCTCCTGCGCCTTTCAGAGATATTTCCTTAGCTAAATGGAGAAGGAACCACAGGTGGGGGGGAAAAAAAGCCCCCCCCTCTGTCTCTCAGCTTAGCTTCCTGGGCCAGAAAGAACCGGGGGGGGGGGTGACAGCCCAGCCCCTATCAGAGAGTTGAGGTCAAAACACAACAGGCTGGACATTTGGAGAACAAAACGTTTGGAGAAGGAAGCCATTCCAGAGGCCCTTTTCCCTGACCCCACCCTGGTTTTGCAGGGATGGGAGAGAGATCGTGTGATCACCCAGAGTAGATCTTCAGATCAAGGGAAGAAGATCCAGGATCCCTGGTCCACTGGGTCTGTTCTCCTCCTGATCTGGATCATCACCCAGTCACCGCAGAGTTTATCGTTTCCTTCCAAAGAAATTGGCTGCTCCGTCTAGTCGCTCTCTTAATAAATTTCTAACGCTTATGGCATCCTGCTGCTAAAAATTAACCTCTGGCCTCAAGTGAGCTTCTACATGAATTCAGATAAGGATCACCTGCATAAAAACGAGATGTTCTCTGCTCCCAGTTATTAGTCATGCATGAAGAGAAAAAATCTGCCTCTTCCACTTCTGGGAGATTTTTTTTTATTTTTATTTTATTTGGTTTGTCAATCGCTTACAAGATAATAGGTATAAGTAAAAACATAGTTATGAATACATAGATACATATAAGAAAAATAAAAGAAACAATAGGACAGGGATGGTAGGCACGTAGGTGCGCTTATGCACACCCCCTGCAGACCTCTTAGGAAAGGGGTGAGGTCAATAGTAGACAATCTAAGGTTAAAGTTTTTGGGGTTTGGGGAAGAAACCACAGAGTCGGGTAGAGTATTCCAGACATTGACCACTCTGGTGCTGAAGTCATATTTCCTGCAATCAAGTTTGGTGCGATTAACTCTGAGTTTGTATCTATTGTTTGCTCTTGTATTGTTATGGTTGAAGCTGAAGTATTCATTGACAGGTAGGACATTGCAATGTATGATTTTATATACTATACTTAGATCAGACCGAAGACGGCGTAATTCAAGGTTTTCTAGGTTTAGAATTTCAAGTCTGGTGGCATAAGGGATTCTACAACAAGTAGAGGAGTGGAGAACTCTTCTTGTGAAATATTTCTGGACTTTCTCAACTGTGTTAATATCAGATACGTAATGATTTGGAGAAAATGTATGATGGAAGGAGAGGCCACATTTGAAGGTTTCTTACAGCTGGAGATTACTGGGGGACAAGGTGGAAAGGTTACCCCGGGGAGAGCTGGGAGGTGGATCTTGCTTTGATTCCAGGTTGTTCTCCTCCAACCCACGTGAAGGTGGCAAGTCCACCAGGACCTGATCGCTCATCACCGCTGCACCCCAACATCTGCTGTTGGTCACCCCACCTCTCTGTATGAGAGGAGGCCCTCATACAAGGGGTGGAGAAACATACCAAAGATGGGTAGAGGACACTGAAAGGGCAGTAAGTGGACCTCCACCTCACGGGTAGTTTGTGACTCAGGTCTCCTTCCTTCTCCTCCTCTGGTGTTCTGACCCAAACCCTTTTCCCATGAAACAAACATGAACCAAAGGGAACAGAAACCTTTTAATGATTCTTACGAATCCCCGGTTAAAAGGCTGCTGCAAACTAATTAACTGTGATAAGCACCAGCCTCACCAAAACTGTGCGAGGCTGTCAAGAATCACAGATAAGAAATATTTCACAACACAGGAGTCTTCAAATACCAACTAAGATACTGCAATGTCCACGAGGCTGAGCTTCAAAACGTCTTTGCTTTCTGCAAAGAATATTCATTCACAGCTGGCTTTTATCTTTTTGAAGGAGGGGCCATTACCTTGCAGCCTTACTCTCGAGTCGCCCATGCTGCTGCAGCTGCTCTTTCCTATGAGCAACCCTGCACGCACACGCACTTGGCACAGGCTCCTTGGGGGCCTCTTCATCACTGCTGACATCCCCCACAATCTCTGAAGGCAGCAGTCCACTCCTTGATGGTCCTGGCCCCTCATATGAGTCCTTGCTCTCCTCAGCTGTCCACACCTGCTGCCGGCTAACCACAACATCTGGTCCTGATGGCTCTCCTTCTCCTTTGTTCCTCAAAATGGAGGTTTGGGGGATTACTCAGACCCCAAACCAGAGGTGGATATTCAGCAGGTTCCGACCAGTTCTGGAGAACCAGTAGCGGAAATTTTGAGTAGTTCGAAGAACCAGCCAATCCCACCTCTGACTGGAGATATTGCAGTCTCTTTCCTCTGCCACACCCTGTCAGCCTTCAAGACTTTCTCCCTTTGCTTTGCATCTTTCGGCTGTCATAAGTAACGGGGGGAGGAAGGGGGAATAGTTATGGGAAGTGAGCTGGAGGTATAAGCTGGGGGGGTGCATTCTTGCTTAGGTTTCTATCCTATGCTATGCGCAGCTGCAACCCTTTATCAAACTATGTCAAGGTCAACGGACAGAAGCCTCATCACCCCCTGGAGATGCCCACATGATGATCTACACAACTTTTAATTGGAGGAGCCAATTGAACTATTGGGGGTGGGAACGTGGCCATTACTTTGTATAGGTGATTTACGCACCCATTTTCTCAGATTCAGAATTCTTTTGTTGCTACCACTTGATTTCCAGTAAAAGATACCTTTTCTCTGATTAAAGGAGTCTAAGTGTTTCTTTCTTGGATTTTGAATGGAGCCCCAGCCGACACACCCACCAAGCCACGCCCACAGAACCGGTAGTAAAAAAAAAATTGAATCCCCCCACTGCCCCAAAGGCCCATGTTATGCCTCTGGGAGAGCGGGCACTGAGCATCCCCGACTGGCAGCTCTTGGCTTCCCTGCGAGGAATCCGTAGCGTGGCCCTCGCTTTACCATCTCTACGGTGGGGCCGAAGAACCATCCCCACCTCTAGAAAGAAGGGGGACCAGGAGGCAGGCAGAGAATTCCATGCCCAGATGGTAGCAAAATGCGTCAGGGCTGACATGAGGCTGACAGGCAAAGCGGCACTCGCATCCTGCTAGAAGACGGGAGATGCATGCCAACGAATGCAAAGGAATGTACCACGGGGCGGGGGGGGGAGAGGCATCCAGGCCACAGGAGAGGTCGGACTTTGGTGGACGTGCCCCCTTCATGAGAGAATCCCCCCCATAACAAGATGGAGCCCGGAGCGATGGAGTGGAGGGTTGGGGAGTTACCCGTCCCTGCTACGGAAACAAAGATATTATTCTAAAGCTTTTCTTCCCTGGATGATTCTTTCACATCCCACTGATTGCTTTGGTTTCTGCAGCTACAAGTCGCAGCAAATGATTAATCACCAACTAGTTTTTTTTCTGCATGGAGAGATCCCACTTTCTCCTTCCATCTCCCCGGGCATTAATATTCATCCCAGCCCCCGAAGGTTTCCCTCTTCCCATTCAGCTCGGCTGACTTGCAAGTCACGGATGGGAGACAGCCAGCTGTTTACCTAGGGTGAAGAAATGGGACAGGGGAAGGAAGGAAGGAAGGAAGGAAGGAAGGAAGGAAGGAAGGAAGGAAGGAAGGAAGGAAGGAAGGAAGGAAGGAAGGAAGGAAGGAAGGAAGGAAGGAAGGAAGGAAGGAATGGAGCTTCAGACCTACAATAGCCTGGCTACCACCTGGGCTGCCGCTGTGGATGCTGCTTTTCCATCTGTTTTTCACACTGTTTGTGCAGAGCAGGATCCCCGCATACACACAAACGCACAGCAGCAGCAAGAAGGGTTCAGGAAGGGCTACCAGGAAAAACTGAAGAGAAGGAAACTGAATAACCTCTCCTGCTGTCTTGTGAAAGCCAAATCGGGAACTCGCTGTGATCCCTGAAGAATTAAGTGGGTGTAGAGAGAACCCAAGCCAGAAAAGAGGAAGGGGAAAGAGGCTGCATAAAACATGGGGAGGGGTCCTCCTGGCCCAAAGGAGACAAAACTAGGGTGGGAGTGGCACCACTGAGAGCCCCAGGGCAGTGCCAACCGCTCTCACCAAGCGTGCCTCCCTTTCTTCTGCATTTCCTTGAGTGTGGAGGACCAGATTCTAAGGAAAAAAGGAGGTTTCGTTTGCCTCCCCGCTTTAAGCTCTCAAACTAGCCCCCCTGCCCTGCAGACCCCCCCATCTGCTCTTCCTGCAGTGCCTGCAATCCAGGAGAAGGAGCCCCCTGCCCCAAAAGCCCTGGGGGGGGGGTGTCAGGGGTGGCCAGGCAGGATTCCTGGAGCCAGCAGGGATTACCTTTGGTGTGGCAATTGCTCTGATTGAATCTCAGAACGGGATTAAGTGTTTAATCTGAATAATCAAATCGGCTGCTTTGGAATCGATTGGGGAAATTGAATCAGCCTGGCTTGCCACCCTGAATCAAAGCGTCAAATCTAATCGGCTGAGCTTTCTGAATTAAATCTGAACCATCAAATCAGATCCAATCAACAGCTGGAATTGGATCAGCGCTGATCTGCATCTCCCTAGCCCGGCAGGCCGGAGGATCCTTCCTCTCCCAGGTGAATTGCACGTCGCTCAAAATCATGATTTGCTGTGATTTGATAACCAGCCGGGGTCTCCTTTGGCACAGAAACCTGCTTGCTAATCCCCTGGCCCGGGACCCCAAACCCAACATCTCCAGACCTTAAGGGGTGATCCTGTGTCCTGTGTGAGATCTATTCTTTCAGGAAACTCTGTGAAGGAATCTCAGGCCTTGAGGAAGAAGGCAGGTTCTCTCGGCTGGACGAAGGGAATCTACCGGAGGTTCTTCTGCTACCTCCAGAGCTTTTCTCTCCTCCAGCTGAGCCAAGATTATTCCATCCGCCTGCCCCACATTCAGCCCCACTTTCACTGGTCGCCCAGGAGGAGCCCAAGGAAGGAGCTCCCTTGGCTCTTTCTGAACCATTCATCCTCCGGTCCGACTTCAGCAGAAGTCAACAAGCATCACAGGCCAGACCTGTGAAGGCCGAGCTCAGGGCAGGGGTGGGATTCAGATTTTTTAACAACTGGCTTAGTTGGTGGGCGTGGCTTGGTGGTCATGTGACTGGCTGGGTGTGGCCAGCTCAATATCACTCACATTGAGGCACGTATCTCCTCACCTGGCCTCTCATGACTGTGGGGATGCTGCAACAGTCGTAAGTGTGAAAAATGGTCATGTCACTTTTTTCAGTGCCATTGTAACTTTGAACGGTCCCTCCACACAAGCAAAATACCAGCAAAGAAGGGAAACAAACTCCAGAGAGGTTCCTGAGACAGGAAGTCTAGTCCTGCCAAGAATGTAATAAGGATAAACGGAGAGGCAGTTTCTGTAAGCAACACCAGAATGTTTCCTTCCTGCCTTCCTTACAGGATTAGCCCAGTAATTTCTTCTGACAACCGGTTCTCCAAACTGCTTAGAATGTTAACAACCGGTTCTAGCAAATAGGTGCGAACCTGTAGAATCCCACCCCTGGCTCAGAGGTCACCAAACTTGGCCACTTTAAGACTTGTGGACCTCATAGTTCATAATAAACAATAATAAATAAAAATTGCCAAGTATTCCTTGTCTCTTGTAGATAACATATTAATTAATAAGTAACACATGTTACTCTACTATTACTATTGGATTATAACTGCATTATTTAATCAATAGAACCTTCACAGTGTTTATGTATTAGAGGAGAAGCTTGAAACTCCCAGAATTCTCCAGCCAGCTATGCCTGCTTTTTCTCAATCTCCTAAAGTGGAGAGAGATTGCAGCGGAAGGGATCACAAGAGATCACAGCTCTGCTGGCTGGAGAATTCTGGGAGTTGAAGTCCACAAGCCTTAAAGTGGCCAAGTTTGGAAACCTCTGGCCTAGCTGAATAAACCAATTTGCTTAATTAAATTCCACCACTCGGGCTCTGAATGGGAGGGCCTGAGAAATTAAAACAGAGGCTAAAGAAGCAAATGTGCCAGCACGATATCCTTTCATTTCGACAAACGGCTGCCCTTCGAGGGCCTCTTTTCCCTTTAGTGCCTGAATTTGCATTGCAGTTCCACTTAAGGAAATCACCTGAAGGGAATTTCGTTTGGCTTTGGAAGGCGCCACGCAAATGGCCACCACCGCGTTTGCCTCTTTCGCTAAAGCTCTTAGGCGGAGACTTCTGGGTGGAGGCACCACGCAGCAGGCAGAAGAGGGCGAACTCTCTCTGCAACAAAGATGGGAAGCAGATCTTGCTCCAGGTGGCTTGTGGAGGGTCTTCAGGAGTGGGCAGGTAGAGAGGGAGGAGGTAGGAAGGTCTGCCAGGGAAGGAGAGGGCCCTGGGATTGCTCACTTGCAAAGGGAGGAAGCCACTGGACCCAATGGAGAAGATCCCAGAAGACCACAAAGGGCTGTGCAAAATCCAGGTGGCTCGTCTTGAGGCTGATGCAGTCAAATCATTTCAGGAAGCAGCTGGCATTTTGATGGACCAGCCCAAAGAAGACCCCTCAAGGTATGCATTGGTGCCCTTCAGCCCCTGCACACAACTACCCGGCTGCAAGTGAAGAGCCAGGCTGGGTCTCTTGGCTCCATAAATGGACCTAAAATGGACACCTAACATCAAAAACGTCATCAAAAAAGCAGAACAAAGAATGTTCTTTCTGTGCCAACTCAGAAAGCTCAAACTGCCCAAAGAGCTGCTGATTAAGTTCTACAGAGGAATTAATGAGTCTGTCATCTGCACCTCTATAACTGTCTGATTTGGTTCTGCAACCCAACAGCACAGACACAGACTTCAGAGGATAATCAGGACTGCAGAAAAAAAATAATTACTACCAACTTGCCTTCAATCAAGGACCTGGATACTGCAGGAGTCAAAAAGAGGGCTGTGAAAATATCTACAGACCCCTCACATCCTGGACATAAACTGTTTCAATTCCTTCCCTCAAAACGACGCTATAGAGCCCTGCACACCAGAACAGCTAGACACAAGGGCAGTTTTTTCCCCCAAAGCCATCACTCTGCTAAACAAATAATTCCCTCAACACTGTCCAACTATTTACAAAGTCTGCACTACTATTAATCTTCTCATCCCTCCTTATCACCCATCCCCTCCCACTTGTGACTGTAGGGCTGTAACTTTGTCACTTGTATCCTTACGATTTATATTGACTGTTTCCTAGTATGATTTGATTGCTTATTGTATCCTAGGACTATCATATCATTCTTGACTCTTGACAAAAGTATATTTTGTTTTATGTACACTGAGAGCATTTGCACCAAAGACAAATTCCTTGTGTGCCCAATCACACTTGGCAATAAAGAATTCTATTCTATTCTATTCTATTCTATTCTATTCTATTCTATTCTATTCTATTCTATTCTATTATTCTATTCCATTCCATTCCATTCCATTCCATTCCATTCCATTCCATTCCATTCTATTCTATTCTATTCTATTCTATTCTATTCTATTATTCTATTCCATTCCATTCCATTCCATTCCATTCCATTCCATTCCATTCCATTCCATTCTATTCTATTCTATTCTATTCTATTCTATTCTATTCTATTCTATTATTCTATTCCATTCCATTCCATTCCATTCCATTCCATTCCATTCCATTCCATTCCATTCCATTCCATTCTATTCTATTCTATTCTATTCTATTCTATTCTATTCTGCAGCGCAGTTGCCCTCCCTCAAAGCATCAAGGGTGGATTGGGCCCACCTTGCCACTACCTCCTTTCTAAGGGGACTTCAACCAGCAAAGAGGTGGTGGAAACCCATATCGAACACTTGTTGGGGTTGCAGCCCTGCACAATTCACACCCCCAGATCTTCAGCCCTAGGAAAGACAGCCGCATCCAAGGACCGTCTACATGCCCATGTGGGAGCCTCAATCCAAAGCTTTGCTTAAAGCACCAGCTGGTTTTC
Source organism: Notechis scutatus (assembly GCF_049901735.1). Taxonomy (NCBI): domain Eukaryota; kingdom Metazoa; phylum Chordata; class Lepidosauria; order Squamata; family Elapidae; genus Notechis; species Notechis scutatus. The sequence continues at coordinate 22,437,433 of NC_142018.1, forward strand.
TTTCACACGGAGAGAAACTCCGAGGCCTGGAACATAAGGCTCCGTTAATTAACCGATATTTAAGCAGAGATAATTGTAAGAGTGGCAGTCATACGGCGGGGGAAGAATAGACCGAGAAGGATTTGCATGAGAGGTCGGAGTTCATAAAGGGCTTTGGTGACCAGCTCAACCAGGAGCAGCTTCTTGGAGCCAATGTAGAGTTCCACTGTGCTGTCCTCACAGCTGTTGGGGGACTGACTGGTGTCTCCACATCTGCACTTCAGAATTGAACCCAAATGTCTAAAAACTGTTTCTTAGATGCCGTTTCAAAATGAAACCCAACAACATTCCAAATCTCTGCTTTGCTTCATCACCGATATATAAATACCCACATTTATTTTCTAACCAAGTCATACCAAGGACGGCTTTTAGAGGAACATCAAACATTCCCAGCTGACGCCCCAGGTAGCCAGGCAGGGACTGAAGCGAAGATCAGGGAAGTCCAGCTTCCTACCTAGGGGAGCAGTTGAAGCTTTGCACTTCAGCTCTTAGCTTCTTAAATGTGGACACCTTTCAAGGAAGAGGAAGGTTGGCCTTCAGACACCTGGCCCCAATACCTGCCCTCCTGCCCCACCAGGCAACCCCCAAAACTGCAGGGCAGAGCCAGTCTATGTGGGGCGCAAATGTTGCCTGCAATTAAAAGCCTCCTTCCATCAAAGAGGTGAAGGGAAAACATTGACAAAAGAAAGACCCAACCCAAATATATGTTACCCGTAATTTCTAGTTTCCAAGCAGACACGCGCCCACTGGCTTCTGCAAGGAAGGAGACTCTGGCGTGGCTCTTTCAATCCACGGACAGTGAATAATTCACAGCCCCAAAAGAGCAGGTGTGCTCCCACCTCCTGCCTTCTAGGCAGGGAAGTCATCTTCCAAATGCAAACATCTGCAAATCCACCTCCCTCCCCTTCTCAGGGGAATGCAATTGAAGAATTTAAGAGAAGGAGAAGGAAGGCCGGGAGAGGCGAAGTTTCAGAGTTTGGGGCTTTCTCGGGGAGCCTCTTCCCCAGGCTGGCCCCTAGGACACAGCGGACCTGGGCTAAGGAGGATGGGCCTTGTAACCCATTGCATCTGGGCAGAGCACTAGAAGTAGGACGTGATTAAAGGGCAGATTTTATGGCAGCTCAGCCTGCAGGAGAGCATTGCCTAAAATACTGCCCCCCCCCCACTCGGGGACCTTTCCCCCCTCCCTCTCCAATTCCCTTGCGAAGGATTACAGGCCAATGAATCCAAACTCCAGGTCCTTCACAAAGCCAAGGTGGGCATAGGAAGCCCAGAGGGACTCTACACACACACACACCCATCTCCCAACAATCGCCAGTCAGCTTCAACCTTGGGGAGGGGGGAAGCTTCTGCAAGCGAGGGGGGGCAGCAACTCCAGAGAAAACCATCTCCACAAGGGAGCAGGTGAGGAGGAGACCCTGGAGTCCAGGTCCAGCTGGGCTGAGAAGGGGGCTGCGGGCTGAACAGCCCCCTCCTGCAAAGCAAAGCTGGTTTTAAGGCTTCTGTACAAATCGTCACCTTTTCTGAAATATGAGAAAAATTATGCGCAACCACCTGGCCTTCACACCCAGCCTGGGTTTTTTGGGAGAGGAGTTGTTGCACTCCTTGCCATGGTTATATTTGGCAGTCAAACACACACACACACACACACACACACATATACACACACACAGAGTGCAACCCAGTAAAGATGCCATATGTCTTGAAGAACATTTTGGGGGGGGGGGCGGAGGGAAGGGAGCAGCTTTTACAAAACAGACCCAGTCCAATCTATTGGCTCCAATGAGGAGCCTTGATCACCGAGAAGGAAGTGCCCAACTGCCAGCCCTTTGAGGTAGGCCAAGTCAGGAAACGTGAAGCTGCCCCACCCTAGGACCATTGGTTTAGATCGGGAAGCTGAAGACCTGTGGAAGGAGGCTGAGGAACATCCCTCAGAGCAAGGGTGTCCTGCCTTGGCCACTTTCAAACCTTTTGATTCCAACTCCCTGAATTCTGGCAGTCTTAAAGTGGCCAAGGTGGGACATCCTTGCCATACCAGATTACCACCAAGAAAATGATAGGGACGATTATGTCCCTCAACAGGACTTGGGTTCTAAGTCAAGACACTTTATTTCCTACTCCCAGGTGGGGCAGAAATCCCATTAACCAGAGAAGCTCCCTGGCTCTACCTCAGATCTTGACCCACTGATTTGGTTGAGGGGCTGAACGCAGAACCCGGGAAGACCACGGCTCTGGCCCTGCAGGGCAGGGGGGGGTCAGGCGCTGTCTTATCCAACGACTATTCCATTGTCCCCTTTCGCCCCAGGTCCCCTGGGAGATTCACGAGGAGCCCCAGGCCCAACGGAGTGGAAGAAATATGAGACTTCAGGAGAGCGGCCAATTTCGAAAACAGCCCTAAAGAAAATTGTGGTGTACAGTAATAAAATTAAGGAAACAGCTACGACGATAATCTGAGGCATTAAATGTAAACGCGGCTAATGGAGTTCAGCAGACTGAAGGGAGAATCGGGGTGAATTATGGCCCTCGTGTCCCTCTCATCTTGTGGCAGAAAATGCCAATGAAATCCTTCATGCAAAGGAGGTGGGAGCCCTCAACCTTCCTCAGGAAAACCCTGAGAAGAAAGAGGCTGGCAGATTAGGAGAGTCAATTGACTTGCTCCCTACAAGGAGCCCTGTTTCTGCAAAATCTGGTCACACAATATATAGTCTTTAAGAAGATAAATGGACTAGGTGGGTGGATTTGAACGGCCTGCAGTGAAGAACTTGATCGCTGATCCATCAATTCCTGGGGTCTCTTCAGTCCTTAAAAACATGGAGCTTGAAGCCTGCTTTACCACCAAAAGTGGCCCAAGAGAAGGACCTCAAAGGAGAAAGTGCGTGGAGAAAGACTCAGGTCCAGTTGTGGAGTCTATCTGGAGACGTGGATGTCCGGTAGGCAGGCAAGAAGAAGACACTCTCTCTCTCTCTCTCTCTCTGTCTGTCTGTCTGTCTGTCTGTCTCTCTCTCTCTCTCTCTTTCTCTCTCTCTTTCTCTCTGCCCAAAATTCTGGAGAAGGCCTGCTGTCCGTGGGAGAAATCAGTGAACTTCCTGGCACAAGTGGAGAACCAACCCAAAGTTACCTCTGAAAGTTCAAGTCCTTGTTTGCACATGGATGGAAGACCTCCAGCCTTTCGTTCCAGCACCGCCACTCAGGAGGGATCTTCTGGTCATGGGGTGATGGGCAGGAAATGTTTTAAAAATGATTCTAGATAATGTCCTGACTAGAGGATAACTGGAACAGGAGCTCCCAAATAGGCCTTTTCATCTTCTCAAAGGGGTTTGAGGTGTTCCTCCAGGATCCACGTTGGGAATGCCTGAACCCACCAATGGGGATCATTCCTCTTTTGGAAGCAAATATGATCATCTCAGCGTCTCGGGTTCCTTTTGGGTGTTCACGTCTAGAAGACCCCTGACTCTTAAGTTGGCCTTTGGGTCTTTAGTTCTAAAGGGGCCACTAAACTCTGATCATGTCAAGGATCAAGTTGTGTGAGTAAAGGACAAGAGCAGTTCTGAAAGATTAACCTTCTGGAGGCTAAGTATAATTCATCAAAAATGGGATACAACAAAGATTTAGGTATAAAAATAGTCCCGTGGTGTGTTGAAGAAGCTAAAAGAGAAGACCACAGCAGCTTAAACAATGACAGCAAAGTAACATGCAGTCATTTCTACAAAATGCCCTTGTTACAAGAAGGCAACGGAGGCAACAGGAGGTGGACCATCACATCTTGTCCTTTGGGGAAGTCATCTCCTCACTTGCACGAAGCCAATGGGCACCAAGGCAAAATCTCTCGTGTTTTTCTCCTGGATCAGCAATTCTAGACCTCGGAACTGGCCTTTCTGTGCACAGTGCACCTTCAGCACCTAGGCTATCTTGTCTGGAGCCAAGGTGAACATCCCTGGAACAGAAGGCAGAAAAGCAAATGGAACGTTCTGAAGACCACAGGGCTTGGAAGCCTATTTTAGCTGCAAGGAAACGTGAAGGAAAAGGGGTGGAAGTGGCTTCCCAGCTCTGTAATTATTTCTTAAGTTTGAAACTTCTTTGAAATTAGATTGTAAATCTTGGAAGTTGACAAATTAGCCGGTTGGAACTTTCTGTACCAGAAAATGGGCATGTTCTGCATGCAAAAACCTTATCGCTCTCATAGGAATTTCTGAAGCTCCCTTCCAAAGGCTGGGAGGGAGAAAACAAAACAATGAATGTCCAGCCACAGCAGTTGGAGGAGCTCCAGGTGGCAGAGAGAAGATATAAATTCAAAAGCCAGAGGAAAATTGTCAAATCTGCTCACGAAATAGACAAGAAAGGAGAGAAACAGGTTCCCTGGGACTGCAGGATGGGGGAGACAAGTAGACTTCGCCTCTCCTCTTTGCTGGTTGTCCATTCCAGTGGCTGACCGGCAGGCGACTGCGGGGCTTAAAGGGCTTCGAGAGCAAGGAGACCAGGCACAACCTCTTGCTCAGATGAAGGGAAGGGGCGGCCTCGACTAACTTTGCTTCGGGAAAGCGTTTCCCCCGCAAGATGAGTGTTGGTTGGGTTTGTTTTGGGAAAGGGGCTTTGAAGGATGAAACCCAACCTCAATGTGAGACTCCCTTTCGTGCGTAACTGTCTTCTAGGATACGGCGGGCCTTCCCAACTGTTCTTCTGTCTCTGTTGTCCTGTGGAAGGCAGGTCAACCGGCATGCTTCATCCAACTGTAATAGTCTCTTCATAATTTGGCCCCATCCGTTCCGTCCCTATAGCGCAGAGAGGCGGCCACCCCAAGGGCCAAGCTGGTGGCAAGGCCAAGACTGACCTGGGCGTCCGATGAGTCCCCTGAGCTCCTCCAGGCAGGTGAAGCCATGGAAACACCCAGAAACACCCAGGAGCAGCAGGTGGAGAGACCTGCCCGAGAAATGTACCTTTGGCTGCTGAACGGGCAGAACTCAGATGCTGCCAGTTGTCTGAACGTGCCAGATTTTCCCCCAGCCACCCTGGGGGTTGAAGTCCACCCAACTTGAAGTTGCCAAGGTGGAAGCACACTGCCTAAAGCCAGATTTGGCTTCATGATTCTCACCTCTCTACACTACTGATTAATTAAATAGAGAGGTATTCTTCACCCACCTCACATTATTCTGTTTCAGGTTAAAACAAGCCACAGAATAGTTCTGATGAAAGCAAAAGTACAGCTGAAAGTCCACTTGAATCATATTTACTTCCTGTTGACCACTCATTGGAGAAGTTAAATGCATGTTACATTCTATAGTTGCTCTATCTATACGCTCCAGGATAGCAAATCAAAATAACATATTTACACCTATATATCTAGCTATTATTTTAAGCCATAGGATAGAAATTCTTCTGAAATGTACCGCCTTCTACTACGCTTTTCTTTATAATGCCTTTTATCATCCTTTCTGCAGACAAAAATAGCACCACATTTAAAAAAAAAAAAAAAGATTTCAATTATGAAAATTCCTTGCTCTTTGCATCCAGTTTTTGCTGCTTGATGGCAAAAACTGAACAGGAAAAATATCCACCTTCCAAGGTAATTAAAGAAATTCAACTGTGAAATGAAACTACCAGCATGGTATCTGGTGACTAAATCTGATAATGTCATCTCTTACACAGAGAGAAAAAAAATCTAGACTGCCAGGAGATTTTATAACTTCAGAATATGCATAATTTTTAAAGGGAGTAAAACAATGATGGAAGTAATTGAGAGGAACCGCTCTGGACATGTAGCCACTGGACAAGTCCCGCATCTACAGGTATCCTATCCCATCACACAGATAAGCAGACGGAGCACAAGGATATCATAACGTCCACTCAACACTTCATCCCAGCATGCCTCTAAGGTGGGACAGACGTTCAACATTGCAGAAACGTTGGGTTGGCTTTGAAAGCATAACTTGGTTGGGCTCCACACCAGCAGAACACAAGTAAGAGGGACTGATCCTTTGTGATCCAAACCAAGTTCTAATGCTGAAATTGCAAACGGACAATTGTGCCCCGGATCTCTTTCTCCGCCAATGGGTCTTATCGTATAAACCAGCTTTAAACCCAGGCGGCTCTTAGAACTTGGCCGAACTCAAAAGTGCAAGATGATAAGGAGGAAGCTAATTTTAGTAACTGCAGCTACAAAAGTATTCAGATAACCCACACTCCTGGCTCAGATAAGAACCACCAAGCATCATCTTCCATCACAATCTCCAGAGCATGAAAGGAAAACAGGATGACGTCCGTGAAGTCGGAGTGGGCTGGACCGAGGGGCGTCTGCCCACTTTGTTCATCAAGCACAAAGCCTCCTCTCCAGGAATGGGAGCCCTCCTTCTCTAACTGCCCCCCCCTACCCAGCTATGGTGCCTGGCAGTAGGCCGCTCGCCCCTCGCCCTGTGAATCACCCACATCCAGGGATCTGGAGGATGTCAAGGCCATCGGACGTGCAAGCCGGAAGCCAAGAGGCAACGTGGGAAGAATAGCCAAGTACGGAAAAGGGCAACCGAAAACCCAGCAGGCATAACCCTGGCTGTGAGCGATTTGCAAGTTTAGCGGGATGGCCCCCTGCTGCTCCGGCTCTGCAATTTGGCAGATGAAGCGATGCCAGGTTGGAGACGGCACCTTGATGCAAGAATTGTGCAGAAGCAGCCCAGCCAAGGCCTCCAATCAATCTCGGAGCACTTCCCTTTCTCCCTTTCCCACTTAACGTCTCACAGTTCTGGAACCACTGAGCATGTCAGTTCATAGGCATTAAATTTTTTTATATATATAAAAAAGTAAAATCATGCATTTCTTCAAAAACAGAACGTCCTTTCCTAACCAACTTGCATTATGCTCTGCTGATACACTGGCAGGAGGGGTGGGGGAAACTTATGTCCTATTTCAGCAAATGCAGGTCTGGGAACTCTAAAAGTGTAAGGAACAATTAAAATTCTCTTTATTGCTTACTGTAAAATAACCAGAAAGCTCCATCTCCTTGGTTACCTAGACATAAAAATAAGGCAAGTGAAAGATGGGATGATGATAATAGGGCTTGAGCCTAAGGCTGGGGCTGCACAGTTAATCCTTTTTAAGATCTGGGGAAGGGGCAAGATAGCCCTTGGTCTTCAGCCCATGGATCGGACACTGGGCTTTGGACCACCAGATGGTTATTCTTAAAACTATCCCTGCTACGAATATCCTGCCTCCGCATCCAAAGATAGAAGAAAGTCTTTCCCCGAAGGAGCTTGCATCCTTTTAGCCATCATGGTCCACATTTTGCCGGCCAGGGTGTGGGAAGAGGGAGGATGAAGTTGAGAAACGGCCAGCGCAGATGATCTTCAAACCCTGGACACCTCAGTGGTGCCCAAAATCACACAGGCTCTCCCATGAAACCTAACGCTCCCCTCCTGTCTCCTGCTTGGCCAGGAGCTTCTGATCGGAGCCACACCAAGTTGTTCTGGTTTGGGGCAACGAAATGGAGTTTCTTCATCTCTGTCTGCAGAGTAAAGAGCAGTTTCATTTGGGTGTCATCCATCCGATGAAGTTCAGGGCAGAGCTGTCTTTGGGCTGTCAGGAGGAGGGGCGTGCTGTTTGTTTTCTTGGGAGTCTGTCTCCTCCTTATTCCAATGCTGTCTATTGCCAGCTTTGGATCGTGATTAGTAGATACTTGCTATTTATGTCCGTATTTATTTATTTATGGCCATTTGCCATAGGGTTGGTCAGCTTTGGCTTCTTCTTCAAGGGTGGTGGGATTTGGGTCGCCTTCAGACCAAGGCTGGCTTTGGACTCCAAATGAGGCCAGTCTGTCCTTCGGGGCCCAAACCTTGACTTGGAAATCCGTTGCCATTAGTGATGGGGGCTCCGTTTCCTCTTTGGTTGCTTTCGTCTACAGCCCAAGATCTGCTTCTCCTCTGAGAGGAGAAGTAACGAATTCCAGCCTTTTTAGTTCAGTGATTCCTAGAATGTCAACGCTCAGATTTGCCCGTCCTTCAAGTTTGCCTCGGTTTGTGGTTCCGACTTTCCCTTCATCAGTGGCAGACATAAATTCGCCAGATCAAGTGTCCTTTTGCCTCTGGCCACATCAATCCAGCCACCCCAGAAGTTTCTCCAAGGCTCCTTGCGCCCTGCGGGAGCTCCTGGGACGTTTTCCCACCTGGGAAGTCCTCAGCCCACAGGGCTCCCTGGGGGCGTCTAAGCTGAAAGGTGCTGAGCTGGGATGAAGAAAACCTGGGCAGGCAGGAGAATGGGGGGGGGCACCTGAATAACTCCCAGAGGTTTTAGACCTCAACAATCACAGTCGGCTCGGCCAGCAAAGGCTCCTGGGAGCTGGAGTGCAAGGCAGAGCGCTAACGGGTGGGAGGGTGGGATGTAGGGGGGAAACCCAGAATTGTCCTATAATGAGGGAGCAGCTGTGCCAAGAGGATCCTGCTGGGACTCTCGGGCACACCCTTGGCCAAGGAGTGGAAATGCATCCCCCCCCCGAATGGAAGCGCTTTGGGTGCCCCGCTCGGTTTGACCTTTCCACTCCCCCCCCCCAGCTTTGAACCAGTGAAGAGAAACGGTCTTTTCGGCCTCTCCACCCTCGTCCAGCCCCAGGGAGGGCAGCCTTGCCAGGGAAGGGCTGGAAAAGTGAGGGTCCCACTCATCTCTTCCCCAGGTTCAGGCAAGAGGCAGCCGCGATGCCCGGGCAAAGCAATTAGCACCATCTGCTCGCCTCTTGCCAAGCTACCCAGGGCCTCCAGGAAGATGCGCTCCTGGGAGACGGGGGGGGGGGGAAGGTTTTTAAATGGTTGCCTGGGAGCTTTTGAGCACAAGCTCTTCTGCCATTAACAATTTGCTCAGACAGAAAATTCCCTGCAGGCAGAGAGCAGCGAGGGGGGGCCGTCCGCTCATTCATCCCCTGCCCCTCTTGGGCACACAGACAGTTAAGTAAATGTACAGCTGGAGGAAAATCGCCGCAGTGGTTTGCTCTCTCCAGGAAGCCACGGAGCAGCAACCACAACCTCCTCCTGGGCTCGTCCTTCCTTCGGGCTTCCTTTGAGAAACTCAAAGGCTGTTGAGGCTCTCCGTCCTGCCAGCTGGACTCGGCAGCCCATGTGGCTGGGCAAGCGGCTGGCGGGCCCACCTTTCAGGCAGCCGCTCAGATCGCATTTCCCAGATGGGCTGGGAGGCGAGGAGCTCCCGCCACTTCCCCCTCTCCTCATCCAGACCCTGAGCGAGTGGCTCTAATTGGTATTCCTCCCAAATCGGGCAACGGGAATAATGCAGTTCAGATGGAAACCAGATCAATGGGATTCCCACAGTTCCAGGCATGAAAAGGCATGAAAAGGCTCCTTCGAAGGCGGCCCTGCTCCACGCCTCCCCACCAACCCCCGGAGAACAATTGGCATTTGTGTCTCAGGACAAGGCTGGCATTCATTCGGCTGCTTGTCTAGAGGAAACCCCATTTCTCGGCCTTGACCAATTGGAGAAGCGCAGTAACTAACGCGAAGGGTTGTTGCTGGGTTCGCCACCAGCGGAAGTCTAACTGTAAATCAGAGCACGTTGAATAGAAATTATCTGCATCGTTATCTGGGGCGTTGAGGCTGCTTGGAGGGGAACTGGCTGAGGAAGTGTTGGATTGCACAATGTGCTGCTCTTGCCGTAACTTTTCTGTTTCCCTGTCATCAAGTACGGAATGTACTGCAGGGTCTTCGAGGCTGCTAAATATCTAGGCACGCTAATCATGGAAAAGGATGTTTTTTTAAAAAAAAAAAAAACAACAACATAGCTTGCTGTTTCTTACAGCGCGACCAACCGAAGGCGGAGTGCTGGAGTTCTACAAACCTTGCAAACAGTATTTTGGGGTCAGAGGTCTAAAAGGAAGGAAGGAAAGAGCTCCCAAGCACTCTAGCCTCCATGGTCTGGGAAGTGTCTGAGGAAATGTGTACACAACAGCCAGGCATCTGTCAGCGGGAGGATGTCAGTCTGATCGTGGCCTGACGTCTCCGCTCTCTCATCAAAGCCCATTAACCCCGTCCCACCTCGGCTTCTCCTTCCTTCCTTGACAAGCTGGATTCGCCTTTCTTTTCCAGCAGGGAAAGGCACGCCGGATTGCAGGGCTCGCATTAGGAGGCTAACCCTAACCCCCTAATCTGTCTCCCACGTATAACAAAAGCACCCCAAAACATGGAGAGCCAGAGGAGGGCCCAGGAGGAGGGCAGGACATGGGCGGGGAGAGATATCATCATTACAGAAGGAATCGATGACCTCCATGCATGACCAGCCCTTGACCCAACTTCCAGCAGGACATAGTCCTGGGGAAGGAAAGGAAAGGCAGACACAGGCTCCAGAGAGTAATTAGAACTGCAGAAAAAACCATGGCTACCAACCTGCCTTCCATGGAGGAGGACTTGTATCCTGCACCCTGAGTCCAAAAGAGGGCTGTGAAAATATTTACAGACCCCTCACATCCTGGACATAAACTATTTCAATTCCCACCCTCAAAAGACGCTATAGAGCCCTGCACACCAGAACAACTAGACACAAGGACAGTTTTTTCTCCGAACGCCATCACTCTGCTAAACAAATAATTCCCTCCACACTCATCAACTATTTACAAAGTCTGCACTACTATTACTGTTAATCTTCTCATCACTCCTTATCGCCCATCCCCTCCCACTTGTGACTGCATGACTGTAACTTTGTCCCTTGCATCCTTAGGATTTATATGGACTGTTTCCTAGTATGATTTGATTGCTTATTGTACCCTATGACTATCATTAAGTGTCGAACCTGATGATTCTTGACTGTTGATGAATGTATCTTTTCTTTTATGGACACGGAGACCATTTGCACCAGGACAAATTCCTTGTGTGTCCAATCATACTTGGACAATAAAGAATTCAGTTCAGTTCAGTTCTCTGCCATCCTCACCTGCTTATGAAAAAGATGTTGCCCCTGGGGGCAAAAACAGGCCCCAGGGATGGTCCCGAAGGAGGAGAGACATTGGAACAATGAAGGATTGGCCCTAAAGGGGGAAACCTCCAAAATGGGCTTTAATTTTAAGCAGTGGGATCTTAGGGAAATAGTTGCCACCTTTCAGGTGTCTCAGAAACTTCACCAGCAAATTGATCAACAGGCAGGAAGAAAGAGTACATGTGCACGTAAGGTTGACTTCCAAACCATTCCTCTAACTCAGGCAACCCAGCCAGAAGTAAACCTGCCTTGCTCACTTCAAAGCACTGCAGGGAAGAAATTCAGTCAGTACGCATTAAAAATTTCCCCTGAAGGGTGGCAGTGCAAAAGCCATCCAGAGGCCTCATGGGGCCCAGGCCCTGGGATGCTGCCTGGGGAATTCTGCTGTTGAACACATCTCACAGTTGCCAGGTTTGAAAAGCGCCACTCAGGGGACTGAAACCTGCATGAAAAGGAGCCCACCTGTGTGGTTGGCTTCCTCTCGACCTCCAGAATTCCCAGGGCTGGGAGGACCCGGCTCCGCCTCCTTCTCCTCCTCCTCCGCCTCCTCCGCCTCCTCCTCCTCCTCCTCCTCATCATCATTATTTTCAGATGAGAAAATGCAAAGTGCTTATTTTAGGATTCCTCAGTCAAGCTGAAGGCAGGGAATGCGAGCTGCCCTGGGCTGAAAGCAGATCTTTGGAAGGCAGGTTTGTTCTCTTCGGCCAGTGCAAAAGGGATTATTCTCTTGGTCTTCTGCTTAAGAGGATTCCGGTGGCCCCTTTTCTGACGAAAGTTGCGTTACTAGAAGCTATCAGCCTTCATGCAGCTGCTTTCGAATGAAATGGGCTACCAGGCTCCTCTTGAACGTTTCCTACTGTAGATGAATCCACCTCTCGCCCCCGCCACCCCCAGGCCTCCTCCTCCTGATTCCTGTTGCAGAGCCACAAAATAAGACTTGCTGGGGCACAATTTTCAAGTTGGAGCCGTTTTGTAGGAAGGAGTCAAGAATTCTCTACTCCAGCAGAAGCCGAAGCCGTGTTGCCAAACACCCACCAGCCTCTCATTAGCACCAAATTATGAAAGAGAATTCAATAGCCCAGCAAGCGCTGGCAGTTTCTAATTAGCAGCAATTATGGAGTACAATCGGGAAGATCAGAGTGATGATCAAAGGTACAGCAGGCACCGGAAGACGTAGAAGACACAAAAGCAATAGGACATCTCACTAAGTTTGGGGGAATAACAAGGCCGTTTTGGACCACAAGTTCTTGGTTGAATGCATGATTGAAGACTGAAGCCCAAAGAGAAAACAGGTATAGCAAAAAGGGGCATTTCTCAGGGACCAGAGCAAAGAAGAGCAGAGCAAGAATCTAGAGTCGATTCAAGGAACAATGCAGATCCACCAAACTCTGCAGTTAATCATCCCCTAAATATCTCGGAGCTATCCGTCAACGCCCTGCTTAGGAGAACAACACCACCAGATCCAAGAGTCCAGTTCCGTTCAGAAAGGCCAGCTGTTCAGGAATGGACCAATTTTGGGTTCATTCATTTCTGCCTTTCCTTTTTCCACTGCTTGATGGCCACCATAAAACTGAAAGGGAGAACCTGCTCTGGTGGACCTATGGTAACATTCTGCCCTGAAAGGCAGGTTCATGATAGCTGGCAAATTATTCTCCCCCCTCCTCGCCCCCCCAATAGTATTTTGTCCAATTCCAACCACAGCAAGAAGAATTTAGCCCTTTAGTGCTCCATCCTATGACAGCCATTTTTTAAAAAGGAAAATCTAGCTCTGAAGCACATAGCTTTAGGAGAAACCTTTATTCCTCACAGCCCCAGATTTTTGGGGGGGAAATAGGATTTTACCTCTTTAGATAGTCCTCTGAACTGTTTCCTTTATGATTTTCACATCGGAGCTTTTTAAGCATTTCTTGATTTATTTTGTTGCACTGTTAACTGATTTAACGGTCATGGCCAGGGAAAGATAAGACTGAAATAAAAATGTAATGTCCCACAAGTTACCTAGCGAAATGCCCCCCTTGGATCCGGCTCATATTTAAAGCTACAGTCAATCTCTATTCCCCAGCACAAAAAGTAGCATCAAAACCCCTCAGATAAGTTTAAATATTCAAGAATTAATCCCAGAACATAGATTTAAAACCAAATTCTGTCAGCAGTAACTCTAAAGCCAACCAAGTACACACGGCCACCTTGGGACGGAGTGAACATATTTAATTTGCCACCCCGTCAAGGGGCCTTCCAATCGATCGTCGGATCCCTTCCGCATCCAGCTTTCAACGGGGGCCGTTGACTAAGAACATTCCAGCCAAGCAAATCACATCAGCTGGGAGCAATCCTTGAAATGTCAATCAGAGTTTGGTCAATGTCTTCCAAGCAAATTTGATCCCCAACCCCATGGGCTCACCACCCGGTTCCAGCTGCAAAACGGCACGCACAGAAGTTGGGAAATCGCATGATTTTAAAGCTTCGGGGAGATTTCAGTGGACATGGAAGCACTGATCTCTATTTACCTGCTTTCTCCTCAGACGGTCTCTCTCTTTCTGGTGTCCTTCAAACAGGTTGTTCCTCTGAGTTCAGATAAGGTGAAAAGGAGGTGCTCCCATGAAATACCCCTCTTTTCTCTTGGGGCTTCAGTGCCCACCATCTTCAATCCCCCATCCAACCAATTCCCAATCAATAAGATGCAGGGTTCAAGGGAGAGTGTTTGCATGCAAAGGGAAGGTGGTTTAGGGGTCACTCTGCTCCTGGCTGGGTTTAACCATCATGCCAAGCCACCATCTTTGGATTTCGAATTAGGTCTGTGCTACAGACTGACATCCAACAAATAGATTAGCACAACATCTTGATTCAGTATTGACCGACTACTCTAGCAGCTTCCTTTGAAGTGGAGAAAGTGGGGTCAAAGACACATTTTGCCCATTCTGGGACCTGTGTGTGCAAAGGGTCATTTAGCAAAGATTTATTTCACAGTTGATGTCACGGTGCTCGGCTGGAATACTGAGCAGCCCAGGAGCTCCTGAGGAAACAGCCCAGGCAGGGAGATGGATCACTCACGTGGCAGCCCTGCAAACAGAGCCTGCTCCACTCTGGGATGCCAGGGCTTCTAGCGGAGAAGACTTGGCACTGCACTGAATGCAGCCCACAGTGTTGTGCCAGCTGCTGTGCCAGCAAACCCAACCTGGTCACAGCAAAGGGAAGGCAGGGGGAACTCAACCACCAGGGTGTGCCAGGGATACAGAGCAGCTGATGTTTAACACCACCACCCCAAAAAACCCCCAAGGGGTTTGCACTACCCCTTTGTCTACAGCAGGGGTCTCCAAACTTGGCAACTTTAAGACTTATGGACTTCAACTCCCAGAATTCCTCAGCCAGCATAGCTTACTCTCTTGCAATCCCTTCCTCTGCACTCTCTCCTCTTTGGAGAGGATAAGAGGAAAAGAAACAGATACGGCTGGCTGAGGAATTCTGGGAGTTGAAGTCCACAAGTCTTAAAGGGGCCACAGTTGGAGACCCCTAGTCTACAGGATTGCAGATGGCAAAGTTCTGGGTAGATCTGGGACCTCCAGCCTTAGAAAGACCCCAGATTAGGTGCCCTCCCAAGCCTCCCCCTTGAAATCTGGGGAGGAGGGAGAGAGGGGTACGAGAGAGGCATTCCCACCCCCACCCTTTCATCTGCCCAGGTGCTTCCCAGAAATCCTCTCCTGCTTCGGAGGCCCCCCGTTCTCTGGTTCTTCTCCGGACGAAAGGAACGCGGGGGAAGGTTTCTAGAGATGGCCAGGACCTTCTAAATCCAGCTCATCAGAAGAAGGGGAGGAAGGGGCCCTGCTGCGAGTCACGCAGTGAGCAGATATTTCCATGCCTTTGGGAGTTTTTCTGTTCTGTGCAGAAAAAGCCAAGGCAACCCACACATGAGCTTCCTGGGGGCTTCCACCCTTCGTGAAGTCCCCCCCACCCCAAAAAGGAGGGCTTCTGCCCATGAAGTCCGATCTTCTTCGTGCAAAGCACCTGCAGGGCCTCTGTTCTGAGAGCGGGAAGCGCGGCCACCCGCTCCGTTGGCTGAAGCGTGCTAAATGCCAGATCCAGACACCACGGAGGCTTAGGCAAGGCTTCAGATAAGCCGGCCATTCACTCCAGGCTGAATGCAGTAAGCCAGTTATCCAGACCATTTGTCTCAGGCCGGCTGCCGGCAGAATGGGGAGGAATTCAAACCCAGGATGTGCTTTTCTTCCTTTCGTTTTCTTTTTTAGGGGCTTACAAGGTGGAACAATCCCAGCTTATCAAGGCTGCTGGAAACAGCATATTTCTTTTGACGAATAAACCGAGACTCCTCTTCTTTTCTCTCCCCAAAATGCTCCAGAAACGTTATCCATTTCTGCAGCCGTCTTTCTGATCCACTACTTGTATTCAGAATCGGGGGGGAGTCAGGCTGCTGTCTGCCAACTTCCCAGCCCACATGCAGCAGGTCCAGGCTAGGCTGTGCCTGGCCCAAAGGGCTTGGCTTGGCTTGGCTTGGCTTGGCTTGGCATGGGGGTGCCAACAGGAGTGTGGGTGCTTCGTCAGTCAGCTGCGTCTGGCTACGGACCCAACTTGTAGGGTGGGTTTCTTGGGAGTTGAACCCTGCTGTAACTTTGGAAACATCTATTAGATCCAGCCTGGATGCCTACACCAGGTGTGTGAAAGCCGGACTTCCCGACTCAAGCGGAAGGAAGGCAGCACCTGGAAAAGGGTAGAAGGAGTTCAGCCCCAAGGCCACCATAAATGCCATTGTTGGCCGGGAGTTGCTAGGATTCTTTTGCCCCTGGCTTCCTGGCTTTGCTTCCCTTAGAAACCCACCGGAGAAGTTCCTGGATTTTGAGGGCTTTGCTGACCAGGCTCAGTTCCGCTTGCCAGGGGATGCTGAGGGTAGAGAGCAAGGAGGGAAGGAAATGGATTAGACAGCCGCCCCTCCCAGGAGATGCCGCGGGCGAGGAGCCCCTTTGTAAAGAGAGTCACATCCCAGGGAGGGAAGGGGGGAAAGGGGCTTGCCAAGGACTCCTGTCTCCGACCCATGGAGGCAGCTGCCCTGGGGGGGGGAGACTCGGAGAGCAGTGACCAGTGACCTCCCAGTGACCAGCTGCTCTCATGAGCTCCAGAGCTTCAAGCCCAAAGGACCTCTCCATTCTGGGCCAGAGACGCCCTTTTCCCGCTCCTCCTCTCTTCTAATAAGGCTGTTTCTTGTGACCTGCTTCTGTCGGCTGTCAGGTTGTCTGGCTGCTCAGCGTGACCTTTTGTCCCCGGTACAAAAACCAAAGGATTTTGTGTTTTTCTTTCTGACACCGCTTCATCTGGAAAGGTCACTGTTGTGTGGAAACCGCCTCCTCCGCCTCCTCCGCCTCCTTCTTCACAAACCCTTCTGCCCGGGTCTAGGTTGCATTTGAGGCTGCTCCGCTGGTCCCTCCTCTCGGGGCTCACCCAGGGAGTCTTTGCTGCCCGCAGGTGGATCCATCTTCCTTCTGGGCTCTTTGCTAGCTTGAAGCTCCTGGTTTTGAGAATGCGCAACAGACGCTCGGCCAGAAGAGGAGCGAAAACAAAAGCCTGCTTGTCACTCATTGGCGATGAATATGCATAGATGCCACATCGCTTTTGCCTGGCTGTAAATACCAATCAGGCCGTCAGAACCAGGAGCGGCTCAACACAGTGACCTACAGAGGCTGAAAGGTCATAGGATCTATAAACACACACACACACACACACCTTCTGTCAGTGGAGGTGAAGAGGGAACATAATCAGGAAGGGTGGGGCATCCCGTATGAGATACAATAATGTTTAATTGCTCATTTGATCTGAATAGGAAGCGTTTCCCCAAGGGAACGCTCCAAAACAAGATCTTCTACAAAACATGTAAAAATTGTGCAAGCAGAAAAGCGCAGGAACGTTCCAGGTCAGGAGCTGGGCCCATCCCGCCAGGGAGGCCTTTTCAATATCCCGCTCTCTCCCTTTAATTCACACCTGACAGACGGAAGCCAGAACGGGCAGGGGGGAGGGGCATTTTTCTTACCTGGGTAAGAAAGGAAAGTGCACACATACACAACACACGCATCTAGAATGAGTAACACAGGTTAAAATGCAAACTCAAGTGCTAATTCAGCTCTTGTCTCAGTGCCTTGTCTCTGCTAACCACACAAGAGGAGAAAATCAAATTTCTAAAAATAAACAAACATTAGCAGCTTGTGCCCACAACAAGTGTGAAGGGGCTGCAATCTAAACTGATCCACCCACAAAGGGAGACCAGCCGTCCCTTCTTCCCCTCCACCTCCAAAGCCCTTTTCCTTGGGAATTGATTTGATTCTTGGTGACCAGATCTTGGAGAAGATCTACATCCAGACCTTCTCCAGGATGACCTGCCCCAATGTGGTCCTTCAGGTCTTCCAACGTTGCACTCAGGGCCTCAGTAACCGAGTCCGTCCGCCTTCTGCTGGTCATCTTCTTCTCTTTTCTTCTACCTTGCCCAACAATTATGGGCTTCTCAAGGGAGCCAATTATTTGCCTCGACTGATTGTCGTCAGGCTGATGTTGACCCTTTGTGTTGACTCTTGATGGCCACACAGAGGGATCCTCCAGGATCATCTCCACCCAATCTGGCCCTTCAAGGCCTTCCATCCATACATCCATTGCAGCTACAACCAGGCCAACCCATCCTGCTCCTGGTCATCCTCATCTTCTCCCCCTCCCTTTTTCCCCCCCTGGGAGATTCATTCCAACCATCCTTGGGGAAAAGATTCCACCCCTGAATCTAACGCTGAACTGTAACTTCCATTGCAGGGACCTAATTCTAACGGAAAGGACTGGACCAGAGTGCTGATTCGATGTCCTTGTTTGTGGCTGGATACGTTGACCAAGCCCGGCTGCTATGATTAGTAACCCATGGTTTATGGTTTAGCCTCAAAGCCAGGCGATTGCAACTTATCCAACCCACCAGGGCTTTGCTCTGCGAATAACACGGTCTCGGAAAGCAAGGAGCCGGTCAGCACCACCAACACCATTTTCACTTACAGCTCATTGCTGTGGACCCTGGTGGACAGGCCTGCAAGGCCGGGGATGGGGAAATCTTGCCTTGGGACCCGGCCCAGACCCTCTTCGGCAGAGGCCAACGTCCAGCCTTCCAGGCGCTGGAGGGAGGGAGGGAGGCAGCCATGGGCCATTGCCAGGCTCCGTATCCCTCCCGCCCTGGGGTGGGGGAGGGGCGACCAAGCAGCAGAACCATCCCTAGGGTTGCGCACCAGGAAGCCCAGCCCAGCCCCGAGGCTCCCGCAGTGGGAGCCAGACGGTCTCCTCCCTGTTCCTCAGGGAGCAACAGAAGGCCGGCTGCTGCTGCTGCGGCTCATTCCCAGCCAAGGCGGTCTGGTGCAGTCAGGTGGAGAGGGAGCTGCGCAAGGCGCCTGGCTGCATTTCAGACACTCTGGGTGCAACACCCAGGACAGGCAGCCGGTCTCCCAGCCTTCTGTGAGCGCTGCCCTTCCTGCCAGCCTCCAACTGGCTCTGGGGCAGAAGTGCTGGGATTGCCCCCGACAGCTGCAAGCCACTCGGGGTCCAGACGAAAAGCGTCCCCCGTCACCCCTGAATCTGAGCTCAGCAACCGATGGGAGGAAAAAGAGGCAAGGGTCACCTTCCCCACCCCACAACCCCCACCCCCGGTGGCCTCCTTGCCTGCAAAGGGAGCCTGAAACCATCCCGGGAAATCAATAGGCAGGTCGACATCCTGTTGTTGTTGTTGTTTTTACACTTGAGGTCCCGGTCAGGAAAGGATCCTCCTCAACCCAGAGGCCTACAAAGACGGATGGGCTGCGTCAATCAGGGGCCAAGCAATCTTCCCTTCTTGCTCCCCGGCTTGCAAGCCAGAGAAAGGCCCGAGGAGGAAACAGGGTTCACAGGGTGCGTCTCCCTGCTTGGTTTTGGTTTCTAATATCTATCAAGTGTTCACCCACCCACCCGCCCACCCACCCCGTGGGTTGCCCAGGCCTACTGGTGGGATGCCCACAGCAGCTGGGGATGAGGAAGGCCCACACAGGAACTGGGCAGTCTGAAATTTTGTCTGAAATTTGTCTGAAATGCTATAGGGTTTCCTGCCTAAGCAGGGGGTTGGACTAGAAGACCTCCAAGGTCCCTTCCAACTCTGCCATTCTATTCTATTCTATTCTATTCTATTCTATTCTATTCTATTCTATTCTATTCTAATATCTATTCTATTCTATTCTATTCTATTCTATTTCTATTCTATTCTATTCCTATTCTATTCCAATATCTATTCTATTCTATTCTATTCTATTCTATTCTATTCTATTCTATTCTATTCTATTCTATTCTATTTCTATTCTATTCTATTCTATTCTATTCTATTCTATTCTATTCTATTCTATTCTATTTCTATTCTATTCTATTCTATTCCTATTCTATTCTATTCCTATTCTATTTCTATTGCCAACACACAAGCTGACACATCACGGGAAGGAGAAGCGGAAGCGTTAACCACAATTTGTGCCACTGCTCGGAGGCTCCTTGAGAATTTCTACTGGTGCGATTTGTACAGACTCCCACAGTGCCCCATTGTCTGCCACCTAAACTGAAAGGCAACATTTTCTTAGAAAACAAGTTTAAGTCCTCCCTTATTTTAAAACAGCCTGTCCTTTTTCTTTTGCCTCACTTTACAAAAACCTCTCAATTGCATCTTTGTACCAGACCGTGAGCATCTCCTCCCAAAAAGCAAACTTCCTAAGTGCCCGTCTTACACAAAGGCTCGGTTTATTCTTGGTTTTTTTCCTCTTTTTGTAGCATGAAATGCAGTTTGCATGGTATCCAAATCCTTTCTGCTGAGAGTGCATAGCCTTCAATGCAAAAAGAGTTATTTTCCTGTGAATGTGGATCAAACACTCCAATGGTTTGTTTTAAAATGGGAAAATAAAACAAAACCCTGCAGGTTTCATTGTCTTCTCGGAGGCCCTCTACACAATCCTGCACCTGTGTAAAGCCATGGAGAACTGGGGTGGGGTTTGCAGCTGGCACCCCTTCTGTGCCACCCTGGGTGTACCTTCTTTTATCTGACAGTAGATGGAACAACCTATTCAGGGGACAAAACAGCTACACCACCAGTTCCTGAAACAAATCCCAGGTGTTTTCTGTTCCTATTCCCAGAGGGGGAAAAACTTTAAATATTTCCATGCAGAGCCTGTATTACAACAGAGCCCTTCCTCTGGAAATGCCATTTTCCCAAAATCATCCTGTTTATCTGGGCCATGAAATGTGAACCAATTCAGCTGTTCCTCAACTTCTTCCCACGACTGGAATCGATGCAGTCACAATGTTATACCTGGAAGTCAATTTTATTGACTTTAGTGAGACTTATTTCTAAACAGAAACACACCTTTGGCCCAAGACCAAAGTTCTGGCTTCCACTGGGTTCTTCCAAGGAATTTATCCAGCTGCTTTCCCCTCCCAGGACTCATCCAATCTGGCCCTTTGCACCAGAGGCAAACCAGACAGTCGCATTCCCATTTTTCAAAATAGCTCTGGAGAACTGCTGCAGCGTGTCCCCCAATGCAATAAGGGCCCCCCGGGGCCTTAGCCAAAAAGGACTGGCCCCCTTTTTTTTGTTCCCGCAATGTATGGGGAGGGTTAAAGGTGTACAAGCTGACTGGTTAGTCTTTGGCTCAACACACCTCTTTTGTGTCCTTTATTAACAACCCTCCCCACCACACAGGAGGGCCTCTGGGGCCACCCAGGATGGGCCCCTGCTGCAGAGGAAGGAGGCCCCAGGTTTCTCCTTCCTTCCCGGAGGGGGAACCTTCACCGTTCCCCCTAAAAACACTTTCAGCATTTTCCTGGATCTGCTGGGGCAGCACAGAGACCAGCCAAGAATCTTTCTTCGGGGTTTCAGTCACAAGCAGAGGTGGCTTCTGCAGAATTTTCCACAAAGACTTTCTGTTCAAAGTACAGAACATAAATCACTTAAGGAAAGCGCCAAAAGGCACACTAGATCCAATAACGCCGCAATACGTTAACCGTTAGCCATCTATTCCAAGGGCATCAGAACTTGAACTTCAAACACACCACGATTAATTAAACTCACACCCACACGGCACTCATACCGAAACACCCACCTTGCGGCTCACATTGTGAGAACTAACCAAAAACCCTCTATGGTTTTAGCAATATTGTGTCCTTCAAAAAGGGCGTATTCTGTCATGAACAGGAACAGGGCCTGAGGTCAACCAACCAACCAAGAAAACGAAAGGGAACGTCTTGGCATTCATTTCTTTCTGGGCATCAGACCCCCAATTGTCAAAGCAAAGACCTCAGAACCAAGGAGCTTCTCCCAATGCAAAGCTGTAGGGGGGCCTTCCTGGGGGTGGGTGGGGAGGGGTGGACGGTTGCACTTATAAAGCTGCAAGGTTATGGGGAGGCTTTGCTTTCTTCAGATCTCACTCAGACACCTCCCCAAACAGAAGGCCTCCCTCCTTTCCAGCCAAAGTGCCATCAACGAAATGGTGTGCTGAGCTTAGGCCAGGCCGTTGTGGCTGCTCCCATCTTCACCTTCTAGACAGACAGCCCGAAATGGAAGAAGGTGAGGGGTCCTTGGTGCCCGCCGAGCTTGGACGTTTCACGGCCCAAACTAGATAAGGTCATTAGTGCTCATCTTATGGAAGTTTCCTCTTGTTGTCTTGGCCGGGGCTCCTTTCCTTCAGAAAGACATTCTTGAGCAAATAAAAATTGGTAAATATATTATATTCCTCCTTGAGCAAATCAAATAGAAAGTGTTCTCAAGTTTCTGGCTCTCCAACCTCGGATCAGCTTTCGCTCTCCGTCACTGGAGCTGTCCCAGGTCTACCTGAGCTGCGATCCATCCCAGCTTTAACCTGAGCACGTTTGCTGATGGAGGCAGAGGCTTCACTGGGCTCCCACTGTGGAATGACTGCCAAATGCCATTACTTGCACTGCAATGCAGGAAATGAGAATGTGCCTTAGCATCGGAGAGCAAATCAGATCAAGTGACAAGCTGCCACTGAATGCACTTTTAGACCTGGCCTTTTATTGGTTTAATTGGATAAATAGCTTCCCTGGAGGACTCTTTTAAGCACTCGGCAAGGCCCAAAATAGCTCCAGCTTGGATAGCAGTGGGGGAGGCTGTGCTGGGCTCCCCAACAGTCCCACTCAAAGCCCAGTCAACCTGCTAGGAGGACATTTCTGTGAAGGAACAGAAACTCAGGCTACGTTTCCCAGGAAGGACTGCACACAACCTGGAATGCCCAGGTTTCCCCCAAAATTAAAATGAACGACTCCTGGGGAGGTTTTTTCCCTTGACAAACATATGTGAGAGAAATTAACAATTTATTGCAATCGGGCGACATTTTGACCGAAGGGGGAAAGATCTCCCCAGACCTCGTCCCCATCAGATTTGCCACTGACGTTCCTTTGGTAGATAATCCTAAAATATTCTTACAAGTCTAGAAATTAATTCAAAGGGAGTTTTAACAATTTTTATCAATCCAGCTCACAACAGATGGCTTATCGTTATGAAATCATATTCTCTAAAATTCTTCACTAAGACACACAAAGCGATCAGTACAAGATTCCCATAAAGGAGCCAATTTGCCAGGTTGTTACAGATCATAATATTCTTGCCGGAGTGTCACATATTGATTTTTTTCTCTTTCTCTCTGTACCAGCAAGAGAATATCCTTGAAAAAACAATTAATGGTTAATTACCAAGATGTCCATCAGTGAAGTGCTAGTAAAGAGGCCATTATGAAAAAAAGAACAAGAAGGAAGGAAGGAAGGAAGGAAGGAAGGAAGGAAAGAAGGAAGGAAGGAAGGAGAGAGAGAGAGAGAGAGAGAGAAAGAGAGAGAGAGAGAGAGAGAAGGAAGGAAGGGGTGTACTAAATTACAGAGCACATCATGTCTTGGTTAAATAAATGCTAGGATGACAGTATTTTGATTACAAAAGAAAGAAACTTGTGCAATGACCAAGGATAATAATAGAGGAGGGTCAGTATTCAAAGTATATAGCCCTCAAAGGACAGCCAATCCATCGGTAGTTTGCCTATGTAGATTCCTTTGCATCACCAACCAGTTTGTGCACTTTGTCCTGGCAATAAGCATCACATCCCTGGAAATGGCCTAGAAGCATCACATCGCCAAAGTTGCCTGCCACACTGAGACCTCCTCAAAAGCCTCAAAACCACCTCCAGAAAAACCTGCTACCTAATTCTTCACTTGCCATGGATATTTTGGCCCTACCCAAGAGCAGCTCGTTCTTCAGAGAGGTTCGCTCCTGGAGCCTCTGTTGCTGAGTTTTCCGCAGGAGCTCTGCCACAAGAAGGCCTATTGTGTTGGCCTTTCTTGTTGCAGGCCGTTTGAGGCTGTGATATAATTGTGCAGGTTGGTACAGTATTCTCAAATGTTATTTTTTGAAAGAAATGCTCCCCTAAATGTCAGGAGGTTTTGTGCCGAACGCTCACCATTGTGCCTTTGTGGCTCAGGAGTTTATTCAAGAAGAGGCTCCTACTGGGATTAGCCTAGCATTTCCCAAACTGCTTGACTGCCTCTGGGGAAACGTGGCTCCCTCCCCAACCCTCCCAACTCTAACAAGGCCACACAACTTCCAAGTGTTATTACAATATGGAACAACAGCATGAAGCGATCCAGGATAGCACCCGGCGATCACGAGGGACGGGGGGATAATTCACTGGATCAGTCCTAGCGACCCAAAAGCCAGCTCGGCCCTGGTGAGGTGCCAGGAGAATTAAGCCTGGTCCGTCTCCTGCAAAGTCAAGAGAGGAGAAAATAGTGGGGCTCTGAAGAGGAGAAGCAGCCAGAGAGAAGCCACCAAGGCCACCAGCGACTGAGTTCACCGCTTACTCTCCTCAACTCCTTGGTCTCTGGTGGCAGCATTTAAAATTCAGATGTTAAACACCCACAATTTGCAAATGACATTCTCCAGTTTACGTAGGTGTAAGAGTTGCTTCAAAATGCGTGGCTGAGAAATGGTGCTCAAAATCTGCCTTCTGTGGTATAAATTAGGGCCTGGGGGGATCTCCCTAAAAATGGACTTTTGTGACTCATCCTTCCCTAAGCAGATGCCCCTCCAAGAGCTTCGGATTTCACCTCCCATGACTTCCAACTAGCATGGCTTCCGCTGGGAATCCTGGGAGTTGGAGGAAGCTCTTGAAGGCAACCCATGGAGAAGAGGCCTTCTACTCTGCAGCAGCTGCAAGGTCTCCTGGCTCAGGGTCATATCTTCTCACACCAACTGAGAAACAAAAAAGGGAAAATCTATTTCCCATAAAACATTTAATTCTAAGCTTCACCTGACCCTGGAAATGAAGACCGATTCGTTCTTTGACGTCTTAATCAAGGGCAACACCACTGAGAAGCCAAGAAGAAGAAAACAAACCACCCACTGTGTCTCACTTCTCCATCCCACAGGAGAAGGAAGGCTCGAATTCGGAGCACAGGAGTTGCCTTCACACAGCTGCTGAACCAGGGAGGTTTCCCAAACTGCAGGTTCTTGAGTGAACTATAGGAAGGGGACTAGGATTTATAAACGGCCTCCACCTGATGACAGGGAAGCCCAAATCCAACAAAGGACACTGTAAGCCAAGCATCCCGCACAAGCCTGTATTTCCACCTGGGGAAAGATAATGCAAAGTGATTCTCCCCACTCTGCCCCACTCCCCACCCATCACCTTTGCTGCTTGGGCTGAAGATGTACAGTCTCTGCCACACCTTGCAACAAAGGAGCTGTCCGTGGTGCTTCTCTTCCCAGGACTTTGCCATTCAAAGCAAAACCCAACCACGAGGGTGTCAGCTGGTGCTCCATTCAAAATCCAAGAAAGAAATACTTAGACTCTGGCTCCCCAAAGATTCCCCCAAGTCCTTTTCTACTCTTCTAGTAGTGCCAGTAGTTATAGCCATTCCTAATTTTGCATGTGGCATGAACCTGTGGCGTGTTCTCACAACGCCAACCTTGTTGGAACAGGCCGTGGCACTCCTGGACTTTTGAAGAGACATGCAGAATCAAACATGCAACTTCTTGTCATCCAGTGTAGGAGGCCACCTGCTGCATTTGGACGGGCAGAGGGGTGGCCCTGAAACTGGTCAAGCAGGACCGTGCCTGCCAGTCCAGCTTTCGGAGTTTCAGACAATATTGCCTGGGAAAGGAGACTCTCAGCCACCACGGCTCCCCTTTCCTGGCCTTGAAGGGGGTCCTCTTTTGACCCAGGACTGCCCTAGGACAGGAGCATGACCTCTCGGTAGCCCTTCCTCCACGCCCCCCCCTTTAAAACTGACCTGGGGGGCCTGGTGCACCCTTGAAGGGCCAATGGGGAAGGGGAGTAAGCAGCGGAGGGGCTTCTCCCCCCCTCCCCAAGCCCCCTCTCTGCCTTGGCTCCTCTGAGGAACGCTGCCCTGCAGTGCCCACTTTTCTCCTGAGGGCCACTCCGATCTTCTTGCTTCTGATGTCTATAATCTTGACATTACACCACTCCTAGTGACGGGGAATCAATAAAAGCATCCCGGCTTGATATAATTTGCTGAGTAAACAAGACAAGACAGGAGTCGGGAAGATCAGCCAATGACAAAATATCTTGTCCAAGTTCAAACAAATTATGCAGAAAAGAAAAATCGCCTTTATCCTCCCTCCAAACATCATTTGCTCCAGGTCTTAGGAGCCGCCTTCTCCTGCCCAGGTCTTCCCTCTCCCTCCAGGTGAGAGAGGCTGGATGAGGAGGCACCCCCTGATCCAACACCTTGGATTTTGCTCCCCTGGGATTATTTGGTCACCTCCCTTATTTGGAATTAGCAGAATCCAGGGCATTATTGGAATGGACTGTTCCCAGGGACATCTGGCACCCATTAGCCACAAAGCATTTAATTTACTCCTCCTCCTCCTCCTTCAGATCTGATTCAATTGCTTTGGTAATGTTATTAATTCTTCCTTTCATCAGAAGAGCTATTTATTAACCTTTGTTGCCGTCGAGATGGCCGCACAGGCAGTGCCAGAGGAAGCCAAGGCATCTCTGCGTGGCCCCACCCCTGCCAAGGGCGCCCCTCAGCCCAAGGCTTCCCGGGGGCTCCCAGGGTGCACCAGGCCGATGTCTTTGGTGTGCTCGCAAGGGGTGAGATCATGGTTTTGCCTCAGAGGGTGGCGCAAACGCCACTAATTGCATTAAGCGAAGCTTGGTTAAGCAGGGTGCATCAATCAACATGCCCTGACTATATATGTCATAAGTGGCTCGCTTAGCCATGATTCAGGGAGCGAATCGTAATGGTCTGGATTCATGCCATATGGCAATCAATCAGCCACATTTTACAAGGTTCAATTAAACCAGAATCCCAGAAAGCCCACCACGGCACGGGGCAATGCAAGAGATTCTCAGAAGGTAAAACATTCAGCTTTATCGCTGCTTCCACACTGAAAGTCCAACCTCACGATTGCCATAAGCTCCACCTGGCCCCAAGACAACCCCACGTTCTTTTCACTGTTGGGAGGGCCCACTTCGCTCCACACCAACTCCCCTGCCATCATTGCCCTCCCCCTCCTCCAGCAGCCAGCCGGTCACAAACTCCCCACAGAAGTGGGTCTTGCCCGAGGAGCGAAGGGCCAGGGCTCCATCCGGAGGGAGGCCCAGGCAAACCCACTTGAAGAATTGGGGCCCCATTGACACACTCCCTCTGGAATCGGAGCAAGTGACAATTGCGAGATGAGGCAAAGGACTCCGGCCGTGCAGCAGGAAGAGAAGAGGGGAGAGCAAAACGGGGAGCTTTGGCAGCTGCTGGCATGGTAAAAATAACAAACTGGTGGCACTGTTGGCTTTAACGGGATTTTGTAGCTGATCACACTAATTTAAAATCAACTCGCCTTTCATCAGCCATCGTTCTTGTGGAAGTTGCCTGCCAGCTCCTCCCTGCCAGTCTCAAGTGTCAATTGTCTCCACCCCGTAACAAAAGCTTGTCACGTCCTCTCCTCTGAAGAGGTCTCCTTGGCTGATTGCACCCTGAGCACCCCTGGGTTGGGGGTGGGGGGAACCTGCACTGGCCCTTTGCTGGAGGGGGGTGTCCTGCAAGACTTTACAGAGCACCCAGAAGACGATCCAAACACAGGCTATGAAACCACTTTGCAGGGCCGAAGGTTTTCTCTCTCTCTCTCTCTCTCTCTCTTCTTTCTTAACCCCATAGCAGTGTTTGGAGGTCACACAGCGTCCCCACTGGGCCTTCTGATGGAGAAGTCGGTGCTGCCTCCAGTTGGCCGGTGGGTGCAGATGGGTGCAAATTAACAGCAGCCACCGTGTGCCCAACGTCTGCTCCCATTCTTCCTTCAGGCCTTTTCGAAGGTGACCATTGCCCCAACTGGCCCTTGAGTAGGAAGAGTGGCAAAGGTGTCCACTGGGCAAGAGAGTGGCACGATTGCTTTGCCAGGAAGACTCTGGTAATCTCCACGGGCAGGGCCCAGCCTTTGCAGGTCCCTTTCTGTCGTGTGAAAGCAAAAATGTGCGTGTTACCTGAAGCTACACCCCGCAACCCAACCGGACTCCGGCTATTCAGGTCCTCCTTGCCAGAACTGACTCCCTCCTTTCAAATCTGAGAACAGCCCTTAAACGGCCGTTTCCACCCCTTTGCAAACCTTCTGTAGCCCTGAACAGCAGCTCTGGTTTTATGAACTTCCTTCTTAAAAAATAAAACAACACTGAGGGTTGGATTCCCCACCCACCCACCCACCCACTCCCCCCCCCTCTCTCACACACACACATACACACACTGAGCTGGTGCTACCTCTGCAGGTAATTGACAGAGGGAAAAGGAGTTAGATTTGAGAAGAGCACTTTGATAGGAACTAATCTGATAATTTTCAGACAAGTCATAATTCAGCTAAAATCTATTTAAGTGGGGGATCTGCTCTGTGAAATGTTGAATATTTATAATGTTCATGCAGTTCCATCAGCTTGATTGCCCCCAAGACACCAGGCTTTTAGGCTCTGCTAAATCATTAGGAGCAGGAGGCTTGATGTGAAGGGGAGCTTCCGTTAATTGGCCGAAAAGCCCAAGGAATCCGTCAGAGAGCAGAGCGGCCCAGGCCTCCGTCCCCTCCCCTCCCCTCCTGCAGGATATCAAGGTGGGCATTGCCACCAGCTGGCCCTAAACCCGGATCCAAGAGGAACCTTCCCACGGCCAGAGGTGTGCAAATCGACAGAGGGGAACACTAGCCTGCTATTATTCCCACAAATAACCCTGCAGCAAACAAACACCCACGGATCTACACGGGTAGCAAAGATCCCCCTCTGGGGAGGGGGGAAACGGGCGAATCTTCTCCGTTGGGAACAGGCTGGAAAGGAGCAGGGATGTTCCCGAGGTCTGGATTCCTTTACACCCCTCAAGAGCGGCTGGGATACGGGCAACGGGGCTCCTGCCGAGGGCTGCAAGACGCTCTTAGAGCCAAAGCCAGGGGAGAGCCGGCTACCCACGAGCAAGGAGGAGAAGACACAGTAGCGATGTCATTCCCTATTTATGGGATGGGATAAAAGCTAATGATCCCCAACTGCCCAGAATTGGGTAATATATCCTACAGCCCTGGCACTTTGGGTGGAAAATCATTTTTTTTAAAGGCGTTTTTTCTTTGTCATCTGAGCAAGAACAGAGCAGCAAACGCTGCTTGGATTTCAGTCCAAATTCTCCATTAAGCGGGGGAGGGAGAGAAATCAAGACCATTATTGTCTTTTCTTTCTGTTTTTTTTTAAAGAAGTCATACTTTCTGAAGAGTTCACTGGGGGGAGATCAAGAAAGGCTGCCGGGTTGTGGAGGGAGCTGAGTCAAGAAGAACGGCCGAGGAAGAAGAGGAAGAGGAAGAAGGGGACCAGCTGTGGGAAACTATCCCTGCCAGAGGAGACTCCAGCTGGATTTCCCTCTCCGGAGGTCTCCAGGGATGGAGGAAGGAGGCCAGGCTCCCATTTGCCCTGCAGCAGAAGCAACAGGCAACAGGCAGCGGCATCTGGCTAAGGCCATCCTTCTCAGCCCTGGCAGCTTTAAGACGCGCCTGGACTTCAACTCCCAGAATTCCCCAGCCAGCATGCCGGGGAATTCTGGTTGCTCCTGAGTTTGAATGATGCTAAACCATAAAGCGTGGTTTGTCGATCCCAGCAGGGGTTGGTTTGTATTAGATGCTAAGCACTCGCAGGCAACAGCTTAGCATCATGTGTGACCATGGCAGCTGTTAAATTGGAGGCTTAAGGGAACACTTAGAAGAAGACAGATATTACCTCTTTGAGACGATGCTACTACGACAGGCCTGAGAACGTTGGAGAGTCCAACCACTCACTCAGATTATTTGGGGAGACTTTGAAGAAGACAGAAGGGAATGGATAGCACAGATCTGGCTTGGCCGTTCAGCCGTGTAACGTCTTTAATTAGATTCCAGGGACTCATTTGAAACTGCCCAGCCTTTCCAAACACCTCAGCTGCCTACTTCAAAATCTGCCCGTGAAAATAATAGAGTCCTGAAGTGAATCTGGAGTTGTTAGGTATAACATTGATACCAAATATGGTTTGGGTGAATAAATATATAAAACTTAGATATCATGGTTTAAGTGCTTATCACTTTAAGCACAATGCAGCAGGCAATTAGCCGATTAAGGGTGCGGTTAGAAGTTACAATATAAGGAAGCATTAGAAGCTGGAAAGCTTGCTGGCTGTAACTGTGTGCTGCTGCGTCTGTTACTGTAACTGTGTGCTGCTGTGACTAACTGTGATTACTGACTGTGAGTGCCTGTGACTGAACTGTTTTTGTTTGCTACTGTTTGCTGAATATCCAGCGTTTGTTTCTCTGGAGAGTGAAACCGGAGGAGAGAAGATATCTTTATCGGCTGATAAAGATATTGCAAGGACTCTTAACTTGGACTATACTAGTGAGTCTTACTGGATGGAAATACTGTGAATGACTTAATGGACTGAATGACAATGCTTAAACTCTAACTGGATTAAAAACTATTTAAACTACAAACAGTGTTTGTATTCAGTGTGTGTATACTCTGGGGCCCTTCCGCTCTCCTTTGGCTTCCTGGCTTGACTACTGCTGCAATACTCTTCTAGGGTTAATTCCCAAACCCTAACATTGGTTATGGGCCCAGCAGCATAGTCTAACTAACCAGGATATAGCAGAGAGAGTTGGTGTGAGTTGCACATTACTGTAAAAACAAACTGTTTTAATTAGTTTAAAATAGTCAAAATATCTGAAGAGTAATGGCACAAGTAAATTTGTCACAACTGTCCATGATATCCAGGCTGGATGGAACAAACTATGTTTCATGGTCAATGAAATGTAGTTTACTTCTACGCAGAGAATGTTTGTGGGACATTATAGCAAACCCACCAGATGTGAGTAGCTGGGATCCTGCTGATGATGATGATAACGAAAAGTTACAAGACTTTAAACTGAAGAATGAGCAGGCTTTATGCATCATAGGACTGACTCTATGTGATCAGCAGCTTGTCCATATTCGTGGAGAAGAAAATGCTGCAAACTGCTGGGAGAACCTCAGGAAGATTTATGTTCGGGACAGTGTAGGAGCACATATAAATCTTACACGGAAGCTTTTTCGAACGCATCTTCAGAGGAATGGAGATATGTTAGTTCATTTAAACTGTATGAAGAGCATTTTTCAAGATTTGCAAGAAAAAGAGCTTATATTTAATGAACTGCAACAAGTCTACATAATATTATCTTCATTAGATCAAAGCTATGATGACTATGTGACTTCGTTAGAGGTATTGCCAAAAGAAAGCCTCTCATTAACCGAGATTACAGGCAGGCTACTAGAAGAAGCCAGAAGAAGGCGTGAGCGTGACGAGCTGAGAGAAGATAAGAAAGAAGAGAATTTATCTTCATCGGCATACACAATTAAAAAGTGTTTTAATTGTGGAGGCAGAGGACATTTGGCAAGATTTTGCAAAAAGAGAAAAAGCCAGAATGTAAAAAGCCAAAGAAAGCATTTGAACTAGCCACGTTTAGCAACTCTGATGTGAAGAATAATTTATGGGTGGTTGACAGTGGCGCATCCCACTGCATCACAAGAGATAAGACAAAATTTATAAAAATGTCTACAAGTTCTCAACATATATCACTTGCTAATGGCTGGAACCTGAAAGCGAAAGGTCAAGGTTTTGCACGTTGTCCGTACATAAACCAGGATATAAAAATGTTGTATGTACCACAACTAAAGTTTAATTTGCTTTCAGTAAGGGTATTAGATAAATTAGGTTATGTAATTACTTTTAAAGATAATAATTGCATAATTGAAAAAGATAACAAAAGGGTAACTGCAGCTTTAAATGGAACATTATATGTATTAGATAATAGTAAGAAAGGGAGGCACAAACTGTATTTAATAATATAAAGCCTCATGATGAATGTATCCATTTATTGCATAGGCGTTTGGGGCATGTAAATTTTAAAATGCTAAAACGTACAGTTGAGTTATCTGAAGGAATAAGGTTAAAACCTTGTGATAAATATTTGCGTTGTAATGTTTGCTGTGAAGATAAGAGCAAGGTATTGCCTGCAAATAGGCTAAATGGTTTCAAAACAAAAGAACCTTTAGAAGTAGTATTTGCAGACATAATAGGTCCAAAGAAACCCAGTATGGGAGGTGCTAGATATATACTGAGCATTATGGACCATTATTCTAGATATGGGTTTTGCTATTTAATGAAAAGCAAAACTGAAACATATCAACATTTTTTCAATTGGCTTAGGTTTGCTGAAAGAAAGTCAAAACGGCAACTGATAACCCTGGTGACAGATAATGGTACGGAATTTATTAATAACAAATTCCAGAACAGACTTAAGATAGCTGAATAGAGCATAAGAAGTCTGCTCCATACAGGCCAGAACATAACGCTTTTATTGAAAGAAGAGGCCAAACACTACAGGCAATGGTTAGAACAATGTTAAATGATTCTGGGTTACCTGATTCTTTGTGGGGGGAGGCTACAATGTGTGCTAATAACATATTAAACAACGTTGTTAATACAACAACAGGTGAAATTCCATTTACCAGATGGCATGGCAGGAAACCTGATCTAAGTTACCTGCACACATTTGGTGCACCAGCATGGGTGCATATTCCTGCACAACTCAGAAAAAAAGGGCAACATAGAGCTAAAAGATTTTTCTTCGTTGGTTATCAGGCAAACCATAGGGCATATAGATTTTGGGAGAAAGGCACATCTAAAGTGTTATGTAGTGCTAGTGCCCAATTTCTAGAACATGAAGGATGGGAGAAAATAGAACAGGATGCCAATAAAGATGTAATTATTGAATCCTATAGAAATCCCATTAGTTATCCCTGTAACTTTAAAAATAAAGTAAAGAGACAAATACAGGATGAAATAGTGCCCATAAAGGAAGAAACAGATTCAATAGCTGAACAGGATGAGGAAGATGAACAGGTAGTAGTTCAACAAAGTCCTCCTGTAAGCCCTGTAATTCCCAGAAGAACTACACGTATATCTAGACCGCCTGATAGGTACCAGGCTAACACAGTGTGCCAGATTAATCAAGTTCCTAATTCTGTAGAAGAAATTAAAAAGTATCCTAATAAGGAAAAGAAAAATGGTATGCAGCAATGAATAAGGAACTGAATTCATTAAGAGATATGAAGGTATATGAAAATGCCAAATTACCTGTAGGAAAGAAATCCATTGGCTGCAAATGGATATTTAAGGTAAAAACAGATAAGGATGGTAATTTAATCCATAAGGCAAGGTTAGTAGCCCAAGGTTTTAGGCAGAATGCCAATGACTATGATGAGGTGTTTGCACCTAGTCTTAAGGCAGCAACCTTGAGAACAGCTTTAGTGTGGGCAGCTAGTAAAAACTATATAGTTAACCATTTAGATGTGGAAACTGCTTACTTGCACGCCCCATTAAAACATATTATTTATATGAAAAAACCTGTTGGTATTAAAAGTGAAAATAAGGATAATAATGATTGTTGGTTGTTAAAGAAAAGCCTCTATGGTCTTAAACAATCAGGCTATGAATGGAACCAGTATATTGTAAAGGAACTAGACAATATAGGATTTAAAGCTGGTTTAGCCGATCCATGTCTGTTTAAGAGGGAGACAAATGGGAAAGTATCATTATTATTACTATTCACAGATGATATTGCATTGATAACTGAAACTAATGATGAAGCAAATAAAATAATAGCATCATTAGGAAAGAGAATAAAGATCAAGCAATTAGGGAGATAAAGAAGTATCTCGGTTTGAATATAAAGAAAACACGGAAAGGTTTTAAGATATCTCAGGAAGATAAGATAAGCAAATTACTAAAAGATTACAAGATGGAGTTTTGTAAGCCAGCTAAGACTCCAATGAGTCAGGAGTTTAGCAACACTGATGTACAAAGCCCTGAGTTTGTTAAGGTGATTTATCAATCTTTAATTGGTAGTTTGAGTTATATTAGTAATTGGTCTAGACCAGATATATATACTGCGTGAATCAGTTGGCTAGATTCAATTCTGCACCATGTGAAAGACACTGGAATGCAGCTAAGAGGATATTAAGATATCTTAAAAGACAATGAATTATTCATTGTATTTAGAACCAAAGGGTGATTTAATTTTGAGTGCATATGCAGATGCTAGCTTTGCATCAGAAAAAGACCCTAGAAAGTCGACTTCAGGAACAGCCATAATGCTGGGTAAGACATTAATAGGCTGGAAGTCAATAAGACAACAGCATATAAGTTTGTCTACTATGGAGGCAGAATTCTCCTGTTTATCATTGTTATGTACAGAGTTAATAATGTATAAACAAATGTTAATTGATATAGGTATAACTGTAGATTATCCTATAATTATACATGAAGATAATCAGGCAGCAATTCAAATGGCCACAAATATTGGAGTAAAAACAAGGAGCAAGCATACAGATCTAAGATACCTAAACGTGAGACAATCTGTAAGAAGTAATATGATTCAGCTAGAGTACTGTATGTCGGAGGACAATTTAGCTGATAATTTTACTAAAGCCCAAGGTGCCAGTAAGCACCAGGAGAGTTGTGAAAAATATGGGATAAGATTGTAAGGTATTATATATTTATTTCACCCAAAAGGGGAGTATGTTAGGTATAACATTGATACCAAATATGGTTTGGGTGAATAAATATATAAAACTTAGATATCATGGTTTAAGTGCTTATCACTTTAAGCACAATGCAGCAGGCAATTAGCCGATTAAGGGTGCGGTTAGAAGTTACAATATAAGGAAGCATTAGAAGCTGGAAAGCTTGCTGGCTGTAACTGTGTGCTGCTGCGTCTGTTACTGTAACTGTGTGCTGCTGTGACTAACTGTGATTACTGACTGTGAGTGCCTGTGACTGAACTGTTTTTGTTTGCTACTGTTTGCTGAATATCCAGCGTTTGTTTCTCTGGAGAGTGAAACCGGAGGAGAGGAGAAGATATCTTTATCGGCTGATAAAGATATTGCAAGGACTCTTAACTTGGACTATACTAGTGAGTCTTACTGGATGGAAATACTGTGAATGACTTAATGGACTGAATGACAATGCTTAAACTCTAACTGGATTAAAAACTATTTAAACTACAAACAGTGTTTGTATTCAGTGTGTGTATACTCTGGGGCCCTTCCGCTCTCCTTTGGCTTCCTGGCTTGACTACTGCTGCAATACTCTTCTAGGGGTTAATTCCCAAACCCTAACAGGAGTTCCGTATAATTTCCTCTGGATCCTGGCTGAAAACCTTGGTAGAACTGGTAGAACGTGAGTCATAGCCGGCTCCTTTAGAGATGCTTGGGAGGCTCATATCCTGGAGCTATTTTAGAAACCACCCAGTAGCCCTCATGCAACAAAGGCAAAGAGAGAGAGAGAACCTTTCTTGCCGCCACGACACAAGGCTCTTTGCTCCAGGCCCCTTGGAGGGCAAGGCCAAGACGCTCCCAGGGGTGGAGACGCCAAGGAGGTGGAGGAGGGGAGGGAGGGACCCTTTTACTGGTTCCCAGTGCCGGGAGAGATGACGCCCACTCCAGGCCGGTTTCCCAATGGAGGAGAGCAAGCATCCGGTTCAGCTGCTAGGAAACAGGGGCAGCATCCAGGCCAGGAGAAAGGGAGGCCTTCCCAGGTGGTCCTCCTGAGCTCCAACCTCTTCCAGGCATCCTTACAGAAGCCCCCGGGGGAAGGGCCCCTCTT
This sequence comes from Notechis scutatus, assembly GCF_049901735.1. NCBI lineage: Eukaryota > Metazoa > Chordata > Lepidosauria > Squamata > Elapidae > Notechis > Notechis scutatus. The sequence goes on from NC_142018.1 coordinate 22,472,653, forward strand.
GTCAGCCCATTTCCATCCGATGCTCCCCAACTGTTATGGAGGGAGGGGGGAGTTCGGAAGAGAGCAACCCCAGAGTCCCAAAGACGTTTCACAAGGTTCGGAGGGCCTGAGACTCCTTCTCTTCTACAAGGGGGAGTTCCTCTGAGCTCCCAGGAAGGGGGAAATGCTCTGGACACTCAGAAATTGCCACCAGGTGGGGGGGACTTTTTTCGGTTGATGGGGGCGCCTCCAGTGGCAATCTATTAAGGACTTCATGTTCAAGGTGGACCAGAATCCGATGGGGGATTCAGGAATGCGAGGGACTAAGGGGGAAATCCGGTCAAGGTGTGGTTTGCCTTGTCTCTGCCCTGCATGGATCACAAACCCTGTTTCACTGTGTGGTGTTGTGTCCATGAACCAAACCGCCAGGGCTTGCTCTCCATATCACCGTAAAAACCGGCATCCTCCCAGGTAGGAACCTGGCCAGTTTCCCCAGTTGGAGCCACCTCAAAGGTCTCCAGCTGTCTCCCCACCTCTCTCCCCCCAGCCCCGAGCCGTCTCTGAGCCAGTCCCTCCCAGGTTCATCAGCAGGTGTGAAGTTCTCACACACACCCCTCACTGTCCATCATTCGGGGTTCAGTTCCAACCCTTGGCGAGACCATTCTGCAGCTCACAGCCATTCCAGACAATGCCTGGACGCCACTAACCTTTGCCCCCTTCCCTGGTCCCCAGTTCCTGCTCCCTGTGAGGGTCTCCCGAACCTGGGGGGAACCAGCTTCCTTCACCCGCCCCCTTTGCTCCGTTCCTGGTCTGCAGCCAGCCCTCTGCTCCCAGCCACCGACCCCCAGGGTCTGAGAAAGGCCACCCACAGCTCCAAGCCACCTTGGACCCTCCGCTGTCCGGCCCTTAAAAGGCCTGGCCAGACCTACCTTCGAAGGAGCCTCCCGAATGCAGGTGGACGTTGCAGCCTCTCCTTCCAGCCACCAACAAACCAACATGCTCTACACATGAGCCAAGCCCCGTCAATCCTCATCGGTGCCAAAGAGCCCCCAGGACGGAGGTCAGAGTGGGGGTCATCGCTTCAGGGGGTCAGACCAGACTGGGATCCTAGTAGCCGTGAGGTTTCCAAGAGGTCCTTCTCTGCCCCACACCAACTTTCACCTCTCCCCGGGGATTATTAGCCTTGCCTGGCCCGCCTGCCTTCCATCTCCGGTGGCTTCGAAGATAAGCCGGGGTCCGTTTATCCCCTTCCGTTGGCTGCCCTTCCCCTTCTTCCCTGCCGCAGCCGGGCCCCCTTCCTTGGCTCCCTCGAAGCCCCTTCCTCCTGGCACGGAAGCCTCGGCTCTGCGGGACCGTCCCCAGGCGCGCTCTGAGAGGCAGGCGGCTATTGTCACCTGCCGAGGCTGCCGAAGTGGCGGGCGGTTGGCTGGCCCTTGCACAGAGCCGGCCCTCTTCCTGCCGCCGCCGCCGCTGCACATTTGGCAGCTACCAGATGAGAGCAAGCAAGCCAGGCAGCCTCCCGCTTCTCCCTGCTGGGCAAGTGGGTCAGGCAGCGGCCGGTGCAGGGAAGGTTTCGGCTGCCTTCCGAGGTGCAGACAAGACCCGGGCGCGAAGGGTCCCTGGAAGGGGGGCTCTCCCGCCCAGGCCGCCGGCTCCTCACGCGTGGGACCTCTTCCTAAACAGGGGAAAGGAGATGGCGGGGGGCGGGGGCGCGCGGTTTGTCAGCTGCAGGAGACGCTCGGCAAGATCGTTTCCCTCACGCCTCGCACACGAAATTGACAGTCGTTTTTTAAGCATCGCTTTCTTCCTCTTGGAATGTGCCTATGCACACACACACACACGCACACACACACACACCCTGCTGAAACCTAAAAGGGAGGGGTTGGTGGAGTTCCTATGTGGCTCCAGCGCTGGTTCTGGAAAGCCGACGGGGTCTGGAGGAGCCCCACCCACCCGGCCCTGTTGGTGGTCCTCATGGACTGGAGTCCTGACTGGGTTCAGCTGATCCTCTGTGAAAGCCAGACGAAGCCCCGGATGGCTCAGAACCTGTGAAAAGGCACCGCTTCCTACTACCACTTGTCTCCACTTGTCTCCATTTTCCTCCTGCATTTATTACACCAACCTCTGGCCTCTTTCTAAGGACACACAATAAACCCCAAAGCGGAGAAGTCCCCGCATCAAAGGGCCAGAAGAAGCTTGGAGTTCACAGGACTCTTCTTGTGTGGAAGAAGATCAAAGCACTGGGCAGGTAAGCTGAGCAGCCACACACACACAGAGACCCCCACACACACCTTGTGGCCTTTGCACCGCATTTATGTGCCCTTCCAGCAGCATCAGTGCCCCTTCCCAGAGGTGGCACCTGTGGGCTGAGCGGCTGCCCAGTGGCCTCTCTGCATTGTTCCCTGGTCCATCAGACTGGTCATTGGGGGCGGAGGCCAAGTCGTCTCTGGAGCCCCCTCCCATCTAAACAGGAGCATGATATTTTGATACCGCCCCATGCTTCGGTTATTCGAGCATTTTAAAAGCCGCAGAATTAAGACCCAATTAAGGATACCCAAAATGTGCATAATATACTAGAGTAACAGCAAAATGCTCAGTGGAGAATTAATGTAATCCTTGGTATTAGTCCAATCTAATCTAAGCCCTGAGTTGATTTCTTCCCTTGCCAAGGACCGCAATGAATCCTACAACCCTAAAGATGGATGTGGGCATCGGGGCTTCCTAAACTTTGGGGCAGGAATCCTGCCTGGGGGGCCCCACTCCAGAGTTTCAGCCTCTCCTGTCCTCCCCCCCCCCCTCATATCCCCCTCCCTTCCCTCGCAGAGGCATTTGAGGTTTTCCAGTTGGTGCTAAACTAGAGGAACCCCTGTGCTGAAACTGTCCTTCCACACACAGGTAAGTGGCATTTCCACTTAATCGTCCAACCGCTAAACGGGGCACCGAGGCTGGCAGAGTTGAGCCAGGCGCAGAGAGGCAGGCAGGCAGATGCCCAAGGAGCAAAACGCCCCTCAGCCAAGAGTTCTTCAGGAATGGGGCAGAGGCACCGGGAAGGAGACGGGGCATTCGTGGGCAGGTCTGCCACAGTCCCCTCCCACATGCAGGCCACCCAGCCGAGACACTCCGCCCAAGCTTGGTCTCCACCAGGCCCCCCCTTTTCCACAAGACTCCCCAGATGCCGAGACGGGGTGGGGGTTGGGTGGGCCTTGTGCCCTCCAAGCCAGGCAGGCAGGCAGGCCTTGCTTGACCAGCCAGCCCCAAAGGACGGGAAAGGCCGCCTTTGCTCGGCTGGGAACCCACCGTTTATTCCATGGCCCCTCCTCCCTGGGAGCCCCAGCAGGCCCCTGCCTCTCCCAACACCCCCTCCCCCGCAGCATTCTCTCCATAGGGGGGAGGGCTACCCTGGAGCCTTTCTGAAGGGTCCCCGGTGCTCTCAGAGAACCAACAGAGCACCTAAAAAAGACCCCTCATTTCAACCCTTGAGCTACAATGATTCCCCTTTATTGTGGCGGTAGGATCCCTTCTCCTCCTCATGGATCAACAACCTCGGCTTGTGGGCACCCCGTTCTGTGGGTGAAGAAGCAGGCGGGAACCCAGGGACAGACGTCCAAAAGGGGGGTCCAGACCAGCCCCCGGAATCTGAGCCTTTGCCCCCGGGGGCTGCTGCTCCCAACCCGGGAGGGGCGGGCAAAGCCCGGCCTTTTGTTGCAGAGGGCCGCAGCTAATGCTGGAGACCCCAAAGGGCAGGCTGGGGCTGCTGCTTACCCATCGGGTAAAGTCGGCTCCCCGACGCGCTGGGCAGGGGACCCCGCGGAAAAGGCCCCAAGGGGCCTGGCGAGCTCGGCCCGGCTGCATCCGCGGCCCAGGGGAGGGAAAAGGGGCGACCCAACAGGCGGGACCGGGTAGCAGGCAACGGCGGGAGCCACAGGTCTGTAGCGGCGCGTCCCGGCGGAGGGGCTCCGAGGGCTCCCGCTGCACGGACGCCGGCTGGGACAGCGGCGAGCACCCCGGGATGGCGGGAGCGGCGGCGGAGGCTGCCCGGGAGGGGGCACCGGGGAAGCGCCTCTCCTGCGGCAGCCTCCGCTCCGCTCCAAGGAAGCAGGCGGGGGCGCATCGCGGCGCCCGGACTCGCCGCAACTTGCCCGCCTGTCCCCGGCCGAGCCTGCGGAGCCCTTCCCACCCCCAGCCCGTCCCCACCGTCCCCGGCGCGGCGCCCGACCTTCCTCCGAGGAGCCGCGGCGAGGCAGCGAGCGCTCTCCGCACAGCCTACCTGGCAGGACGGGCGGCGGGCGAGCGGACGCGGCGCCCGGGGCTGCAGGGGCTCCGAGCCATGACTCGCGGCGCTGCGCGGCCCCTCGGCTCCCGAGCACGGCGGGGCGCAGGCAGCGCGGCGGCGGCGGCGGCCGGTCAAGGCTGGTGCGCCCGGGCGGGGCGGCTTCTCCCGGGCGGCGGCGTCCCCAGGCGCCTCCGGCGAGCCATCCCGCCGGCCGGGCAGGGCTGGAGCTGCGCGCCGGGCTGGCTGACCCGCAGGGGCTGCTCAGCCGGGAAGGGAGGGGGCGGCCGCCGCGGTTCCGCTCATCTTAAAGGCGCCTCGCCCCGCCGCCGCCGCTGCCCCGGACAGGTGAGCGGCCCCCTCGGCTGCTGGAAGCCCCCCGGCCGGCCGGCCCAGGAGGCGCAACAGGTGGCAGCGCCGGCTCCGGCTGCGAGCGCCCCGCAGGTGCGGCGTTGCCCCCGGACTCGGAATCGCTGCGCCCGGATCCGCTCCGGGGCCTTTAAGAACAGCTCGGGGGCGGAAATCGGTCGTCACGCCGCGCGACCCCGAGGCGGCCGACTCCGAGTGGACCCACCGCCCAGGAAGCGGGACCTGGTGGCAAGGCCAGAATGTGCGAATTCCCCAACTCCGGTTCAGCCGGCCGGGGACGGGACGGGACGTCGGGCACAGGCAGCTGCGAAAGGCCAGGACCAAAGTCACACACACACACACACACACACAACGCGCCCGTGGTCCGCTGCCATGGAAGCCCAAGTGCCTCACTCACACTCACACTCACACTCACTCGGTGGACAAGGACCGAAGAGCTCCAAAGTATCACTCACTCCCCATTCCCACGCGTGGCTTATTTCTTATTTGCTGGGATTAAGTTAATGGCGTCAGGCCATTAAGGAATAATTTAATGTGTGAAAAGAGGGATATGTTGGTCAACAATTTCCAGCGCAGAAGAGCTTCAAGGTTACAATTGGGATCCAGTCTAATAATCCTTTTTCTTCCTCTGGAGTGCAACCCTAGAGCCCCCCACCCCCCACCCCCCATCCCAGGTGTGCTCTGACCATTCGGCTGAGTGTGGATGGTGGCATCACTTCTGCAATGCTCCAAACCACAATGGGGGCTGCTTGGCGCAGTCTATGAATCCAGCCATGGGAGTTTTAACAGATTTTAACAGACTTGGAGGGGACCTTGTAGGTCATCTAGTCCAACCCCCCTGCCCAAGCTAGAGACCCTACCCCATTTCCGACAGATGGCAGTCCAGTCTCTTCTTGAAAGCTCCCACAACATCTGGGTTTGTAAACCATGGTGCATTGTGGGGAAAATGCAGCCCAAACGACACAGGTAGACCAGCTGCAACTTTTAGACACCCTCTGAGTTCTACACACACACACACACACACACACACACACACACACACACAGGGAGGGAGGGAGATGTGTGTTTGAAGAGGTCAGGGTTGAGTGGGGGGGGGGGGAAATGGACGTTTCTGACTTTGCAAACACAACCTCCCTTCCACTCCTGGTGGGGCCTGAGCCACCCAGCCCAGCAAGGGCCAACTCCAGCTGTCTTTGGCTGTGGTTCTTGACTTGCCATGCAGCTGGTGGGGGGGGGGTCCGCACGATGAGAGTCCGTGTGTAGCCCCCCTTAGAGCACTGTGCAACCCCCTGACTAAAAGGATAAAAGGAAAGCTGCTGGAAGGAGGGAGGGGGAAGAGTTGCTCTCTTTTAATCATGATTTTTTGTTTTTGCTTGCGGAGACATGAATTTGGGGCTCGTTGCCTGTCAAAGGCTGTGCAGAGAGAGGTCAAGTGGTGCTTTTAGCTACTTTGAGGCACCCCGCACTGACCAGCATCTTGAGGCAGATCAGAGACAAGGAAAAAGCAGTCCTAGGACTCATCATCCGTGAGATAAAAAGCAAAGGAAATTAGATTATCAACTATGATTAAGGTAGATTTCACATCCTTATCCTTGTGTCCTGGTTGTGTGATCTTAGATCCTGAATCTAAGATCACAGGCTGCATTTGATAAAACTCCATCTTGCTTTATTAATATTCCCAATTTGTCAGTTCCTCTTCAGTTTGACCTTAACTTCCTTTCCCTTCTTTGCAATGTTGGCATTAATTTTAGATCCAGTTAAACACTTGAAATGGGTTTTAATTCATTAATGTAATACTTGGTTGAATTAATTCATTGAAATCACCTTTAATACGTTCGAAAGCAGCCTTCTGTCTAGGATGGATGCAGAGCAGGAGGTGGCTTTCTTCTCCCAGGGAGGAGCTGTGACACTGAAATGCATCCCAATCCAGAGGCTCTCTTGCCACAAAATGTGAAGGCGTAAAACAAGGACACCCTCCCAATCTGGTCCAGGCCTCCTTTCATTCACCCAGATCAACGCGAATCCTTCCTGCCTTCTCCAATGCCATCGGCAGGATCCTGGTGGGCAGCAGGAATCATTCCAGGAAATCGAGATCAGTATTTACTGATAGTTCTCACTTAACAACTGCCTCGTTTAGGGACCATTCACAGTTCTGTTGGGGATGAGAAAGTAAATTTACGGCCAACCGTCGCATTTATAACCTTTGTCAGTCTGTAAAGCAAAAGAAAGCGGAAGCCAGAGTGTAAGCACAGGTAAGGTTCCACTTTGTGGTCACTTCGCTTAATGACTCAGTTGCCAGTCCCAATTTTGGTTGCTAAGTGAGGACCTCTGTATTTAAGAGGTATATCTGCTCCCTCTTCCCTTGATGACTCTGGGTGGCTCACAACAAACAATATGCTCAGCCATTAAAACCGATTATTTAAAATAGAGCTAATGAAAATATAAAGAACTACATTAAAAGACATGAGTAAATAAGGTTTAAATTCCTTCCTAAAGGAGAGGAGAGCATCAGTTTCCCAGCTTCAAACCCTCAGTGGAAAAAGCAAATTACCACCAATGATGTTCAATCTAATCACTGCTTAATGTCCATGCAGGAGTTCAGATAAAAGCTCAGCCACTGAGATTAGCTTGAAAACAAAGCGGCTCTGCAAAGCGAGTTTAGCACCGATTACGGGACTGCAGAATTTCACTGGCCACCCAGAAGAGGATCCTGCTTATATCCATCGTGTCTATCACCCATTTGGTGGGAACCTGCCTAACCATTTGGGGCACCCTAGTGCCACAGTGGGACATGGGGTGGAGGAGACAGCACATGAGACATTGGCCAGCTACAGTGGTTGGTTGGCACCAGGGATGCCACCCCTCCTGCTGGCACATGCAGGGACCTTCAGATTTTCCTCCTGACCCGTGACTGGCACAGAAGGCCGAGGGCGAAGAGACTAGTAGGCTGGGAATTTTCCTCCAGGGGCCTTCGGCCAGAGACTCCCACACATACCAAACTAGAATGTTGTACTAACTATCCTGTTGCAGAAAAAGGGTCCCCAACCTTGGCAACTTCTGAGGAATTCTGGGAGTTGAAGTCCACAAGTCTTAAAGTTGCCAAGTTTGGAGACCTCTGGTCTAGGACGACTGGCCATGGTCAACTTGCCAAGGGACCATTCAATGCTGTATTAATTGTTTCATTCGATTCCTTTTATTATTGGTGACAATATTTTTGTTGAAATGATTGTAACACTTGTATTTCTGGTGTTGTTTTTCTGGTGGCCGTGGTTCCGTCAAAATAAATTTAACTTTTGTATTTGTTGAATTGTCCTGTGGTGAGTTTGTTCCATTCCGAAGCAGCAGATTAGACCCATCATGTGGCTTGTGCAACACACACGCACACACATACACAAACACAAAAACACAAACACACACACACAAACCTGTTTAGCCTTGTGTCAACCAATTATAGTTGGGTCAATAAACTCCAGCTTTGTGTGACGTGAGAACCAAGTCAATCGCTTTCAATTGAGCCTACATGGTGAAGTTATTAGGATGCTAAACTGTGCCAGGGAGGGAAGCCTGCCAGGGGTCTTGGGAGGAAGAGCAGGGGGGATAAATGCTTTTGAAAAGCTGCCCCTCTTTCGTGAACCAACCTTCCTGCCTCCTCCTCAGACCCTCCAGGAAGGGGAGCCTCGCAAAGCAGCTGCCATTTGCGGAGTTCATTGGACTGAGGAATGCCCACGGCTGGTTCTGATCGTTGAAACACCCTCGGAGGCGAGGAAGTCCTCCCTCTCCGCAAGGGACGGAGGAAAAACCCTCCATCTTCTCCTCCAATTCTCCTTCCGTGGCTGAGCCAGCAACCAGGGGAGACAATCAGGACGCCCCAAAGCTGGGCTGAAAGAGAAGGGCCGGCCTCTCAGGCGTGGCACAGGGATCATTTGGGGCCACTGATGGGCAGCATGGGGGGGGGGTCATGGGGGGTCTGAACTGGCCCCTTCCGCACAGCAAAAGGGGCCTCTTGGAGGAGCCTTCCGGCTTCCTGCAGGGGAGCCATCCAAAGCATCCGGTGTCTGGTTCCCCTCTTCTAGCCTTCGGGGGTTGGGGGTACGTCAGGGTTCTGGCCCAGGGGAAGGCAGAAGGGGCATCTTTGGACTCCAACGCCTGCTCCTCAGTCTTCTCGGATTCTACGCTGTTTCTACTCTCGAAATTGGTACGTTTTCCATCCCGTCAACCTGTCAGAGATCCACAGCACCTGCTTTCAACAGTGGGATGCAGCGGAGCGGTCTGGCCCGGGGGCCGAAGGAGTCCAGCCAGCGGAGGGCTGTTCCAGGAACCCAGGCTAAGCCCCTGGCGACTTACTAGGACGTGTGGGGAGAGGCCCCGTGCAGGAGCCCCTGGGGCGAGGAGGTTGCCAGCGGGCGTTTCCCCGGCCCACAGAGGCTCCTCCTCCCCAGGGAGCTGGGCGCCTCCCCTTATCAATGCTGCCCCCCCCCCCGGCCCCTTTGCTTACCCTTCTCACAGGCGCTGCTGGGCCAGAGAGCAGGGCCAGAAGCCTTCAGAGCTTCCAACGGGACAAGCCCCTGGCCAGTGCCCCTTCATCCCTCCAACACCCGCTTTGCATTGCTAGGAGCCCAAAGAAAGGCCCCCCTCCCTCCCTCCCTCCCTCCCTCCCTGCCGCTGCCAAAACTCTCCCTTCCTCACGAGGAGGAGCAGCCTTTTGCCAGACTTCCAAAGGGAACAGATGGCTTTATTTACGTCTGAAAACAGCCCGGCTGGTAAAACATTTCCTCTCCGTTGTGTGAAGCAGATCGATGGGAAACCTTTATTGCCCAGCTGGCAGAAAGGGGGAAAGGGGGGAGGGGGCCTCTGGGAGGGGGATCCAGATCTCCCCCCTCTGGTTGAGTGGCAGGTTCAACCTGGAGACCGGCTCCCCCAGAATCCAGCTCCTTTCAATGGGAAACATTGAAGAGATGCGGCAAGCCGTTGTTTCCCATTAAGAAGCAGGCTGATCTTAATGGAATTTGGGAGCCAGCAGCGGGAGGGAAGAAAGAAAATGTGTGTGTGTGTGTGTGTGTGTGTGTGTGTGTGTAAGGGGGAGGGAGAACCAGATGTTTTTCTACAGACTGGCTCATTTTTATAAATACGGTCACCCCAACTGCTTTTGTCTCTTAGCCCCGCTAATACCCAGATAGTGACAAAGGGCCTAAGAACTGCCAGCTAGATATTCCTCAGTTCTCTGTAAAATTAAATCTGGGGTTTTGGTTGGGAAACTCTGCCAAAATGATCTCAGAGGGAGGAAATGTGGCTCTGTGTTCTCTGGGTGGATGAGGAGCAGGGAGCCCCAGTGAGGAAAGCCCCCCCACCCCCCCCCACCCCCCACCCCCAGCTGAACCCTCTTCTCCCCGTCAGGTTAAGAGCATGTTTGTATGATGCTGAAACCCAGTAACAGGCGGCGGCTGCTGCGGCTACTACAGACTTACTTCCGATGCCCAAAGGAAGACAAATCAGTCACTTGCGTTTACTAAAGCAAATGTTTATATAAAGCCATTGGATCCTTGGCCTTCCTGGAAAGTCCCTCCTCTCGGTGAAGGTGGAGCTACCTGCAAACTGGATCATTAATTTTAAGATCCTGCCGGCAGACAGCAGCTCCTTGAACTGGGTTTTTGAAAGTAGAAAGCAGGGATTTTTCTAAAATATATATATATAGAGAGAGAGAGAGGCATGTAATGCAATCTTCCTGGGAAGGATGCAGTTCCCCCGCAGCCCTGCTGTCTGGAGCTATCTATTTATGGAAAGCCATAAAGCACTCTGGAGTTGAAACTGCATTTATTTCAGCTGGAGTGACATTGGGAGATATAATAACAGAAATCTATCAGCCGTAAGTAAAAAAAAATGCATTAATAAGGATTGCCTTTAAAGACCCCAAGGCAAACTTGATTCACTTGGAGACAAGCCACGATGGGGCTGCAACCTCCTTTGCCAAGCTCTTTCACCTGGCTGTGATTTGTTACCTTCAAACCGACTGCAAAGGTTTGAGGTGTAATCAACAGCTTCTTGGAAAGCTTTAGAGCAGGGGTCTCCAACCTTGGCAACTTTAAGCCTGGCGGACTTCAACTTCCTGAATTCTGGGAGGCTTAAAGTTGCCAAGGTTGCAGACCCCTGCTTTAGAGGAAATGGGTCACAAATGGGTGGCTGGAAGAGGACGACAGGCAGGATTTAACATAGGAACAAGGGGAAAAGAAGCATTTGTAAACTATGCCTGAGACACTAAATTAGTAGCAATAAAATCTCAATCGTTATCTCAATCTCTCAGCACAGAATGGATTTGTTTAAGGGTGGGGCACCCAGTTTGGTGAAACCTTACCTGAGCCTTTTCCCAACTGGCCACTTGAAGATGGGTGAACTTCAACTCCCAGGATCAACTGGCTGGGGAATTCTGGGAATTGAAATCCACCCGTCTTTAAGTGGCCAAGCTTGAGAACCCCTAAAGTGGATTGCCTTGCACAGATTCAGGAGCTGTCCAAATGAGAGGGAGCCTCTTTCGAGGCCAAGCTCCCCGGTTGGGTTTTGAGGTGTGGACAATGACTGGAAAAGCAAAGGTTGCGTGGGAAATAGGCGGGAGGGTGGAGACCTCCAAGGAGGAAGATCTCTATAGAGGGCGCGAGAGGAAAAGGAAGGCCAGAGGGAAGGGCCATATTAGAGAACGGAATTCTTTCTGTGATGGGATACTCTACATAATGTAAGCACAACGACCCTTTTGCATTATTATCATCATCGTCTCATTTTATCTTCAAAAAAAGAGAGGGAGAACATTGACTGTTCCAAAATGGGAACCTTTAACCTATGCAGGATTTGAACCTAGTCCAAAGGTTTGCTTCCTCTGTGTGGGGTCATTTCCACTTTTCTTCATGAAAAGCGCTACGCAGATTGTCCACAGGTACAAATGTGGCTCCTTTGGCCGGCTTTCCATCCAGGAAGCTGATTCCACATGTTGTTTTACAGCGGAGTTCTGCTTCTATGAACTTGCAAAATAGAAACCGCCGCCCTCAGCCAATATTTAGAGTTTCAGCATCAACAAACGAAGCTTTCAAGGCGATTTCAGAAAATGAGATGTTGACAGAACTCAGTTGGTCCCCTTGCATCTGTTCTCCTCGCCGCCTGGATTTTGCCCAAGGAAATTGAACCCTCTTCTGCCCACGACCTGCGCTTTGCAGCCTCTCCGAGTGTCCACACGAATCATAAACATAGTTTCCCCGGGAAATCTTGACTGGCTTCCAGGAAAGAGGGGCCCAGCCACCGCCTGCCTTCCTCACACCCACCCTTCTCTCTCACTGCACAGAAGCAAAAGCTAAACTTAGCAAGAGACAGGCAAGGCTGGGTGCTCGGAAGTCAGACCGCCAATATACAAGCCAAGGTCTGAGAGGAGAGACAGATGGATGGAGGGATGGAGAGACAGCAGGACACAAACCAAAGATCTGATGCCCTGCCTTAAGTTGGGATGGAGCATCTCAGCATGTCACTGCCAGCCCATCACCAACCAGAGGCCCAAACGGCCACTGAATCTGGCATCAACTGTGGTGCAACATCTGGACTGGGTCAAATCTCAACATCGTAAACTTGAGCTGCAACAAGGGTTGAGCAGAAGCAGCGGAGAAACCAAGATGACCCTTTGGCCAGTGGTGAGTCATCCGAGGGAGAACTGGCCTTAGTTCTGCCAACTGCAATAGGTAAATGAACTCATTCCCCAGGGAAAGTCATTAATTCTGAAATTTAATTCAGAGTTTCTTTTTGGACAGGATGAAGTTCCTTGTGGCTCCAAGCAGGTTCGTCTTTATACCGATTCACAAAATACCCTCGTGGCTTCTTCTGCTTCTGGACCAATTTTCTCTCCCACTTTTTTTCCCCTCCAATCCTAGAGAAAGAGAGTTTTATCAGATTTGTGTGGTGGGGGAGGAGAAAAACATTGCATCTTTGCGAAAGTAATCCCGAAGTGCCTATTAGGCAGAGTAGGCAAACTGACCCTGGAAGGCAGTTAACAAATGCCAGGTTGTGTTCACTTCTCCCGTGGTGTGCAGGGGGGGGGGGTCGATACATGGACACGATAAAGGGCCCTGTTGACATTAGAGGGTCAGGAGAAAGGACGGGCTTGGAGCCTCTTGATCAGAATGGCCAGAAGGAAGAGGAGCCAGCTCAGCCCTCTGTAAGGTCAGGCTGTTTTGCTGTTATCAGACCCACCTTCCTGCATTAAAGGTTGTGTTATCGCTTGTACTGCTTTTGTATGTCATGTGTGTATCATTTCAGAGAGCATCGAGCCCAGGGGTCTCCCACCCTGGCAACTTCAGCCTGGAGGACTTCAACTCCCAGCAAAGCTGGCTAGGGAATTCTGGGAGTTGAAGTCCTCCAGCCTTAAAGTGGCCAAGGTTGGAGACCCCTGATAGTCTAGCCTGTGATCTGGTGAGCTTTGGGGGTCTTCTGCACCCCCTAGCAAAGAGCCCCAGGATCACTGTGGCTGTGCATGCCAAGGAAAGCTGCTGCCTCTCATCTCTTGCTTTGCTTCCTTATTTAAGTGGGCGTTTTCCCCCCCCCACCTGATTTGTCTGCAGAATTCCCTAAAAATGTTGCATTTGTTGCTCCGTGTTGTAGAGAATATGGATTTTTTAAAATAACAGCATCAGTACCTGCTGTATTTTGGCTGTTAAATGCAACTGAAGCTCAAGGATCTTTGGGAGTTATTGAGAAGACTCGCGTCCAAAGCCACAAGCAATCCTGAGAATAAATATCTGCAAGGAAAAACAAGTCCCAGGCCAATTTTAATTCTAAATTAAATTATTCACGCTGGTGAACACATACTGCGGTGCTGCTGCAGACGAATAGTGCATACATTTGGACAGAGATGCTAAATCGTCCTGCGGCTGCGTTCCCACATTTATCTTCTGTTTAAAGGGAAAAAAATACCTTCAGGACAGAAACACAATTCAACACAAGCATTTTCCCCGTGAAATGATGAAACCTTGTGGAGAGTTTCTAAAATCCCAAAGGCGGCATGATTAAGTCAATGTCAACATTTCATGGAGAGCCGCTCAAGGTAGCCAAAGTTGGTTTGGGCTTTGATCTTTCCCAGGAAGATCTGCAAAATTGCACACCGGATGCCTCAGGGATGCCCCAGCTCTTCCATCTCCGTCCCTGGGTCTGGACTGACCTTCCCCTCCTGCATTTTTCATCCAGAGGGTGCTTGAAGGACATTCAACCCACATTTAAACTTGAGAAAACCAGACAGCTGCACCGATGATCTCCATGGATCTAATTATGCCACGGCCGACCATCGCTCCGCTTTCTGACAAGTCAGAACGGTTCAATGGGCTGCTTCCAATCTTCTTGAGAAGAAGGCCAGAAGGTGCAGGAAGGCCAGAGTCCCATGGGGACATTATCTGGCTCAGTGCCATCTAATACATAGCCCTCGTCTCCGTTGCCAGGCTGAACACACATGCTCACACACATACACCACGCATGTTCCTCCTGGGACTGCACTAATTATAAAGACTGCAACACCAAGTCACCTCCAACCAGAACGGGCTCCCTCCCTGAACCGTGTGTGCTCCAGTTTTCATAAACAATTATTTTAATTGGAGAGCAACCTCTGAAGCCAAAGTTCTTTCTGGAAACAAGGCAGCAGCATGTGGAAAATAATAAATTCCACTGGGCAGAAGCTCAGCAAACGGCCAGCCTTGGCTTCTACTGCAGTTGAAAGTCAGGGCAGCTTTCAACTCTGGAAGAGGCAGGACTCAGGATACCTTTGGCCCACACGAGCGAAAAGTCCTTGGCTGCCTCTAGGGCGCCAGTGGAGGATCAGAGCCGCAGGGAGGAGCCCTTGACCTGGGCATTCAGAGAGAAAAGGGCCTCAAGGCCCTGAAACCAGGGAACAGCCATCCTGGGGCAGGAGGCACGGGTTCTCTTGCCACACACCTTCAACCACACCTGGTCAGGTGAGGCCAAGTGGGGAAACAGCAGGAGGAGGGAGAGGAACTTCAGCTACACCTCATCCTCCTCCTCCTCCTCTTCGCCATCACCGACTGGTCCCATCACAATCATTACCCTCAGCGCCCCCTTCAAGTCTGGGAGTTGGTCCACATATCTCCAAGGCGCCATGGTTGAGAAACCCTGACCCACAGGATTCCCTGGGTCAGTCGGCCAAGGGCCGGTCCACAGTATGGCTTCTCAGGAGAAGCTCCAACATTACAACGGAAACCTCCGCAGAATCCTTCTCAGACAGGACTACTATCAAGGAACAACCTCAACCTCCAAAACAGCTGGCTAAAGGAGAATAAACCAGCTCTCAAAGTTAATAAAAGTTGGTGATGTGGAAGCAGACATCCTGTCAGCCAAATACTAGCTCTGTGCAGAGAACGCCGTAGTATCTACACACTGCTTGTCATCAGCAGGATTTCCCAATACGGTGTTGCTGTATCTCAGTGCAAAAGGTTTTAAATTCCGCAGGAAAGTCAATTATTTTTGTTTGTGAAAACAATGGAGGAGGGAAAGGCAGATAACACCATAGATGAGAGACAGCGAATGGAGCACCAGGATTTAATGGCCTCCATGCTCACTAACTCACTGACAACCAGACCCGGGCTGTGAGCATTTGCAGTTAGGCATTGATTTACATTAACCAATCATCCCTATTTTTTCTCCATAAAAGTCAAATCCATTTAAAGGGTTGCAGCCTCTCTTGACAATAAGCGGCAACAGCAGTGTGGAAACGATGCTTCTCAGTTCAACAGAATTAAGGCCAGCCGTTGATTTGATTAGGCTTTTATGGTGTAAAATATTTCAAAGCAATTATCCCCACCACCACCCATCATGTGTGTGAGAAGAAAACTGATAGGCCCTCTTTTTCAGAGCCGATGGCTCCCACAAGTGTTGAGATGCTTTGCCAACATTGCCAGCCGAGAGGAAAAGATGATGGGTGGATTGCTCAAAATCTCGGTCTGGCAGCTGGACCCGTCCACAGGCTCCCTGCGGTGCCCACATCCATTCTTGGATACCCGAAAACCAAGTGTGAATCTAGATCAAAATTATGCCGACATCTACGTTTATTCTTAGTTTGGAAATATGCTCGGGCTTCTATAATTGCACACTGCTAAACTTCCTTGACCTCCCCATATTGTCATGCTTTCTAAAATCAGAGAGCCGAGTCCAATCGGCAAGCGTTCTGTTCCCCAAGACCCCTCCAAGACCCCAAGCTGGTGAAGCAGAGCAATGGATGCTGGACGGTGAGACCTGGAAAGGCTGCAGAAAGAGGCCTTCCTGATTTTCTGATTGAGACAGCCTTGTGGCCCCAGCAGCCTTTGCTGGTCATCACCCTTCAGGGTCCATCATCTCCAGAGGACCCTTCCCACCTGCCAAGGCCCAGGGCACAACCCTTGGCACAGCCCCAATGGCCTTGGCCTCCAACTAGGGTTTTTCCGTCAGCTGTGGCTTCATCAAAGAGGGGACCTCTTTCTTCCGTGTCATCTCCTAGGGGACCTGAAATGCCATGCAGTGCTCTCTGCTCCATGTCACCCAAAGCTCTTTCCTTCTAACAGGAAAAGTGGCTCAGCCCCATAATACCTGAATGCAGAGAATGTGACTCACCGCTGAGCTGAGCCTCCTGGCCTTTGTGGACCAGCTCAGCTGCCAGTGGCGTAACCCCCAACTTCAATCTGGCCGGGGACCCCAGGACGATCTGTGAGAAATGGACACTGCAGGAAAGTCACATTGATGTTTGCATCACTAAAAGAAACTGGTACACGAGAAACAAGACATTAGTCACTTCTGCTAAAAAAAATAATAATTCCATTTTTCAACTTTGCACAAATGAATAGTGAGGTAAGGGGATCGTTTTAATTATTTTCTCAGCTGCAAGAAAAAAATTATTTTATCAGAATAGAGGCATCTGTTAAAAACAAGTTGAGAATTGCGAAACGATAGAGCGATTAGAGAGAGAGAAGGAGTAAATGCAGCAGCTTAGAGAGTAGGATAGCTCTGCCGACTTTATACTGATAAAAAATGCACAATCTCTCTGTTTTGGCTCTTTGCCAGGCCTGTCAGCATCTTCCACTGCTGGAAATAAGACTGGGAAATAATAATCTTTGCTCTTTCAGGTTTGGGGGATCAACTATTCCTTGGGTCCCGAAGGAGTGGACAAAACTCAATCCAACCACTCCTAACGTGGAATCAGACTGGCGACAAATAAGTTTTGGATGAAATTGCTTACAGCTGTGTTTCTCAACCTTGGCGATTTTAAGATCTGTGGACTTCAACTCCCCAAATTCCCCAGGCAGCACAGTCCGACTGGTATTATGGAATACCCATTTTAATGACAGGAAGAGACGGGGAATCAGTACCATGGACAGCTACCTTTCCCATTTGCAGCGGTGACTGCAGAGGAAAGCATTCAACGATTGTGTGCACTTAAATTATTCGACATTATTTATATGCCTCTCATTTTATCTGAGTGGATCACATTTTATCTGAGTGGAGCTGGCATGTCACACTTCATTTGGTTTCAGCTTCAC
Source organism: Notechis scutatus (assembly GCF_049901735.1). Lineage (NCBI taxonomy): Eukaryota > Metazoa > Chordata > Lepidosauria > Squamata > Elapidae > Notechis > Notechis scutatus. The sequence continues at coordinate 22,489,810 of NC_142018.1, forward strand.
GTATTGCACAAATCTAGCCATTGCACTTCGTGGCTTAGTCAACCAACAGTAATTAAGCAAACAATGTTGTGTATAAATCCCGGCAATGTAAGAACTGAAAGGTTGTAATATAATTATTATAAAAACAATTTAGAGTAAAATTAAGAGATATTGAAGGTTAATAGAAACCAGGAAAGCAAGTTTCAAGCTTTAAATTTTCAAAGTCGCTGGTGGCAGCGAATTCCTCAAATGAATGACATGCTGTGGGAAGCAGTCCGCTTTTGCATCGCTGTGGGTTTTCCTGGAACCTGCCCCGTCCGTCTCATTGGGAAACGGCATCCTAAGAAGGAACAAAGGTTCAGCAATCACCACTATGGCCACTTTTGTTCGAGTGCATTTCCAAATGTTGCCTTATTTGTTTCTCTCCCAGGGCGGAGGGAAGAGTGGCTGTAGTCCAAGACCTATTCCCCCCTCCCCCAATGTCACATGCCCTCATGCCTTCCTCCCCCTCCTCCTCCTCCTCTACCATTTCAGGTTTCAGGAGGGAGACAGAGAGTTCTGGTTCTTGCTCTTCCAGCAGCCTCAGCCATTGTTAATTGAGGCTGTTGTAACCTCATCCTGACTGACTTAATTTCAGCCCAAAGTCCCACACAACATGGCCATTCCTGGCAAGGAGGTCAGATCTGTCCTCAGGACCATTTTGGCATTTCAGAGCATCCTTGTTCTAAGAAGAGAACCAACCGAGCAAAGTTCTATAAACAAAAAATACTGCATCGATTTGCACATGGTCCATTTTCCTTCCCATCCCATGTTCAGGGTCTCCGGGGCATTGCAAGTGCAGCTGCTTAATGAGCTGGAAGGCAGACCCGTTGCTTCTTGGTCAAGTGTCCACCCATCTTGGGCAGTGGGCCTACTGGAATCCCGAGGGAGCTCTTCCTCCTGGACAGAGAGAGGGGCCTGCAGAGGTCACACCCTCTACTCTTAGAATGACCGCTCAGCTCCCTGGTCAACCTGCAAATCAGATTCCCCACCACCCAGACCTCCTTCCTGGGCTGCTGAAGAGCCTGCCTGAACAGCAAGAATTCTGTGTCCTCCGCCGAGTGACGTTCCGCACAACAATTGGCCTCCCCTTCCCTGTGACGGCTACCCAGCTCGCTATTAATTAAACGCACCAATATCCTTGTCCCTGTAATGAGGTTGTCTGAGTCTCATTACTCATTTACTGCTCACCGCATGACAATTAAACCAGCGTTGCTCCTGAAGGCTTCACTTCCACGCAGCTTCCAGGGCTCCCAGCTTCTCTCCCGTGTGCTCAGTTGGGACTAAACTGTTGAACAGCTGCAAAGACAACCGGCAGCAGCTGTTAGGAGAAGACGAACCTGGGCCAGGCAAAGAATGGAAATAGAAATAGAGAATTAGAATTAGAATTAGAATTAGAATAGAATTAGAATTAGAATTAGAATTAGAATTAGAATTAGAATTAGAATAGAATAGAATAGAAATAGAAATAGAAATAGAAATAGAATAGAATAGAATAGAATAGAATAGAATAGAATAGAATAGAAATAGAAATAGAAATAGAAATAGAATAATGAATATGAATTAGGAAGTGGGAAGGGATCTTTGAGGGCTTCTAGTGCAAGAGGGGGCAGAGAGAAGGAGTTCAATAAGACTGAAACCGATTCCCTTTGCTTTATTTTCAGCCAGGAGTTTTCCAAACGCCACTTGGCTCAAGAAAGACAAATCGTTCCTTAAAGTCGCCAACCCTGATTTAGCTCCGGGTTGTTTGGGGGGAGGGTTGAGCAGAAACATCGATTTTTTTCAAATTCCCCCTCATGGCTTTGGAGCATTAATTCCCTATAATTTTCCAACAGGCCTTTTTCATTTATTCTTCATGCTTCTTGCAGTGACATAAATGGATATATATTAAACGATGATCCATGGCTGAGACGGCCTGCTTGTCTCCAAGGCAGCCGGCCAAGTTTACTGCTGGCATCCTGATGTGGTTTCAAGGGGGCACAAGGAGGCTGGGGAGGATGGGCAAATGGGGCGTTTTGTCAAGGGGGAGGGCAAACAGACCTCAAAAGGCCTTTAGAAACGGGGGGATCAAATTGCACCAGGACCCAGCTGTAAAATACCCAAATTATATACACAACTAAAACATGGCTTGCTTTTCCCCCCCTCTCTCTTTAATTTCGGCACGCAGTCCTAGGGAGTGATTCAAGCTGAGACCAGAGAAATGGGCCGGGGGGGGGGAGGTTTGAGAGTGACAGACATTGCCCCAAATGGAGCTACAGAACTGAAGGGCCCTCAGGCAGCCTCCTCTTGGCCTGGAAGTCCTGCTGAATCACGGAGCCATCGGAAGTGGACGGAGACCCCTCTTGCTTGGACAAGCTCACCCTTCCCACCAGCCGCCTTGGCACCCGGGGCTCAGCCCGGCCGGAGGAAGCTTGCTGGGAAGGCTGTGTGAGCAGGGAGCAAAGGGGCTTCAGGAGGCTGGGCTGCTGAGCGGATCCTAAGGCTGGTGCGCCACGGTCTCTGAGGGAGGGTAGGTGTGAGTTCATACAGCGACAGGCACCCATGCATGAGGATGGGCCACATGATTTGGCAAGCATTTCCCATTCACTTCTGTGGGAACATCACTTCACTCCTTCTTGGGCTGACTGGAAGTGATGAGACGACATCTCTGCCCCTAGATAGGGCCAGGGAGACCCTCCCCCAAAGGGGTCTTATTCCACGCTGCCTGTCCCTAAAGACACACACACACACACACACACACACACACCGACTCCCCAGGGCAAAGGGGCTACCTAGATTCCCCGCCCCCCAAGGCCAAAAGGCCATTCACTGTTCCGTGTAGAGCCAGGCTTAATTCTGTAGCGCATGGACCGCACTGCCTGCCGGTTTAGTTCAGCCGGGAAGCCTTCGTCTCTCTCGGCATCCCTTCTGCCTGGGGTTAGAAAGAGCTGGGTGGGCAGAAGGCAGGTTCTGGTGGAGGATAATTAGGCAGCAGCAGCTCTTCACAAGGGGAAAAACACCTCCTTTCCTCGAAAAGTGTGCGTGGTACGTACGTTCAGTTGCTACAACCTCTAATAATACCTCCCCCGCCAGCAACGAGCACACAGCCTCCCACAGAGAAGGAAAAGCGTTTGGTTCTGGGAAGGAGCTTTGCCTGCTTTCCCAGGGAGCGTTGGGGGACCCGGCCAAAGACCCCTGGCCTTGTCCCCCACCACTGCTCCTCACTGTCCCCGCAAAGGCTGAATGGGGTGGCCTTGGCACATCCCGGCATCAAACGCTGGGTAGAAACGATTGGTGTCTTCTCCATTTCTGCTTTTCACACTTGCTGTGTCTTCGCCGCCAGGCAACGGTGGGAGAGGTTTGGACAGAACTGGCCCAGTTCAGCTGCTTCTGCCTGCCCCTCTGCAAGGGGAGGCTGCAGGGAGAGGCTGAAGACCTCCCCCCCTCCCCGGAACTTGATGCCCCCATCAGCCCCCCCACACACACTGAGTTCCTGCCTTTGGGCTCAATTGGGGCGAGGGAGGCTTAGGGTTTGGGTGACGCAAAATGAGCCCTTGTCATGCTCTGTGTCTCACCAGCCAACTTGGAAAGTTTTTGGGGGGGGGGCAGTTGGAAGGGAAACTTCTACCCCAAATAAGGCTCTCCACAGCTGTGAGACTCAACCGAGAAGCCTTCCACAGAGGTGGGCCCCGCAGCCAGACCAGGCGAGAGAAGTCGGGGGTCTTAGGAGTCCGGTTGGCACAAGAGTCAAGCCTCGGATTGAATACAGAACGCCAAACCGACCAGCCCTGTCTTAGTTTATCAGGCGGCGGAAGAACTGGCTGCTCCGGGCATTCACAGCGAATGCTGGGAAGAAGAAGCGCTCCTGAAGGCCCCGCAAGGCCAGAGAGCCCAGGCCTCAGGTCCCGAGTGCGAAGGATGCCTGCAAAGCTTCCGGCTCTCCCTTCAGCCTGGCCTGGCCTTTGGCAGGTTGCCCAGTTTCTTCCTTGCAAATCAGAAGTTCCGCTTCGCCCGCCTGGCATTCTGGGGTGCCAGGATATTCTGTAAGGTCTGGTGCCCCTGTGAAAGGATGCCGTTCCCAAGTTTAGGGTCCCCCGAAGGGAGGCGGGAGTCCCCCGTGCACTGGAAGGTCTGCTGAGGACGGGCCCCTTCAGGCCACTGTGCCAGCAACGGGAAGTGCCAGCCTGGAGCTGGTCCTGGAGCCCGCCCTGCTTTTAACTAAATGGGGGGGGGGTTTTCCTGAGTAGAGCAAGCACCTTTCTGCCGTGTGTTTCGGGCCGGCTTTGCGTTTGGGCTCCTTCCCTTCTCTTGGATGGACCTGCCTCTCCCAGCCAAGCTTGGAGCAGAGCAACACAACAGCTGGAAAATGAAAAGATGTGAGAGGCTGCCAGGGAGGGAAACAACCTGCGCACAACTCACAGGTTGCCTTCGTGCACGTTTGAGACGAGTGGGATGCTAGCACGGAAACAGGGACCCCCTGATGCCTAACACCAACATTCACAGTATCCGGGGGGGGGAGCATTCACAAGGCTTCGCCTGAAGGCTTCTGGGGGGAGTTTTGCAGACATTAATGGTGCCCGACTCCCTTCCGAGAGTGATTCTTCTTCCCTCTTCTCCTTCTTCTCTCTCTCTCTCTCTCTCTCTCTCTCTTTGCTTTGGCCTCCAGCATTTGGGAGCAGGCTGAGCAAATAAGCTCAAGAGGAGCAGAAGGCTCTGCCGTAGGCCCAACAGCCATGATGCACCTGGGGATTTCACCGGCTGACTCCCCTGGCCTGCATCTTGTAGAGAGGAGGGAGGGTGGCTTTGACAGAAAGAGGGAAGGTCCGTTACCAAGGCAACCGGCAGGTAAACATGGCTCAAGCCTTTAGGAAGAGAAAGGTTTCCACTGTGCTTAGGGCAGGCACCTGCCCAATTCACAGGAAAATAAAAGAGTCAGGCTTGCAAGATTCCGCTACTAGACTGTAGCCATTCTAATCAAAGTAGTTGTAGATCTACGCAGTGCCTGTTTCTTGGTCTGCTCCACCATCTAGGGCTGACACACCCTCACAATAAGTTATTGCTTATTTTTCATTATATCATCTGGAGTTGATGGGAACTGAATTTTTTTTAAAAAAAAACCTAAAGCACATCCGATGGACTGCCTTTGATCCACTGTGTCCAGGCAAGAGACTTTCCAATGCTGGGGAGCTCCGTTCCTGACCTTTGCTCCTCGTCTGCCTTCCTGGGAGGAACCGGGGTGTGTGTGTGTGCTTTCTGAGTGAGAAGAAGGCAAATCCACCCGTCCTGCTTCTCCGGGGGCACCAGAGAAGACGAGAGACTGCAGTTTTCTCCTGCTCTCTGTGGCAGAATAATAGAGTTGGAAGGGACCTTGGAGGTCTTCTAGTCCAGCCCCTGCTGAAGCCGGAGACCCTCTACCATTCCATAAAAATAGCTGTCCAGTCTCTTCTTAAAAACCTCCAGTGTTGGAGCCCCCACAACCTCTGGAGACAAGTCGTTCCGCTGGTGAATTCTTCTCACTGTCAGGAAATTCCTCCTTAGTTCTAGGTTGCTTCTCTCCTTGATGAGTTTCCATCCGTTGCTTTTCTTGTCCTGCCTTCGGGGGGCTTTGGAGAAGAGGCTGAGCCTCCCCCTCCTTCTTCACACCTTCTATGCACAGGGGAGGGGATCCACCTGCCCCACCTTGGATCTCCCACACTTCCTTTGTCCCCAGGGGGTCCAGGCTCTGGTTCGATCACCTCCACTGAAGGGTCACACTGCAAGCAGGCTCCGCCTGTGCTCTTAGGCAACGCTGCCAGGCCCTGATAAGAGAGGAAGGAACCATCAAAAGCAAACACACTTCTGACTTCTAGAAGAAAGGTGATGAAGAGCATCGGCCGGTTCCAGAAAGCACCGTCCTCCCTCCTCAGGGGCTGCGCAGTGAATTCACAAGCATCCCTTTGTAACGAAACCATTTTCCTTGAGCACCGGCCTTTGTGACGCAGTGCGGACTAACCTCAAAGTAGATTATAATTGTTTGAACGTTGACAAGAGCACCAGAAGGCATTGAGGCTCCTTTTCACATCTCTCTTTAAAGTACGGAAATGCCCAGCACTCCGCAGACCTTGGGAGGGGAATTACGCTTTGCCATTATCATCAAGCCTCCTTCTGCAGCGCTGCTTTTAGACATGAGATGCAGCTAAGTAATCTTGGGGCCATTTTATCTCCTCCTCCTCCTCCTCCTCCCGGATGAAGAATGTTTAGGCATCATCTCCTTCCTGAGCCCTGGGGCATATGGCCGCCTATCCAGCCGGCAGAAACAAGCTTCAGCCAAGGCCAGATTGGAAACGGCCCCCAACGGCCTTGCGATGGCCTCTAGACCAGTGGGATGGAGGGGAGGTGTGCAGGGGGCCACAACCACAGGACCAAGCCACGCCCCAAGGTAACAGAGGCACCAGAGAGCTTCGTAACATGGAGATTGATGGCAGGGAAGGGATGCTCCAGGATCCACCCAAGGGCCCCGCAGTGATTCACTGAAGGATCTCCATTGCCCATTTCAGGAAGGCAGGAAGAGGCTCAGCAAAGCCCAGGAGAGAACAGGAGGCTCCCCTCGGCTCCAGCACTTGGACCTGGTCCTGTCATGGCCGGCGCTGATGTTTCCTTCTGCTTAGAAGAACGTTTCTTGGGCTCTCGGGCCCTGGAAGAACCTGGGCTTCTAAAACCCAAGAAAGCCTTCCGGTGAGCGAAGAGTCCACCAAGTCTTCTCGGTCCACCTGGAGGGAGCCTTGGAAAGCCCTTGGCCCAGCGGATCTGCGAGGAAGACCCTCCCATCCTTGCCGGGAAAAACCACACCGTCCTTCGGTGTACGTTCCTTACCCTCCAGTCTTGAATTGCCACCATCCGCATTTCGGTTCTTGGCCTTGGATCTCAGCCCCGTCGCTCTGCTCTTGGCAGCCGGGCGTCCTCTCCCTTTCTACTTTGGGGATTCCACACGAGGAGGAGCTCAGTTAAACGAGGAGCTGAGCAGGCCAGATAAAGAGTCAGCCGCTTCTCTCCCTCCCACGGATGGATTCCTCTGGGGTGCCGAGTTGCTCCAAAGTCTTCTGGCCACCTGAATGAATAGGCTACCCTTCTGCCAGCTCTGCCTGCAGTCTTGGGCCTCCAGCCCTGGTCTCAACAGCCTCCCCCTCTTCCTCCTCTCTCCAGCTGCTCCAGCCGGAGCATCTCCACCAGGATCAGGGTTTTACGATGCCACAGATGGCACCCAGTGGGTCAATATTGCCCTCCAGGTCCTGCAAGGATAAATAGATAAAATGTTTCTTATAGTCGTGGGCAAGGGAGCCATTCTACGGCTGCCAGAATTCACCGTGAAACTGACCATAAAACATATTACGAGCAGGAGGCTTTCGCATCGGGCAGAAGTGGTTCCCTTCACCGGCCACAGAGGAAGAGCTGCACTTGGGAGGCCATCCCTGGACGCCCTTAGAGCCGTCCCGAACACGGGACCACAAGCCCTGCTCGGGGGTCAGAGTGGTCTCTGCGACCCCTGACGGCTCAGCCCAGCAGTCTTGGAGTTGTAGATCAGGGGTCTCCAACCCTGGCAACTTTAAGCCTGGAGGACTTCAACTCCCAGAATTCCCCAGCCAGCTTTCCTGGGAGTTGAAGGCTTAAAGTTGCCAAGGTGGGAGGCCGCTGTGGTCGATTACACACGGATTTTCTCTCCAACGGGCTGCAGCTGCTTGATGTCGAAAGGCGTCCACTCCTGTGGCTCTCAGGGGTGTCTGTGAGGTGATCAAAAAAATGAAGGGGGGGTCTCAACCGTGCAACAGAAGCCCCACCTTGGCTGACCTGCGTCCCCTTCCCAGCAGATGCCCCTGTCGTCCCTGGGGGAACGAGGGGAATTTCCCAGAAAAGGAAGACGATGCGCCTCGAGATCTTGTCCTGGAGAAACGTCCTCTTGCCGTGCAGGGGACCGAGCAGAAGCAGGACCCTCCCTGGGGCACGGATGCCGACTCCGCCAACCCTCCCAGTGGCAGAGGGTGCTCGGCCTGGATCCAGGCAGGCACCGAAGCTCTCCTGGAAGCTGCTACCTGCTCTTCAAGCAGGCGCTGGAACCCCGGGAGAAGCTGCAGGGCACCTCTGGAAGAAGGGAGGGGTGACCCCTCCCTTTCAGAAGCCAAGGAAGGATTTCTTGGGAACTGCTAGTCCCACCCACGCCAAGTCGCTCTGCCTCAGAGGGGTTCAGTTGGGCCCTTCCCTCCCACCCAGACCAGAAGGTTGCCGTCTCTGATCTCAGTCTCTCCTACCATCCTCCACAAGGAGCACCAGTTTCCACCCTGCCAGGGGCCCAATAGCCCAGTTCCTCCAGGGCCCTCACTTTATCCACCCCCTTTCCAAGTCAAAGAAAATGGGCGCCTGATCTGGGACTGTCTGAAACAGGGGTCTCCAACCTTGGCAACTTTAAGACTTGTGGACTTCACCTCCCAGAATTCCTCAGCCAGCTTTGCTTTGCTTTGCTGGCTGGGGAATTCTGGGACTTGAAGTCCACAAGTCTAAAAGTGGCCAAGGTTGGGGACCCCTGGCCTAAGACCACCAGATCACGCAAAGTTTTCTTGAGTTGGGAGCCACCAGGGACCCCTCGCAGCTGACTGCATCATCCAACCTCCTTCCACCTCCCCAACTGCCCCTTGTGGGACGGAGATCCAACTGAGAAAAGGCACAGCCAACCCTGCAGGGACCAGAAAGACCCAGTTGGAGGTTCATAGCCCCTGGAAGCAGGCAAGGCGAAGAAGGGCTCCTGCGCCCCTTTCCTCTCCCCCCAACTTCAACGCAGGATCCTTGGGGGTCTGGGAGAAGCTTCCTCGTTTTTTCCAAGCCCTTGCTAGAGATGAAGGCTCTTCGGTGCCCCCTGCTGGCCTATGGAAGCAAAGCTTCCCTTCCTTATTTGCAAAACAACAACAACCAGAACAGGCGAAGGTATTAAATGTCCCCTGAACCCAAGAAAAACATGTGATCATCTTGTGGGATAAAGATGAAGACATTTTCCACCTCACACTTCGTGTCTCCTCATGGAAAAGCTGCAGAGAGGGAAATGACACCCCATAAAATGCAGGGAAGAATGGCATTGGCGGTGGATTGTTCTCCAAATTTGCTGTTTAGCTTCCAAACGTTTTGTTACCAGGCTAGATAACTTTGGGAAAAGTCGCCTCTTCTATTGGAGCTGCATTTCTATCCCAGGGAGGGTGGGTGCCTGCATCACAAACTCCTTGCCTTAATTCAGAGGTCTCCAAACTTGGCCACTTTAAGACGTGTGGACTTCAACTCCCAGAATTCTCCAGCCAGCTGGCTGGAGAATTCTGGGAGTTGAAGTCCACAGGTCTTAAAGTGGCCAAGTTGGGGGGGGCCTGGCTTAATTGATTCTACCGGCTGGTCTTAAAGGGAGAGGCTCCTTTTGAAGGAAGAGGCGAGTATGAGTGGGCGTTGGTGACTTCCTGGCAGAGGTCCTGGCTACTGGAGGGACCCTCTCACCAGGCCATGGGATTGGCCTGTCCCGCTCCTGCTGGCAGAGGAGGTATGCTGTGGGTCCCGTCAGCCCAATTATTCTGGCCTGCAGGGTCCAGAAGAAGGCCTTCTCTGTTGCTGCTCCTGCCCTCTGGGACATCCGCCCCCCTACCTGTGTGAGGTCGGCCCCAACCCTCCTATCTTTTCCCAGGTATGGCTCTGCCAGTCAGTTTGGGGCCCCAGTGGGGGAGCAGCGCAATGGAGGTGGTTGGTTGAGGAATAAGAGATCCGACCTACCTACCTCCCATCTCGCTTTGGCTTATTTACCTGTAGAGTCTGTGGAAGGGGTTGGGGTCACACAATGTGCTACAGCCACCTGCAATGCACAGGAGCTGGTCTGCACCTGTGCTCAGCCAAATTGGGGGGGGACTCCAGCCCCATGGCCTCCTCCACCCCACACCTTTGCAAGGGCCACAGGCTTCTATCGTGCAAGAGGCAATGGGGAACCACCTTAGATGTTTCCAAAGAGAAAGACGGCATGTAAACAGTTCAAATAGGCAAGCAGGTTCCTCCACCCCACCTATTTGCCTGAAGCCTCCCAGGGCAGGGTTAGGCGAGGCCAAACAAGAGGGAATCCCTTCTAGCAAACAGTCGGATTCTGCCTGAGTGACACAGCAGCGCTCCTGAAGAAACTGGCCTTGACACACACACACACTCCAGGGAACAACTAGTCCAGAGGAAACACACAGAGACCGGGAGACAGTGGGAGTGGGAGAGAGAGGGAGGGGGTGGAGAGAGAGGGGGAGAAGGGAGAGAGAGGAGAGAGAGGAGAAGGGAGAAGGGTCAAGAAAAAAGGGAGACAAGATGTAGGGGCTGATGGGCTGATCTAAACAGGGGCCATCCTTTCTTTTCTTTGTCTTGGTGCTTTTCAACTTTTTTAGTTTACTTTTCCATGCGGGGTAAAATTACCCGCTCCAAAAGAGAACAAGAGTGACCTGGAGGGAGGGGTATCCTGTTGTGCGATGCACTCCGTGGGAACCCCCGAATGGAGCAGAAGCTGCCCCGCAATCCCCACGCGGGGGCTGAAGGGCTGCCAAGAGCCACAAGGCCGCTTATCGTTTCCTGCATGACCGGCAGCAACAGGTAGATAAAATAGCTTTATTATTGTGATCGTAACCCAGCCTTGCAAGTTCGCGCGGCTGAGCTCCAAACGGGAGGAACACACACACACACACACACACACAGAGTCGAGGCGGCACCCAAGTGGGGTGCCAAGCCAGGCGCCCCGCAGGTGAGAGCAGGACAGGAAGAGGAGGAGGAGGAGGAGGAAGAGGGAGCCGACGGCAGCCAGCAAAAGCGCAGCGCGAAAAGGGAAGCCGAGTCCCCCCCCCCACGCCCTCCACGAGGACTGGAAGCTTGGCCAAGGTGAGTGACCTGGGAGGCGTCGGCTGAGCGACAGGCGCGCCCAAGGGAGGAGGCGAAGCGGCCGCTTCCCCAGGGGACCTTCAGGGGCGAAGGGGCTGCGGGGACGGGGGCAGGAGGGGGAGCGAAGGGGGCCGGGGCTCCCTTCGGAGCCTTTGGGGGTCGCGTGGCTCTCCCGTCCCGCTTAACTGGCCGAGGCGACCCAGCAGCCGTTGGGATCCGGTGGGAAAGTTTCGCTCCCCGGTTTCTCTCTTCGGAGGGAAGCGGCGCGGCTCCTCCTCCCTCCGGCTCTCCCGGAGAAAATCGGGAGTTTGCTCACGTTCCCAAAGTCGCGGTTACGCCACGAAGAGCGCCTGGCCCACACCGGGACCAGGGAGGGAAGAGCCGCCTACCTGGCCGCCGCAGAGGCGACTCAGGTCGGATCCCAGCTGGTTCCTCTCCGCAGAAAGGTAAAGTTTGGGAAGTTCGGGAGAAGTTTTTGAAAAGGCCCAAGAAAGTAGCCCCGAGCGGCGCTTCTTCCGGGGAGAGCGAGCTTTGTTCGCCCAGGCTGCAGCCCCCCCCCCCCCCCCCCAACCAAAGTGCGCGAGGGTTCTTGCAGCGAGGCGGCTGGGCTCCCGCCAAGTGTCTATATAGTCGCGGGGGGGGGAGCCAAGAGGGTGTTTCCCACCCCCAATTAAGAAAACAAATCCCAGCATTGCAAGAGTATCGTTTCGCACGGAGGCGGCGGCCGCTTTCGAGTTGCAGAGCCAACTTCTCCCCCCCGCCCTTTCCCAGCCCCCGTTCCGCTGCCCTTGTGCACCAAGGCCTGACGCCTTGGTGGTCGCCATGACAACCCTTGCCCAGGTCTAAAGGCCCGGGCAGGGCGGGGGGGCTGCAAATGCTTTTGTGGCGCGGTCCTTGAAGGGGGGTCCTTCCGTGGGAAGAATGCTGCTGCTGCTGCTGCTGCTGTGCCCCCCTTCTGACCCCCTTCTTGGCCCATGCAGCACCTGTAGGGTTTGAGGGGTCCCTCGCTTTTCATCCATGGAACTTCCCCAAGCGGTGGGCGGTGGGGGGGTCTGCAATCTGGGAGATGGAAGGAGGGTGGGGCTTCTCTCACTGCTGAGCAGGGCTGCCCTCAGCGTCAGCAAACAACCCCCCCCCTTGCCCTCCTAACAGGCCCATCTGCCTCTGCAAGAGGAGGGGCAGACGCCTCCCATTGCTGCCCCAAATCTGCCCTTGGAGGGTGTTGGGTGAATGGGGGGGGCAAGGCTGCTTCAGTTGCTGGGGGCTGAGGAGGATGGGGGCTGCTTTGAGATGGAGCAACACCGAGGAGGCCATTTGGGGCAAATGGGCAAAGGCCCAGGGGCAGAGGGGAGGGGATAGGAGGCGGGGGAGGTTGCCCACTTTTCTGGTGCTGTGGACAGGACTGGCATTCATGCCTCTGACTTGAAGGCCTCAGTGCAGGGGCCTCCAAACTTGGCAATTTAAAGACTTGCGGGCTTCAACTCCCAGAATTCCCCAGCCAGCCATTGCCAAGACATCCTGGCTGGGGAATTCTGGGAGTTGAAGCCTGCAAGTCTTTAAATTGCCATGTTCGGAGGCCCCTGCCTTAGAGCGGGGGCTGCATACATAGGGCACGTTTCAGTCCTCTGCAACTTGGGCAGAATTTAATTAGCATCCATCGTGGTTTCAAGACCACCGTTTGCACACTGCAGCAAAGCAGGAGGCGGCCTGGTCTGGTCTCAGCAGCACCATCCTGCCCGTAGAGCCGTTTTCAGTCCTGCTAGTTTTAATCTCTGGATGGGGAAAAAGAATCCATCCATGTTGCTAACTTGCTTCGAGAGTTCATCTCAGCAAAAATCCAATCTTTTTTTTTTTTAATGAGTTTTATTAATTTTCAATAAACAAACATACACAGACAAAACACGAAACATAAAAACATAAAACTTCTTTTTGGAAAGCGGCCTAGTCCCGGGTTACATCTTTTGGTACAGACATAAATCAAGTTCATGCTCACTTTATATACCATTTCATATCTTATTTACCATTCTATATTTTCTATATGGCTTCTCCCCTCTTTTCACTCTCTTAATTCTATTTTATTTATTTCATCTCGATTTAGATCATTATACTGATATCTTTTGTCCGTTCTGTTTCAATCATCTATTTTTCTTTTCTCATTAACACAATATTTCTCCTGTAATCACTAATTGAAGTATGACCCCTTTATATCTTTGCCCTAAATTTAACACTTGAAATAATATATAATTCTCCAATAATCCAACCTTAATCGTCTGGTTCCAGACAAGAGAGGCAGGGGACTAAAGCAGCTGTGTTTGGGGCACAGCAGGGAGGCCCCTCCCCGCCTCCCCTCCCCTCCTGGGCAGGGCAAGGGAGACGCCTGGCCTTCCTTTGGGGGCATCATCATGTCCCCCCTCGCCAAAGGCTGCCCCCCCCCCAGCCAGACTCTCGGTGGGAGCTCTTCCCTTCCCTTTTCCCTTCTCCCCACCTGGGAGAAGATGGCGGGTTAAACGGCTTTCCAAAGTGCCTCCATGCATTGCGGGCTTGCCCCAACCTGCAGCCTTGGGGTGGGATGGCCGGGCAGGGCTCACCTGGCCAGGTTGCGCAGGTTTCCGTGCCTGGTTGGGATCGGCCTCCTCTGGGAGCCTGCCGGATGAGTCAGGGGATCTTGCTGAACGCGCCTCCTGCTCAGACGGCCCCTGCAGTTGGGGATGAGGTGGCGTCTCCTTCCTTCCCCTCCCGCCAGGCTCTCCCCCGAACCGCCTGCCTGCCTGCTTCCCCTTGCAGGGTGGGGCTGCCCCTCGCCAAGACGCGACCGGCCATGGCGAAGAGGAATGGGGGCTGCCAGCAGTTCTGCACCACCTGCCTGCTGGGGCTGTTCGGCTGCCACTGGACCCACAAGAAGAGCCTGAAGACGAGCAAGGTGTGTGTGCCCTTACAGGAGTCCCTGGGAGGCATGGCAGAAGGCCCACGCCTTGTCCCTGTCCCTCTGGGGATGGGCTGCAGACACCCCCCCCCCCAAATAAGCCGGGCATTAGTTAACCCTCTTGGTCTGCGTGGAAAGCACTCAAGGGCTGAGGGTGCGTCCTCCCTCCTGGGGTGTGGCATCTTTCTTCCCCCCTCCCGTAGCCAAGGGGGGGATGAGGCTTATGGGATTGGCTGGGGGGATTGGCTCCTCCCCTGAGCCCCCTGGGGGTGTCCCAACCTGGCAGTGTCCTTTGAGCCCCCGCCCCCCTCCCTCCACAGTGTGACTACGCCTGGTTCTTCCTGCTCTTCTGCATCGGCCTCCTTGCCCTGGCCTGGCTCTACGTGGCCCTGGCCACGCTCAACGACTTCCACAACTTCAATGAGTGAGTAGAAGGCCCCCCTGCCCCCCGTGCCTCCATTGTGCCCCTTTCTGACCTTTGGGTAAGCTTACCCGCCCTCCTTCCCCTCCCCCACCCTGCACAGGTTCATCTTCCAGAAGACAGAATGGTGGCTGGACTGGTCAGTGGTGATGCTGTGTGTGACAGCCACGCTGGTCACCTACTCCTCTCTGCTCATGGTAGGCCTCCTCTCCCTTCATCTTTCATACCCCCCTCCCTTCCTGGCCCGACTTTGCCCTGGTTAGGGGGTGAAGCTCCCTGGTTCTGGGGGTTTCTGTATCGCCCCTCCCCTCTTGCTGGCGGTATGGGAGGGTCTTCAGGATATCTCTATGCTATAAACTAAATTCTGCCCCCCAATTTGGACTCTGCGGTTCATGGGGAGGGAGAGGGGGGAGGAGTGTTGCAGCAGCATCTAACACGGAGGTCTCCAAACTTGGCAACTTTAAGACTTGTGGACTTCAACTCCCAATTCTGGGAGTTGAAGTCCACAAGTCTTAAAGTTGCCACGTTTGGAGACCTCTGATCTAACAGAATAAACTCTTGCCATATCGAGAGGCTGACATTATACTGGCACAATGGAACACCGGTTCACTCTGAAGAATGGACCAGCCACAGTTCTCCAGTTCAAAGTGGCCAGTATTAGGTGGGCAACACGCACACACACACCCCAGAAGACAGAAGAAGGGACAGGTTGGCATTTGGGCATCTCCGGCTTGGAGAGTAAAATAGGCAGGCAAGAAAAGGGATGCCCGTTTTGTAAGTCAGAGCTACACGTTTCCCTTTCTGGGGGTGTGGGATAATCTTCACCCACCTTGATCGGACTACCTGGGATTGAGGGAACTGGGTGGTCCGACACATCCAGAAGGGTGAGATTTGCATGAACTCCCCCTCAGTTCAGGGTCTTTCCAAGCGGGGACATCCTGTCCTGCCCTCCTCAAAGTTTTCTTACCCCAAGCAGCTGTTTTCTTTCCTGTGCGTCCCAGGTGTTGGCACTCTGCCTCCAGCTCTGCCATCAGCCCCTGAAGCTGCATTGGCTCCACAAGGTAAGACCACAATCTCCTGCTTGCCTCCTTTCCTTCCCACGGGCAGGAGGCTTCTGAGGCCTCCCTGGGAGGCCCTCCGCTTGAGCGTCCCTTGCCAATCCACACCAGCAGGTCTTGCCCACCGAGGGCCACGTTTCCTTCCTGGACAGAGGTTCTTTGGGTGACTTCCTGGGCCTTGAAGGCGCCTTCTCTGTTTCTTCCAGGGCCTCCTGATCCTGACTCTGCTGATTGTAGTGGCTGCTTTTGTGGGGCTGAAACTTCAGTGGTCAGAGCAGTGGGAGAGCGCCCACATTGCCCTACAGGTAGGGGCCCCGAGAGAAGCCCAGGGCTGCCCTTCACTGCTTTAAGCTGAGCCCCATGCAGAGTTGTCCGTCCAGCTCTGTTCTGTTCTCTGCTCCCCCTCTGTTAGGGACTGGAGGCTAAACCGTCTGGGGAATGGTTGCAGGAATTGGGTGTGTCTAGTATAATGAAAAGAAAAGATTAGAGGAGAGACAGGATAGATGTCTTCCAATATTTGAGGGGTTGCCCCAAAGAAGAGGAGGGGGTCAAGCTATTCTCCAAAGCACCTGAAGGCAGGACAAGAAGCAACGGATGAGAAAAGGAAAAAAACCAAATCTTTTCCCTTCCCTCTCTACTTCGTCGCTTCAAAAATCTTCTTTGGGAACAATGTTACTCTGTATAATTCAAATTCCAGGGTACCTTGTGTTGTTGCTTTCTCAGTTCAACCCGGTCAGTCAAAGCTTTCTCTTTTTATCTTCCTCCTGCACAATCTTGTCCGGTCGAATTCTTCTTTGAGGTGGCCATTTCTGACCACCACTGCACCGCCTTCGGGAAAGGGAGTAATGGCCAGCTGAGGAGGAGAGATGCAGCTCTCCTCAACTCTGCTGGCGGTCTCCCCCCTCTTCACCACCTCTACGGCTTGGGGTGCCCCAGCAGCGAGCATGAATCGAAACTGCGCACGACCACGGAATTCGGTCCGTCGCTGAAGAAGCCCAAACCGGAAGTCAGGAGAAATTTCTTTATTAACCAGTGGAATAACTTGCCTACAGAGATTGTAGGTGCTCCAACATTGGAAGTTTTCAAAAATAGATTATGCATCCATTTGCCTGAAATGGTGTAGGGTCTCCAGCTTGAGCAGGGGGTTGGACTAGATGATCACCAAGGTCCCTCCTGACTCTGTGATTCTGTTCTTGTCCCACCTGCTGGCTGAGCTGCAGCAGGTGACTTAGCCTCTCCTACAGGGAGAGGTGCCCAGTTGGGGCCCCAGAGAATGGAGGCTGGGCAGCCATCAGGTGGGCATATCCGAGGTCCGGATGAGCCCCCTTTGGGGCTAATGGTCAGACCTTTGGCTCCATGAAATTGGCAGGCTGGGGGCACTCAGTGATAGACAACTGCCCGTCATTTAGCAGGGAAGACTCTCCAGGACAGGTGTGCCTTGCCACAGGACCGTAAATCCTTGTGTGGGGACCAAAAAGGCCAGGAAATGAAAGAGGTTCTGGTGGATGGAGAGCAGCAGCCGGAGGGGGGATTCCGGAAGGACTCCATTTGCCAAATCCAAGGGATGTTGTGGCTTTTCCTTCTGGGAGTGGGGGGCGGGGTGGAGCCCCCTCCTGACCCAGCTGCCCTTCTCCCTAATCCTGGGAGGACTCAGAGCTTCTGAACTGTGGCGCCTCGGGGCCAGCCTCCCCTTGGGGCCAACTGGGCTCCCGTGGAAAGGCCAACCTCCTTGAATTGTCTCCTGCCAGGCGACTGGCCCCTTCCTGCACATTGGAGCTGTGGCGGGCTTGACGATGCTTGCCTGGCCAGTAGCAACCTGCTTCTACCGCATCTCCCACACAGGTACTGTGGGTGGGGACAAGGAGGGTGGTTCCTTAGGAAAGCCCGGTTGGGGCTCAGCCCTTGGACACCTGTTCCAAGGTGAATGTGGATACTGGAACCCTAACACTCAGGCACAGCTCCTTCCTTCCTGAGCTGTTAAAACGATGCCTGGAAGTTGGGGGTCTCGGATGGAGGGTCCCCACGTGTGTGGTGGAGCTGCTTCCTGTCGGGACAGCATTGAGGGAGAGAAACAGCCGCCCCACGTTGTGGGCTGGCGTATTCCAGCCAGATGCCGGGAAAGCCTTCCTGAGCGCCAGAGCAGGACACCTGGGGCGAATTCCAGGGGGAGGCAGTGCGCTGCCCTTGGCTGCATGCGTTCACTCAGAGTCTGGCCAGCCTCCTGTTGGGGCTGCCCTGGTTTGGAATCCAGTTGAGGTACTGGAGGCCTTCTGCCCACCCTCCCACACTGGGGATCTGGGCAGGGAGCAAAGATCCCTAGGATGAATGGAGAGAGGAAGAGCAGTCGGCTCTCATGATTGGCTGATGGGGGTCCAGTAGCTGCCTTCAAGGGGACCAAGGGCCCCCACGGACTGCTTTGGGCCTTCTTCCATTTGTTTCGCTGCAGCTCTCCGGGGCGCCATCCTGGTCTTGTATCTGGGCGCAATGCTGGCTTTATACCTGGCCCCCCTGGGCATCGACTCGCCCTGCTTCCTGGAGCAGAGCCAGCTCCCTCCCAAACCGGCTCTGTTTGGGCACCGCGGGGCTCCCATGGTGAGTCCCTGCCCCTCCGCTTCCCACCAAGGCAGGTGTGTCCTTAAAACAGCAGCAGCGGCGGCGGCGGCGGCGGCTGACTTTCACAGCTTAGCCTTGCTGGGATTTCTCTGCTTTTTCCTCTTGGATTAAACGGTGTGGGTTCTTCTCCTCGTGCAAGGGGGGGTTGGACTAGAAGACCTCCAGGGCCCCTTCCAACTCGGTAAGACACTAGGAAGACGTCCCAGGTCCACCTCTTCTTCCTAAGAACCCTCCGAGCTACCAGAATTGTTCCAGCTGCAAGAGGATGCGTGGAACCCCTTCTGGGTGGGGGGGGGGTCGGGGGTCCCAAACCCTCCTGCTTCACCTCCCCCTCCCCCCCTCTCCAGCTGGCACCAGAGAACACCATGATGTCCTTCCAGAAGGCGCTCAACTGTGGCCTGAGCGTCTTAGAAACGGATGTCCGGGTGAGGTAAGAGACGGGCCGAGCCTCAGTGGCCCTGCTGGAAGGGTGGGCTCCCTCATGCCCCACCCACCCAGGAAGGGAAGGTCCAGGATCCAGGCCTTTCCTTCCTTTCCCACTCCCAGTGCCGACGGGATCCCTTTCCTCCTGCACGACGAGACCCTCCTGCGGACCACAAATGTGCAGGAGGTCTTCCCCACCCACAGCCACGCCAAGGCCACGGCCTTCAACTGGACGCAGCTGCAGCAGTTGGACGCTGGCAGCTGGTTTTTGCAGGTGAGAGCAGGATGGGGCCCCTTGATCCACGCAAGGCCTGGCTAGGATTAGGTTGTGCTGAACATCTGGCTCGCTCATCTGGATTTGGCTGAGGTGAAACCCCTTGGAGTCTGGAGAGGGTGGCCGATAGGGGATGGAGCAGGGCCTGAGTCCTCACCCTCACCAGGGGAAGGACCTTCCGTGCTCTTCTTAACTCTTGGCCTCCGGGAGTCGCAGGGCCCCTTCTTCTCCCACTGATAGCAATCTGGCTACTCGCACCTAACAATTGGGGAGGGGGAGATCTCCCCTCTGGCAAACCCACCTGTCCTTCCAGTCAGAAACGGACATGCATCTTGGGGGCGTCAGGACTAATGGAAGGGAAAGTTTAAACCTCTTCCCTGGTGGGACAACCTCATACACATTCCGAGAAGCTGGATTTGCATGGAGAGTCGGAAAATGGAGGGAAAGCAGCCCACCCAACCGCAGGACATGGTTTAGCCGGGGTTGCTGTGCAGCCGCTGGGCTCACCGCCTCCCTTTCCTCTACCAGAAGCATCCCTTCCCCACAGCCTGGAGCCTTTCAGAGGAAGGGATGGCCCAGGCCAGGAGGCAGCGCATTCCGTCTCTGAAGGAGCTGCTGGCGGAGGCCAGGAGGCACCAGGTGTCTGTCATGTTTGACCTGTTGCCGCTGGAAGACCCCCACTACGAGCGCCTGGTCAACATCACAGTGGAGACCATCCTCCAGTCGGGCATCGACCAACAGCTGGTGAGTTTCCCTGTGGCGAGAAAGGCAAGTGCACCGTCTAAGCAGGACCTGTTTTGACCCAAGCCTCGTTCCAAGCAAACAAACCCCACCAAACGGAGATAAAAGCAAAACCTCTTGAATGCTTCTCTGTGAATTCCGTTCATTCACAGTAAAACGCAATTAAAACTAATTGTCCCAGATAAGAACAAACCTTGCCAAGGTTGTGCAAGGCTGCCCAGAACACTAGATTAAATTGCAAGGAAATAATCAAAACCAAAAGTCTCCAGACACAAACCAGGATAGTCCGAACTTCCACAAGACTTGAAGTGCAAGAACTTCTTTGCTTCCTGCAAAGAATCCCACCTCTGAGGGCTGGCTTTTATCCCTTAAGGGAGGGGCCATCACCTTGCAGCCTTACTCCCGAGTTGCCCGTGCTGCTGCACTGCTCTTTCCTTTGAGCAGCCCTGCGCACACATGCGCTGGGCACAGGCTCCTCGGGGTCCTCTTCATCACTGCTGCCAGCCTCCACAAGCTCCAAAGGCAGCACTCCACTCCCTGAGGGTCCTGGCCCCATCCCTGCCTCACACGCAGGCCCTTCATCCGAGTCCTCGCTCTCCAAGACCTCAGCCATCCATACCTGCTGCAGGCGAACCACAACAGAACCCAAACATGCGGAGACTTATGAGGCTGGAGAAAAGGGCAATTTGGTTCCCCTTGAAAATGTGACTTTGGGACCATCTTGCGCTACCTGCCCTCTCCAATCAGGGGTCCCGAAAAGGAACCTGACGGAAGTCAGATCCATTCCAGATCCAAATAATCGGAGCCACGCCCGCCTGCCTTAGGCGTATCTCAGTTCTAGGGCCACTGTGGTTCTAGACCTGGAGATACTCCTGGCCCTACGAACGGCGAGTGGCCCCTGCTACACCCTCTCTCTCCCCCAACCCAGATCCTATGGCTGCCTGATAAGTTTCGGGAGGAGGTGAGACTCTGGGCACCCAGGTTCCAGCAAATCTATGGCCCCGAAAGTTTGGACAACAAGACCAGGAGGCTCCCGCGAGTCAACCTGGCTTACCAAAAACTGAGCAGCACATTAATCAGGTTAGAGCTGGGGGGCTGGGGAGGGAGGGGGCTCTTTCTTGGCCAGGCCAGGGCACATCCTGGGCACATCTGAGGGGCCGGGGGAGACAGCTTTATACAACTGTGTTTTTCGGCCCCAGCTCCGTTTTATGAAGGCAGACCGTTGGGAAATGGGTGGGGTGCGGAAAGCAAAGCTCTCGGAAGCCCACTCCTCCCAAACTGAAAAACGGGATGGGGGGCTCAAGCAGAGCAGGGGGCTCAACGTAACGTCCCTCCACCCCCCTCAATAACCCTCCATAGAAAAAGCTGCAAAGCCACCAGCAAAAAGACTGTGTCGTCTTCAGGTCCTTGTTGCCCAGGGAGGCTTCGACCTCCCAGAGGCTGGGATGCAGCTGCAGCCTTCCTCAGGCCTTCCGTGCAAACTGTGCTATTATGGGCTGGTACTGACCCCCCTTTATTGGCACGCCCCCCTTCTGCAGGGAATACCGCCGCAACAATATCTCAGTCAACCTGTTTGTGGTGAATGCTCCGTGGCTCTTCTCCGTCCTCTGGTGTGCTGGGACTTCTTCGGTTACCACCAACGCCTGCCAGGTGCTCCAGAAGATGCAGCACCCCCTCTGGCTGCTGGTAAGACCCCCGGGGGTGAGTGGGGGGCTCCTGCTCGGGCTCCCTGGCAGAAAGGGCTTAGCCAGGCAGCTGCCCACCCTGATCGGCCGCCCGTCTTTCTCCCAGCCTCGTGGCACCTATCAAATGATCTGGATTGTGACCGACTGCGCCTCCTTCCTGCTGGTTCTCTCGGCTTTCCTGCTGCTGAAGTGAGTGCCAGGCGGGCCGAGATGAGGAATTTCTCAAGTCAGAGAACGGGGCTTTTCCCAGCCTGCCAGCCTGCATCTTCCCAAGGAAGCGGGGGGGGCTGCTACCATCACCATTCTGGAGGTTGGCCAATGTGCCAAAGGGCGTTAGGGCTACAGTTGGAGAGTCGGCCTTTCTACTAGAAGGTGGAAGCACCTACTGAAATCTTGCTCAGGGGGGCAGAGTGCATTGTCTCACCCTGGACGGTTTAAATGTGTGAACTTCAAGTCCCAGAATCCCCAGAGTTGAAGAGGGTACATCTTAATGTTGCCGCAGTTGAGAAAACCTGGCCCTGGTCAGATGGGTCTTTTTGTGGTCATTTTGAGGGAAGTGTTGATGTGCATTTAGGTCAGGGGTGTTCAAACTTGACAGCTTTAAGACTTGTGGACTTCAACTCCCAGAATCCCTCCTCCAGAATTCTGGGACCTCCTCCAGTCATGTTAGCTCAGGAGTTCTGGGAGTTGAAGTCCACAAGTCTTAAACTTGCCAAGCTGGAAGGCCTTTGATTTAGGTGGAGCACCGCATGACCTGGTCCAGCTGTGCCACACGCATCAGAAAGACCCTGGTTGCTCTCCAGCTGCCCACCCAGGTGCCAAGAGAGCTTGGGAACAGAGAGGCTCACTTGATGGAATTCTGATTATTTTATCTTCTTCTTCTTTACAGAAGATGGTCTCGGAAAAAGGAGTCGAGAGGTAAAGCTGGCATTTTGGGATAACTGGGTATTTCTACGGTGTAATATAGGAACAAAATGCCCCTTTGGCGCATAACAGCTGCACAGGCGACCAAGGAAGAGGGTATAGAGCAGGGGAAAGGCCCTGACCGGCATCTTGGGGGAAATCAGGGTATTGTGAGGCCTCCTCCATTCTGCTCTCCGTGAGCAGCTTCAAGTGAGGCTCGCTGCTCGTTGAAGGAACGTGGCTGACCCTAAATGGGGATTTCACCTCTGGGAAAGCCGGCAAGCCGCAGCCCCTCACAGCCGTCTCCTCCCGCCTGCAGGTTCCAGCTCCGACGTGCTGCTGACCAAGATCCACAGCCTCTTGTCCGAGTGAGGCGAGAGCGTCCAGAAGCCCCGGGCTTTGCCCTCCCCTCCCCCCCCCTGCTACTTTTGGCAGGACTCTCCCTCTCTCAAATGCTTCTCTGGGAACAGCCTGTCCTTCGCGCTTGCTGGCAGCGGCTGCTGGGATCTGTTTCAGGGGCCTGCATGGCACAGCCCTCCAAGGAGCAGAGAGCAACTTGGAGGCGGCCTTTCTTCTTGGAACCCGGAGCCTTCCCACATCCTGGGACTGACCGCTAGAGCCTCGGGATGGAATTGGGGAGCTACCAGCTCTCCTGTGGGACACGGTTTCTTCTTGAGGTGGGACTTGGAGGATCTTGGACGTGCCCAATAAAGCTGTTTCTACAGGCTGGGAAACCCGGAGCTGCTGTGGTCACTCCTCTCCGGGGGGGGGCAAATAATGCATGCAGGGGGGGACACACACTCTTTCAATGCACAGCTGCCTGAGTGTCTTATCTCTAGCAGCTTCCTGCCCCAGCCTGCCTTCTGGCACTCTAGCTGGGTTCAAAGGCTCCAGGGTGAGAGAAAGCCAGGGGTCTGGGCACCAACGGCTGCGCTTGCTCGCTCATGTGGAAGCGTGTCGGGTTGCAGGTCCAGGAACAACGTTCAACCACAACACCCAGCAGGCAAGTGCCACAGGCTGCCCCGGGTTGGTTCTCTTAGGAACAAAAGGCAACTCTAGGTGTTAATGATTCACCTTTCAAAACAAAAACAAAAACCAGAAGCTCTTTTACGTCAAGCGGCGATGATGTAAGTGAATTTATATTGATTTGAAAATGGACCGGGGTCAAAAGCTTTACAGAAATGGTTTGGGAAAACTAGCCGGGCGAGGTCCGAGGAAGAGTGCTCCTTGTTTAAGAAAGCTTTCGCAGCCCAGGATTCAAATCTTATCAGTCTATTAACTCATAAGTTCATTGAGGTGGTAGTCTTGATTGGAAAAATGAAGAGGGAGAGCAATCACAAGCAGGCCGCTCACAGCGATAAAATGCACTCATCTACTAGCATAAGCTCGTTTATATGGAGCCCCTCAAACGGGAAAGTCCATCTTGGCCAAGTGCCTCCTGCCCCAAACCTTCCTCTGGGGCTGAGAGTCCCCAGCATGCACCAAGAGCTTGCAGGAAAGCCACGCCCGGTTGCACCCTTCAACACGATGGCCACGGTTATACCTCACCTGAGCCATGAACCATGGTTGCAACCCCCAACGTTCAGCTCACATGGGCCCCCTCCCAACGGGAACTGCATGGGGGTGGTCAGCTCTCCCTTTCCCTGCGTGACGCCCAGGAACCCACAAACCACCAGGGAAACGGGGAGTTTTTCTACCAACACGGAGCTGCCGCCGCCGCTATGGTGGCCAGTAACTCCTAGGGCCGTGCTAGCCCCTGCTCCTCTGTCCAAGGGGTCAGCCTCTTGGCTCCTTACTCCCTCCTGCACCACCACCCTTGACCAGCAGGGGACACTCCGTCTTTGATTCCCCAGGAAAACCGGTCTGTCCAGGAGAGGAATTTTTTTTTTATTTTCTTTCTGGGACTTTCGTTGCCTCTGGATCTGACTGAAAATGTCGGTCACTGAATCCAGAACTTCCCTAACGGAAAGCCGGCCCCCGCTTGAGCTGGGCTCTCTCCCGAGACGAAACCTGCAAGGATGCAGACATCAGGAGGCCCTGGAAAACCACCCTCTGCCTGGAGATGACCCCCCCACCGACTGCTTCTCTTGGGCCTGGCTGCAATCAAGGCCTCGGGCCACCCAGGCTCCCTCCCGTCTGCTGCCCAGAAATCAGACCGGTTGCCAACTTGCCTGCTCCATTCCTGCCCACATTCATTTCCCATTACCCGGCATTTAGATGTATACACACACACACAAACACACACACACACACTGCCCTCCATGTGAAGGTGGTGGTCTCCAGCACAGCTTTCCGCCCCTGCCAAACTTCTCTTGCAAATGTAAATGGGAAGTACAAGACGGCGGAGGAGACAGAAGATTATAAAGGTTTATTTGTCACATTTTGCCCTCCAGCAAATCCACAAAAACTGAGGGGGGGGGCAAGGGGGGGGGAATGCCTGGAGAGGGAGGAGTGGGGCCCAGCCGCTCCTCTCCAGCCTCACAGCAGGCACCCCCACCCCCTTCCTCCCTCTGCTCTGGGAAGAGGCCAGCCGGAAGGCGCCTCCTCCTCCTCCTCAGGCCAGCCCCCCGTGAGGAACCCCAGCGCCCCCAGCCCATGGCCAAGCCAAGCAAGCACGGGAGGGGAGAAGCGGTGCCCAAGGGCAGGAAGGTAGCCTCGGATCCCCAGCAGCATTGGGCATGGGGGGAAGAGCTCGTGCAGCCCCTAAGATCCTCGTGGATCCTGTCCTGGATCCCAGCAGATCCCATTCCTCCTGCCACAGAAGACCCATGGCTGCCTTCCCCTCTCCCTCAAAGCAGAAGCACCCTCTCCTTGAAAAGGGGGCACCCCAAAAGCACGGGGTGGGGAGGTTCCTCCTTCACACGGGGCAGAGGGCTGACCCCCCCCCCAAAGGCTCAGCCGTAAGGGGGGGGGATGCGATGCCTGCAAACCTTCACAGACTGATTCGCCCCCCGACATTCGGCTTGTGACTTGCGCCTGTATCTCTGGCCCCAGAGGGGCTTCCCCCACCTCCCCAAAAGGCAAGGGGACCCCCTGTTTTTTTCCTTGAAAAATGTCTTGCTTCTCATCCAAGAAGTTTCTTCAGAACCGAGAGAGAAGCGGAGTGTTTTCCAGGAGGAGGAAGCCAAGGACGGATGTCCCGTTGTCTTCTGGGAAGCATTTTGGGGACGCCCCGACCGGGATGGCTGGGGACCTCCGCCGCCGCTCTTCCTGCAGCTCCATGCAAGGTTCTCCCCGAGACCCACCAGGATCCCTGGACCATGCAAGGGTGTTCCCATCATTAACCGGTCCTGGCTTGGGAGAAGCCAACTGGCGTAACTGGGTTCCTGGCAGAGGGAGGCCAGGGCAGGCACTCTCCCTTTCTTTCCCACTGGACCCACTCCTCTGACAGGGCCCCCCCGTCCCAAAGCAGGACAGGCGAGGGTCCTGACGAAGGAACTGGATGTAGGGGTGTGCCCCTCTTACGCAGGGGGACAAGCCACCCCTCCTGCCCGCATCTTTTGGGCCTTTCCACGCATTCCCCACAAATGGCTCTGGGCAGCTGCAGGAAGAGAAGGGAAGGAAGGGTGGAAGCTGCCTCGCTGGAGGAGCTGGAAGGTTAGACTGGAAGCCCACCTTCTCCTCCCTTTCAGCCCTGCTGGGAAACCCCCAAGCCTGGCCATGGCCCACCTCCCCTCGCGAGGGAGGGAGGGAGGGGGGGGGTAATAATACTGGGGAAATAGCCTCTGGTGCCCTTTGTTCCTGCCACCCTCCCTACTGGGGGCCTTTTCAGGGGAGGCCGGATCCCCTGAGGGCAAAGCCGGAGCTGCACTCTGAGTAGGGCCAGGCAGGCTGCACAGCCGAGTCAACCCTAAGCAGAGCCGCCCCCCCCCCCCCAGCTGTCCTCTCCCACAGGGACCTCCTGCACTGAGAGGTCAAGGGCTCCCCCTAACCCAAGGGGGCAGCTGCGACCTTCCGACCTCAAGGCTTGGAGCACCCAAAACTCCAGCCAGGGATCCAAGAGGCCTTGTGTTTCCAGGGGGCTCGGACTCCCCCTCCTCAGAGAAGGGGGGCTCTTTCGGTCTTAGCTAAACCCTCCCCCTTGCCCCCCCCCATCCATTCCTCAGCTCAGCTCCCGGCATTGTCCACGTTAGTGTTCTCTCTGGTACCAAAACTTATAAAGCTGAAAGAAAATGTCCTTTACTTTTAGCCAATCATTTCATAGGATTTTCCGTTAAAATATACAGGATTTTCTCCCCCCCCTTCCCCATTTTTTGTTTAATGAAAGCTTCTAGTTAATCTGCTGCTAACTTTACAGGCATTTTATCTACAGCCCCCTCCTCTGCCCCAATTCCAAAGAACAAGGCTGGCCTGGCGCCCCTTCCCCTCCACCCCGCCCAGCCAAAAAGCACCCCCCCCCGCCCCCGCCCGAAGCTGCCTTCCTGTGCTGGAGACAGCTGGGGTAGCGCAGCTGCTGACGGGCCCAGGGAGGGGAGAAAAGGCACTGGACACAGAGACGTGTAAAAGGGGGCCGAGGCGACCACAAAAAGCCTCGTCCAAACGAGAGAGGGAAAGATAGAAAAACGCCACCAAAACAGTCCATCTGTATAAAATGCCCTTCCAGGTTAGAAAAAAAAGGAGGAGGAGGAGAAATAGAAGAAATAGGAGGAGGAGGAGGAGGAGGAGGAGGAGGAGGAGGAGGAATAGAAGAAGAAGGAAGGAGGAAGGAGGAAGGAGGAGGAAGAAGAAGAAGAAGAAGAAGAAGAAGAAGAAGAAGAAGGAAGAAGGAAGAAGGAAGAAGAAGAAGAAGAAGAAGAAGAAGAAGAAGAAGAAGAAGAAGAAGAAGAAGAAGAAGAAGAAGAAGAAGAAGAAGAAGAAGAAGAAGAAGAAGAAGAAGAAGAAGATGATAATAATAATCCGACACTGATCAGGGCTTTGGTTAAGGCCAGTCCGGGTCTCTGGTTTCTCTACTGCAGCCCAGGGACGAACCCAGAGAAGGCGCTTTGGTTTCTCAGCCATGGCTTCGAGCACCTGCTTGCTTGCCTGAGGGCAGCCCCTGCCGTGACCAGGCCCAGGTGGGGCCCTCCAGAGGCCAGGCGGGGAGGGCAGGCTGGCATCTCCAGAAGGGCCTCTGGGCCAGGATTGTCCGGGTCTCCTCGCTCCAGGGGACAGCTGCCCCCCCACCTGCAGCTCCCAAGGGCAGGACTCCTCTTCCGCTCAAGCAGCCCCCCGGGCGGCTGCTCCACTTCCGGTCCACGGAGGCGCAGTGTACCGAGTCCAGTGACGGGCGAGGCAGAAATCGGCTGGTGAGTCCAGGCCCGTCGTCCGTTTGCCAAGGCCTCTCCTCCGGCACAGGGAGGGTCTGGTCTGGCCGTGGCGAAGCACTGCGAGGCTCCTGCTGGCAGAAGGGCGTAGGCTGGATTCATGAAAAGATGTGGCACTGGACAGGATCCCCTGGCGAGGCCCAGGCGGGCACCAAGAGCTCCTGGCCTTCCAGGCGCTTCTGGGGTGAAAAGCTCCTGAAGCAGAAGGGCACTGGGAGGGGAGGGGAAAAAGGCCCCGTTCTCTTTAGTGCTTAGGAGGCAACCAAGGACAGGAAAGGGGAAGAGGAAAGGGGAGGGTATCCACCCCACCCCCGGCTGCCCAGTCGGTGTCCCCCAGGCACAGGAGCTGCCTTCCAAAGGCTCCGATAGGCACCGAGGCCCAGAGCCCCCGCGACAAAGAAGCCTTAGGGCCAGGGAGCCATCGCCCGGCCCAAGAGCCTCTGCGCAAGGCAGGCCTTAGGAGGCTTAGAGCTGCTCGCCCATAAAGGGCCACCTGGTTGCCACCAATCCGCCCTTTGTCTTCAAATAAAGAGGAAACGTTTTAGTATCGTTTTAAAGGAAACCCCCCCCCAGCGGCTGACATGGGACCCAACCAAGGACGGGGCTTGTTCAACCAAGGCAAGGCCCTTTCCCACTGTCCTCCACTTTGTCCCGGGGCCATGCTTCCTATTGGGAGGAGCACTTGGGGTTGCCCAGGGCATTTTCTCCCAACGCACGGAGAAGCCAGGAGAGCACCCACCGTTTTCCCTTTCATCCCCCCCCACCCTCCAAATAAACCCCTCTCTCTTCTAGCACTGATGATGTTCCCTAGCTGAGTCCTGAAACGCCTGCAAGGAAACCACCGCCAAGGTCAGGGAGCCCCCAAGGACCCCCCAGTCCTCCTCCTCCTCCTCCTTCTGGAGGGCAGTTATTTTCCTTGGAACAAAGCCAGAGGAGCCCCAAGTTTGGCCCCAAGGACAGAAACCGCACGGAGCCTTGCAGGCGATGAATCGCCTTCCCTCCCTCTGCAGAGAAAGCTCTGCTGGCTGAGGGCAGCTGAAAGAGCCGCTGGCCCATTCCTGCATTTCCTGAACCAACAAACGCTGGGAAGGGGGGAGGGCAGGGATCCTCCGCAGGGCCAAAGGGCCGGCTGTGTGTCCGGGGGAGCGGCCTGCAGCCGTCCAGGGCCAGAGGCTGCCTACCTTTGTCCATACGAAGTTAGCTGGGGACCCAACTGTGATTGGAGGCCTGGGACGTGCTCGGGTAGCTGGGGGTGGGCGGAAGGGGCTCGAAGTTGAAATCCAGCCCTTCTCCGTCCATGAGGTCGGTGCTGATGATGTAGTCCACATCGCACTGAAGGTCCTCCATGTACATATCCACATCCAGGTCGTTGGGCAGCTTATCCGCATTCCCGTCAAAGGCCGGGAAAGGGGTAGGCAGAGCGGCGGGCTGGGCGCCCAGCTGGGCCGACGGAGCTGAGCCCGGGCTCTTCAGAGCGGGCAGGCCCTGCGAAGAGGCCGCTGCCGGCAGGGTGAAGGCAGAAGAGGGCAAGCGGCGGCCCCCACGGAGCCCAGCGGCTGCTCCAGGGGCTTCCTGAGCAGGGTCCCCAGGCCCCTCTTGGGCTTGGAGGGCTGGTCCCCCAGGAGCAGGTAGCTCTGGCTGCTCACCCGGCTGCCGCTCTGCGGGAGAATCGGGTCTACCTGGGTCATCATCACGTCGCTGACAGGCGGCGAGTTGGCCGTCAGCAGCTCCTCCAGCGACTGGGAGAAATGGCCGGCGGAGCCAGGCAGCAGGTGATCCAGGGGGCTGAAGAGGGAGCTGCCGAACGAGCCCGAGGCCTGAGCAGCAGAGCTGGGGGCTCGCAAGGGGAAGGGGGGGCTCCTCGGCTCCGCCCCGCTGGAGCCCGGCTGCTGAGCGGCCAGCAAGGAGGAGGGGCTGGCCGACATCAGGTTCAGGCCGTCGATGAGCTCCAGCTCCTCCGTCACGGTGGGAGGCACGTTGCTGGAGGCGCTGGAGAAAACCAGGCCGGGGAGCAGCTCCTCGTCGGCCAGGTCGTCCTGCTCGGCCAGCACCGAGGAGAGGCCCACACTGCTGGCATTCGAACTGCTCCGAGGCCGGATGCTGGTCCACACCTCTGAGTCCTCGTTGCTGCGGGAGGAAGGGCTGCCCGGCCACTTGGGGAACTGGGAGACCGGGCTGTCACCCGCCGTCGGTTCAGGAGCGGCCGCCACGGCCGGCTTCTTCCTGTGCGTTTTCCCATGGAGTTTGGCCAGTTTGCTGCTGTTGTCCATGGAGGCCGCTCTTCTCCGCGGGGCTTTCCCACTTTTGCCGCCTTCTGGATTGAGCATCCACCAGGAGCTCTTCCCAGTGGCCTCATTGTGCACTTTGATGAACTTGTTATGCAGGGAGAGGTTGTGCCGGATGGAGTTCTGGAAAGAAAGCAGGAAGGACAACGGTGAGATCAAGCCCAGAAACCCCACCGGACAACCCGCGAGCCCCGAGCCCCAGGAAGAGCTTCCGGGGGCAGCTGCAGCCCCCACCACACCCGCAGCCGTCGGGGCACCTGTCGGGCTGCTCCCACCTCCCACCACAGGTAGCAGCCTGTGGATTTTAGGTTTGTCAGATCTTTAAATCAGAGTCAAAATACCGACCAGGTGATACAATATAGTTAAGGCGACTGAAGCCAAGACCCAACCTTTATAGAAAGCCTTGCCAAGCATCCTCCCCCTATTTCTCTGTTACATAAACATCATCTTGTAATATTGACATCCGTCTCTCTCTTTTTCCAATACTTTAAATAATAAAACGTTACGGCAGGGAACTCGGCATCAAATGCAAATAGTACCATCCATCAAGATTGACGGTCCTGGGGGTGGGGTGTCTGGTCAACAAGGCAAGGCAGGCCAACAAGCCGCCCGCCCAGTTTCCTTGCGCAGTGTCCATTTGCCTCCTTTCACCCGCTTTTCTTTCCCTGAGGCTCCCTTGGCCCTTTTCTCTCTTCCTGCAGATCGCAGGGATCGGGACATTTGCCAGGCTAGCAGCCCCGAGAAGGGCAAGAATTCTGCCACATCGTTTCCCTGCTGGCTTTTCCTCGACTGGGTTCAAACCCAGCACCAAGCACTAGTTCAGGAAGCAGCAGCAGCAGCAGCAGCAGCAGCGTGCTGAATGTGTAGAGCGCCTCGAGGCCAAAGCAAACAAGGCGGCCCTGCATATGAACAGAGCCAGTGTGGTTCCTTCTGAAGGGCCATTCATCCGCCTCCAGGCCAGGTGTGCAGAGAACAGGAGAGCAAATAGCAAACTGGGCGGCCTCGACCCAAACCCCACCAGCCAATAACACAAATGACCAGGTCTCTGTTACGCACCCGAGCGGCATGGAGCAGGCACAGATCTGGCTTAGGGCCCTGGGCTACGCCTACCTAGAACCCCGAGCCTTGGCTCTGCCCCCTAACCAGCGTTACTAGCTGTTTGTTGGCCGGGACAGCGCAAGCCGTCTTGCCAACTGGCCACCAGTTGCAGAGCCAGAAGTTCACGGATCCCAAGCCACAGAGCTGTTTTCAAATTCCAGCCAAGAATTCTTTGGCTCCCAGACCTTCTTCCCTCCAGTCCTTGGGATGGGGCGAACAAAAACCACAGCGCCTTCTTCCCCGGCTGTTCTTGATTTAGAACAGGATCCTTACTCCCCGCGTGGGGGTTTTCAGGGCTGCGCATGGCTTCAGAGCTCCAGCCCACAGGAGCCAGCAAAGCAGCCTGTCAGCCACAGCCCCCCCCCTCCGCCCGCCCCCTTCTCCCCCAAAGGCCACCTAGTTGCGTAACTGGCAGATTCTGGCCCAGCGACAGAGCAGCTTGAGAGCAAGAGGTGGGGAACAGCGTGTAACTTCCTAAGGATGCTAGTCAGGTTTCGCTTCTGGGGAAGAGGCTCGTCTGCCAGAACCGCAGTGTGCTCCGTTTTGCGTCAAGAGCTGCGCTGGGACTGCGAGCCTCAGGCCAACGGCCCCAAAGTCAGCCTGAAGTGAAGGAAGAGCCCAAGCAGAGGAGAGGCTCCCTTACGCCAAAGCCACCTGCCTTGATCCAAAATCTCAGTGGGGTACAAGCAGACAAACGTTGTAAAGCTGAGCCAAACAGTTTTGGGGTGGAATCGGCCCCCAAAGAACAGCCAGGAGTTACGGCAAAGCAAAATAGTTTAGGATAGAGGGCGAGGGGAACCACACTGTGCCGAGCCCTACTCTGGTTTGCTGTTGGCTTAGCATCTTTATGAACCTAATCAATTGTGACTTTAAAACAAAAACAAAAGGTCACAAAAACAAGCTTGACGGATGGGTGAATCCAGCCTAGGCGGCTCTAAAAAGGTCCAGGTTCCAATCACTAAATCTGATTGCACATTCAGGGCAAAATGTTTGATCAAGACTTCAACAAACCTTAATTCCTTTCCTGAGAAAAAGGAAAACAGAAACTTGGTGACCCGTGAATAAACTAAAGTCTGTTTTAAAGCAAGTTCAGGATTACAAGCCGGTTACAAGCTTGTTACCTGCATTCTATACTGTGTGATTTCATGGGGGAAAGAGATCATTTAAAAAGGAGGCGGCGACGACCTTTTGCACTTCTGTTGCTTCTCAGCATAGATGCATCACCTCCACTCCCCTGTTTTCTGATGTGGGCTTCTTATTCCAGATGATTGGAGGACATACTATCTTGGAAGGCGGCTTTGGGAACCATCCTTCTACTTCAGGATATCGAGGGGCGGAAAAGCAGCACCAATTATTTCTCTCAAAAGCAGCTCCTCACCTCCAGCAAACCCTATTTTGATACTACAGCCGGTCCTCAAATGGATCTTAAAAGGGCTGAGTGGCAACAGGTCATTCAGGAGCTTCCAAACCTACAACCGTTTGGCAGCTGGCTGGGGCAAACTGTCCTCACCAGGACAGACAGGAAATGATGGTTTGATGTGCCAAACACTCAGACATTCCTGGGAGGAAGGAAAAGCACCTCCTGTATCGAATTGCCAGCTCCTACAGAAGCGTCTGCCAAGGAAGGAATCTGCCCTCTGTAACGGAGCTGGAAAAGTTCAAGTCAACATAGACAAGGAATATCGTGCTGACTGCAGAAACCAGAGACCAGGGTCTAATGTTCTGAGGGCAGTCTCTTGCCAACTGCACAACTCACGCCATCACAGCCGCACCGATTGCCCCGGGTTCTTCAACCAAACAGAAAACCATTTTTCCCTAACCACGTTCCTCAGGTAATTTTATATGGAAATTCCTCACCTCAGTGGAGTATTTCAGTTGATCCTCGCAGGTGAGATTTGGGGATATCTATTTACAGGTAGTCCTTGGATAACAACCACTTGTTGAGTGGCCAAAGTTAGGACAGCACTGAACAAGGGGTACTTACAACTGGTCCTTGAGGGTCTGGCCGACCCAGCACCTTCACAGTCACACAACGGTCACAATCTGGGGGCACTTGGTTCAAACTTAATGACAGTGGTAACATCCCAAGGTCACACGGTCACCACTGGCAGCTTCCCAGCTGGTTCCAACAAGCAAAGTCAATGGGAAAGCATGCAGAGAAGGTTGCAACTTGCCCAGGTAAATCTCTTGTGCCTGGCAACCAAGCCTCTCTGTTCATTGGCACAGTACCAGCCCCTCACCCGCCCTTAGGTGCCCCCTGCTGCCCTTGTGCTATGCCAAGCTCTCACGCATCCTCTTCCCCCACAGCAGCCACTTACCTGCTTGCCAACCTGCCAGGGAGCTGCCTGGGACTTGCAACTTCCTCCTGGCCCCCCACAAAGGTTGTGGTTGTTCAAAGCCAGTAGGAGGTTGTGATCCTTGCTCAACATCCTCCCTTCTTCATCTTAATGTGAATTAGGGGGGGAATCCCAAAATCACAGGAAAATAAAGGAGGAGGGGAAGCACATTCAGGCATACAAGATTCTGTTATTACAGTTGTTGTTGTTGTTATTGTTGTTGTTGTTATTATTATTATTATTATTATTATTATTATTATTATTATTATTATTAATTATTATTATTATTATTATTATTATTATTATTATTATTATTATTATTATTATTATTAATTATTTTAGGACTACGTGGCACCTGTTTCTTCAGCTTGTAGGATTGACTGGGAGAGGAAGTGTGTTTCATCCAACTCTTAAATCAGGAGGAGAGGGTACACACAGTAGTAGGACTTAGCTGTACAAAGCAAGGTGTCAATTTCTGGTCACATTCTGGACGACTGGGGGAAAACACAACGTAAGGCTTCAAAGGCCTATTTGTGAAATTACAAAATCCAGCAGAAACCTGGATGTTTCCCATGCATATGAAGCAAGCGGGTCTTGTGGTGTGGAAGCAAGGAATGGTAGATATCAGCAAAGCCAGAGATCCAACTCAGCTGGCAGATTACATGAAGTTAACAGGCACCCAACTGAGCAGCACTTTCTAGTGGTCAGTGAGGGTTCTTGCCAGCTTCAGGATCCCGGTGAAGCCACTGGGGGGAGATACAGCTCCAACCTGCCTCTCTCTGCACAGGCTCCTTCGGAGGGGGGGGGGGGGGACCTTGCTTCAGGAAGATAATTCCGCTCCGGTTACCAGGAGCCGTGAGCTGCAGGAGGAGGGAGTGGGAAAGTGCCTGCTGGGACTCTGAACCCAACTGGCTTTGGGGTGGGGCATGTTTGTCCTATTCTGATTCAGTTAAGCACACCCTGTTTTTTTTTAATCTACTCTTTCAGCCAGGAAACATTGGTTGATAATATCCTCTCTGCATTCTCTAGCATTAACTGCCCCGAAATATCACCAAGTTGAAACTCTTATTTGTTTCCTCATTTGTCCAATTCCCCCTCCCCCAGCACCACACCAAAACCACCACCACTACCTCCTCAAACCAGTAACCGATACCTCAGCAGCCGTCAGACACCTGAAATCAGTGCACTGATATATTGCTGGCTGCATTCACACATCAACTCAAGCCATGACAGAACATAGCTTGTTCAAATGAAGCTTAGAGAGCTATATGGACCCGGCCATTGTACTCAGCATACTTATATTAAGACTGTAGAAACTTACAGTTTTCTAAAGAAAAAATAAATAAAAAGTCAGGTCTTCCTATGAGTGCTTTCCCAAGGCACCACGCCTTCTCGGAATTTAACAAAGCACTGGAAATTCACTGTAAAAGGAAGGATGGAGAGTATCCACGCTCATCCCAGCTCAGCCCAAAAGCAAATGGGGGGGGGGGCATAGAAATGCACCCTTTCTCCCTCCTGAGCCTTAAGGATGCTGCAAGGGGAAAATGTTAAAAAAAAGTTAACTAAGGAGATGCAACTACCCTGTGCTGCATCACTTGAACATTCTCCTTTTAACTCAGTTCCCTCTTAAATTCTGTGTCACCCATCAAGCCCATTCCCAAGCATTCAAAGCCACCAGCAACCTACAGGCTTCCTCCAAAGAGGCCGAAAAGGAGCGTTAAAGCCTTAGAGCGGATCTTCATCTGACAAGAAGCGCAGGCATCAAGACAGCCCTCTTTCTCGCCTTGCAATCGGGGTGGGAGAAGCCCCACACGGGGTTCCAAATCCAGGCCTTCCTCCATCTGCACCTCAGAAAAGATCCCTTTTTAAATGGCACGATACCGGCGTACAGGACAAAATGTAGCCAAACTCTGTAATAAAAAGGGACTGTTTGATAATTGCCTGTAGTTATTGAACTTCCACGATTCAGCATATTTCATGCCCCTAAAATAAGAGGCTGAGCCACCCTGAGTTCAGATTCTGTTCAGACCGAAAGGGCATCACTCAAAAATCTCTGCATTCCAGAACAGCAAAGGCAGCTGGCTCCATCCTTAGGAAACCCCTGTGAGCAACAGACAGAAACAGGGACACCCCCCCCCCCAAACAAAGGCTTTGGCCTAAGCTTCTCCCCGTAAAGGAAGGGGGCATTCCCAAAGACAAGCATTTCCAGCCCAAACCAATTCCCACCCTATACACACTGTGAAAAAGAGTGGGTCATTCACACACATCTGGCCCTATTCTGGCACTGAACACAGGTAGGCGGCTGCCAAAGGAGTCAACTGCCTTTATGGCTGGCACGGCCAGTTTTTTAAAGGAAGACGAGTGTTGAAAAGAGCCTTTTTTTAAAAGGGGGGAAGGAGGGAGGGAGGGGGGTGCCCAGCCGTACTGCCTCTCCCCAGAGCAGGAGACGTGTCCGCTCTGGGCTCAGAGGAGGGGGGCTCGGCATGCCCGCTATGAAGGAGATATTTATATTAAGCATCAGCACAGCTGGGTGACAAAGAGCTGGTGCCTGTGACTGAGGGAGTTGTGGGACACTGGCCGAGAGTCCTAGACTGGACTCCTGCCTTTCCAAGAAACAGCGGAGAACATTGACAAAGGGGGCAGGGAGTGGCTTTTCTTGGAAGTGCTGAAACAAACTGAACCGCGGGGTCAAGCTCAAGAGGGAAGAGCACAACACTGGGGGCGGGGGGAGGGGGGGGAGGATCATCTGCTGCACAGCTTCCCAAAGTCCACCCTTTGATGACTGCTCTGGATCCGTCCTGAACATGGACGCCAGGATTTAAGGCATCTTCACGGCAAATCAAGCCGGGCGGCTATTATATCCAGATTGTCTGTCTAACATGACTGGACGTTCAGTAGACAAAGTGGAACAAAGCTGTAAATCTCTTCCCAAATCTAGAATCACACACACAGACACACACCTTAAATCTACTTTTTCAGAGACCGGGGAGAAAGGAGAGAGGGAGAAGAAGCCTGCAAGGCATTTCTGGGCCTTTCTCGAGGCCTGCAGGAAGCAGCTCCCTTGTCCTCCCTTTCTAATTTCCAGCTGATCGGGTGAACCTCCCCACACTGCTTTGCCCTTGCAGTGGCACTGCAGGCTGTCTGGGCCATGGCAATAATCAGGGCAGAGTGGGGAGAGCCAATCCCAGGCCTCTCTGCCCAGAGACACCCTGCGGGAGTCAACATTGCCAGGGCCCATGGCGTTGAATCCACCGTCCTTTCAACCTGGGCTGAAACTCGTACAAGGGTTAAGATTAAAGGGTTCCAGCGTGTCAGCTGTCAAGGAGCTCAAGGCCAAACAGCTACCCAGGCGCTCAGCAAAAGTGGGCCAATCTGTAGCTGGGCTCGTTGGGTTTCCTCTCCACCTGCCCTCCCTAATTAGACAGGGAGCAGTTGCCCTACCTGGCAGGATGGAAGAAGACTTAAAACCCTTTGCACCAGGAACCCTGCAAGATGGCAAAGGCACCATGCAGGCCAATCTATGGAGACCAGCAATCCCACCTTGTCTAAAAGCAGGATCCAGGAAGCAGGTGGTTTCCTGAAGCTGGCATTCTGCACATGCTCAGAAATGTCCCACTTTTAGAACAGCACTTTATCCCAAAGCTCTAGAAACTAAACCCGTGTTCCTTGGACAGCTAACAAATGAGGGACTGCTGCACATCAGCCCAAAGATGTGCTGCCCGTTTCCAAATATGTGGCAGCACGCAGAGAATAGCCAGTGCTGAACCACCCGTCTTCCAACCCTGCCTTCCACAGCTGTTTTCTATACAATGCAACAGGTTTGCAAGCTGGCACCAAAAGCTGCTTTCTGATGAAACAATGCCAGAATTTCCACAATGCACCTGCCAAAACAAAAACAAAAACCCACCCTCAAAACATCAGACCATCCCTGCCCATTTTTAGAATTTACCAGAATTCCTGAGGCTTTTCTTTTTGCCCTGCCAAAAAGAGTTGGAAAAAGTGTGTAATTTACTGCCTTCCATTCCTATTGCAGTGATTCCACAGGGGGGAGAAACGTGTTAGGTTGGCAATGCAGTATTTTTATCATATAGGGGTGGGTGTGTGTGTGTGTGTGTGAAACAAGAGGCTAACTTTCAGGTTTCAGGAGAGCCTTCTGCCAAGTTGATGAAGTGGTGAAAGGCTGCGAGGGCTGGAAGCCAAGGCCTCGTTCACTCCAGGTTTTTTTCCAAAAGGCAGCAGCCCTGCAACCCAGCCTGGAAACACCGCCAGCCAAAGGGAGGCCGCTCTCCTGCAGGGCTCCGGAGGCCTGCAACCTGGGCCGCTTTAACCCGGGCGGGCTTCCATTCCCAGGACTCCCCAGCCAGCAAAGCTCCAGGCTTAAAGCGGCCCAGGCTGCAGGCCGAGCCGGGCATCCCTGCCAACCCCGGGCGGCCTCTCTCGCAGGGCCGTCGCAGCTGCCGAAGGATTTGGGGGAGGCTCACCTTCCAGCCGGCGGAGCTGTTGCTGTCGCCCTTGTCGCGGAAGTAGGGCACGGAGCGGACCATCCACTCGTAGATCTGCGCCAGGGTCAGCCGCTTGTCGGGCGCGCTCTGGATGGCCTGGCTGATCAGGTCGGCGTAGGACTGGCTGCCCCAGGCGTTGCGCCGCGCCCCGCCCGACCCCGCGCCGCCGCCGCCCTTGCGCGGCCCCCGGCGCCCCCGGCACCGACCCCGCCGCCGACCCCGCCGCACCCCGGAGGCCTCCCCGCCGCCGCCGGGCTCCTCGGGGCTGGCCGCCGCGTCCCCGGGCTCCGGCTCGACCACGGCCACCAGCTCGGGCCGGGGCAGCGGCCAAGTGCAGGAGCGCCGCCGGCTCTGCGGGGGAACTCCGGGTCCAGCGCGGCCAGCGAGGACGAGGAGGGGGAGGAGGACTCGGCCGCCTGGGGGCTCCCGGCCGGTTCCGCCATGATGGCGCCGCCGCCGCCGCTGCCTCTCTCGCCGCCCTCAGCGCCGCCGCCACATCAGCGCCTCAGGCCGGGGCGCCCGGCGGGGAAGCGCCCGCGGAACTCCAGGACCGACGCCGCGAGCCACTCCCGGCGGCCTCGCTGCTTGCGCTCGCCCGCCCGCTTCCCGCCTCGGCCTGGCCGTTCCTGAGCCGAGCGACGCGGAGCCACGAGAGCAGCCCGCCGCCTCGGCGGCACTCTGTTTACCACAGGGGAGGCAGGCAGGCGCCCCTCCGCGCGTGCGCCGCGCAGCGCCTCTGCGCGCCGCCAGGGACTCGCTTTCCCGTCAGGCAAAGCGAGCGGACGGGCGCTCGGGCAAAGCGAGACACCCCACACCCCGGAGAAGACGCGCTTCTGCAACTACACCTCCCAGAAGGCCTCGCGGCCCGCAGGCCCTTTTTCTTTCTTGGGGCCCTTACATAAAGCAGGCGGCCAATCCGCGCCCGTCAAAACAAGCCCGCCGTGCCGAGAAGACGCTCATTCCACCCCCTGCTGGCTGTTCCAAGCTTGCGCCCCCCTCCTTCCCGCCTCTTGGCTGTGACCTCTTGCGCTGCACTTTCAGCGGGTTTGGACCCGCTGCAAATGGGGACGGGGTCTCTTGGGGGGGTTAGCACTGGAAATATTGCCCGTGCGTTTTACAATCTTTAGGCAA
This sequence comes from Notechis scutatus, assembly GCF_049901735.1. NCBI lineage: Eukaryota > Metazoa > Chordata > Lepidosauria > Squamata > Elapidae > Notechis > Notechis scutatus. Next base: position 22,528,405 of record NC_142018.1, read on the forward strand.
GGAGGAGAAATCGGCCTCACCCCATTTGGCAAAACTACAGCAGCCTCCCAAGATGCAGGGAGGCAGAGAGGTCAGGCGGATGTGGTGCAAACCACTTTTGGCACCTTCCGTGGTGCATAAATCCATCCCATGTGCTTTACAGCTTAGTGCGTCATGAACCACTGGACCTTCCAGTTGAAGGAAGTCCTTTAATCACGGGACTTTCTAGCAGGCGGTGTGAAATGTTCACTCCCTCACATCATGCATTTTCCTTTTGACAGGCTATGGGACCCAAGCCATGCCACCCCCCCAGACTGGACTAACTAATGTCTTAATATGCACAATAGTTAACCTGATTATTAACATATACTCTGGGTTCACTGGATAGATTGAATCATAAGATACCCAGGCAAACTGGGTTTCCACAAGAATACTAACCAAAAGTTAAAAGTGGCCAATCCAGCATGGTCTGGGGTGGGTGGGGTGGGTGGGGTGGGTGGAATAGCTGCAGGTACTGTGAGAGCTGTCTAGATGTGGCCATCAGGGTGCAATCCAAGCTCCACCTGTTTTTAATGCACGTTGGTGCTCTCAATCCACCATCATGGGCACTCCTGATCATAAGCAATAATGGAAGGGAAAAGGCATCTCTGGATCCTCACTTTCACCGTTGCTTTTGAGCAATGACACACATTTAAGCTACAAACTAAACAATCGCAGTCAGGTGTCGCTCTCCAAGGTCAAGAGAAAACCCACAGGGACGGCAAACTTGCTCCCTGCCTTCAGGCCACCTCTATGCCCAGTCCAAAGACGCACCTCCTGAAGTTAAAAGCAGGAAGATTGTGGGAAATTCTACCTCTGTGGAATTTGTGTCCCCAGTTTGGGGGGTGGGGAATGGAAGCAATATATAAGGTCATCCCTGGGAGCCCGTCTGCTGTAAAAATCCCTGAATCCTGGCTGGAAATTCTGGGAGTTGCAGCCCAGCCCATTTGGAAGGGGAAAGGCAGCTTCGATCCAGCAGTTCACTTTCACCTCGCCGGTTCTTGTGCTTTGCTGACACCTGCTGTAGGAACTGGCTGGTGGCTTGTTTGTTGGTGTCCCCTTCTTCCCGTTCTGGCTGCAGCATTTTTCACCTGCATTTTGCTTTCAAGTACTTGGCTGCTGCTGCTGTGATTACTGTGCCAGGGTCTGCTTGGGCTCTGCTTTGAAGAAGGAAATGCATTGAAATACCAGGAGAAGGAAGAGCAGGGTTAGAATGGGAGGGGGAATAAACATCCCCACCCGCAACCTGTAAGATCCTTTGTAAGTTTGCAATCCGATGAACCCCCACAATATGCATTTGAAGGCATTTTGATTTCTGAGGCTATGCCCGCTTCACCCCCGCCCGCCTCTTGCAGAGCGCCAGCGTCCCCTCGCCTCCACAGGACAGGGCGAAGCAATCTGGCGCATGCGCCCAAGCCATGAACATTCCCCTCTACGAGGCGAGAGGCATTTCCTTGAGGTGCAGCAGTCGGGGGGCCTTCTGACAGGCAGCCCCGGATCGTGGATATTTCGTCCCTTCTGCGTGGTGCGGGCACGGCGGTAATGCTAAATGCAGGTTCCGGGGACCGGAATTACGGAACCCAGCGCCATGGATAACGCATCGGCACCCCCCTTTCTGGCAAGGAGAGGCTTTAGCTTATGCGCGTTGCGGGGTTGGCGCGTCGCGAGCCCCGAAACCTGGATGCCAGCTTCGGTTATGCAGGACGGAAGGGACGCCGCGCCTTTCCGCGCAGGTTCCGGGGCGGCGCTATGCATTGCGGCGCCGCAGCGCTGAGGAGGTGGAGGCGGCGGCCGGGGCCGAGTAGTCGCGGCGGGGGCGGCGGGGCGGGTTCCGCTGAGGCGGCTCTGACCGACTTCGCGTCCCTCCATCATGTCCGACGCGGCGGTGGCCGACACGCGGCGCCTGAACTCGAAGCCGCAGGACCTGACGGACGCCTACGGGCCGCCCAGCAACTTCCTGGAGATCGACATCTTCAACCCGCAGACCGTGGGCGTCGGACGGGCCCGCTACACCAGCTACGAGCTCCGCATGCGAGTGCGTGGGGCGGGGCTTGGCGGGGCGGGGCTTCCCTCCTGAACCCCCCGGGACGGGGCTGCCAAGGGGCTGGCGGGGCGGGGGCTCTGGGCCAGGACACCTGCCTGTCCCGCTGCCCTTCGGGGGAGGAAGGGCTCCTCTTGCTCAGCCCAGAGCCCCCAGGCACCTCTGTGAAAGGGGGGAGTTGTGGGTCCACGTGCAAGACTAAGGGGTCAGCGGGTGGGGGGAGGGAATGTCCGCCCCTTGGCTGATAGAAAAAGCGGCCGGGAGAGCCTTGTTGCCCTGCAGGGAGCCCCTGCCCGGATCCTGAGGGTGGGAGGCGGCCTGGAAGCTTTGGGGTGGGGGGAGATGTGCAGGAAGGAGGGGGGGTCTTCTCCTGGGCCCCTGCCCCCTGAAGCCGCCTCTGGGGCAAGGCCAGGAGCAGGAGGAGGAGGAGGGGGTGGCCTTCAATGCTCTCTCCTTTCCGCCCAGACAAACCTGCCCATCTTCAAGCTGAAGGACTCCTGCGTCAGGCGGCGATACAGTGACTTTGAATGGCTGAAGAACGAGCTGGAGCGGGACAGCAAGGTGAGTGCCAGCAGCAGCCACAGCAGCCGTCCCCAGGCGGAGGAGGGCCTTGCCTCGAAGGCTGCTCTCGGGCTGAGCATCTGGAGGGGCCACACGGGGAAACGGGCCACCTGGCAAGCGTCCGGTTCTCCTCCCCGCTGAAACGATAACTCTCGGCCTGCAGATTGTAGTACCTCCGTTGCCGGGCAAGGCCTTGAAGCGCCAGCTTCCCTTCCGGGGAGACGAGGGCATCTTCGAGGAGTCCTTCATAGAAGAAAGAAGACAAGGCTTAGAACAGTTCATCAACAAGTAAGGCCTGACTGGGCAAGAAGGGCCGGGGTTCTTGTTTTGGCTTCGTGCTTTGGATGAGGGCTCTCCAAACTTGGCAACTTTAAGACTTGTGGACCTCAACTCCCAGAATTCCCCAGCCAGCTTGGAAGTCCGCATCTTACATTGGTCAAGTTTGGAGACCCCAACATTAGATGCATCTGTTTTAGTAGACGTTGTCTGAAACCTCAGTTAAATTGTACAAGTAGTTCTCAACTGATAACCATAATTGATGGTGGTTAGTCATCAAGCAGTCACTGTACCTGATTTTATGACCTTTTTTGTGGTGGTCATTGAGTGAATGTAGCGGTCAGTAAACAAACCCATTTTATTCAATGGGCGTTTTTTGCCAAAAGCTGGGACTAAACACCAGAAATCAGCACATAGCATCACAAATTGTACTTGTGTGTCTGAGACACTGCAAACAGCTGTAAGAGTGAATCTGTTGTGTAATTGCATGACCGTGGGGGGGGGGGCTGTACAACCTTTGAAACTGGGTCATAAGTATCTGAGGGTTTGGTGATAAGCCGAGGACTATCTGAATTTCCGTTAAATGAGCAGAACATGCTTAGCCTTAAAAAGTTGCAATAAGTTCAGGCAAGGCCTGGGTTCAAGTCCATCCCCAACCGATTAGATTCCCCTCTTCTTTGCATCTTGCCTTATGCAGTTGTGGGAAAATGAGAGGGAGGGATATCCTGTATGTTGCTTTGAAGGCTGGAGGTAGACATCTCCTGCTACGGGCAGAGTGCCCGGTTTTATTTGAGAAGTGCTTGTCCATCAGAAAACATATATCCTGTGCCAGGATAAGAATCATAGGCTGTTGCTCAGCCTGTTTCCTCTGCCACCGCCAGCAGCTCTGCCCGTTATCTGCCTCCCATATAAACTGGCATCTTCTCCATTGGTTTTCCCAACGGAGCCCAGGGAAGAGAACCGAGCGAGGGCCAAGATCCCATGATGCGACTATGGCAATTAGGGCCCTGCAAGACCCTGATTGTGTTGTGTACCTATTGTGATCTTTCTTCCTTGTGTAATGTCAGCCAGCAGGTAGCTGTTGGACCATGTAACCCCCCTGCCTTTTCTGGTTTCTCCTGGCAGAATCGCTGGACACCCGCTGGCACAGAACGAGCGCTGCTTACATATGTTCCTGCAAGAAGAAACTATCGATAGGAATTACGTTCCGGGGAAGGTCCGCCAGTAGGGGAGAATGGGCTCCTCCATTTTTTTTTTCCTCTCTGCAAAAATGACATTTATTTTTACACTTTCTTCTGAACCAGCTTTTTCCCCCCTCTCTTTCTGAACTCCCCTACTTCTCCAGTGTTGCCCATCACGCCATCCCATTCCACCCTTTGTCAGACAGCCTTGACAAATTCTGTTGGTTTCGGTTTCTGCATGAAAGGTGAGGATTTATGAATAGCTGTACTTATCGGTGGGTGTGTAAAGCTTGCCAGGAACTTGTGTAAGAATATACACTAGGGATCTGAGCCTTCTGCTTTTGAGTAAGGAAGTAGGGAGTTTTCCTGCCTGGACAGATGTCCCCGGCACAGAACTTGGCACAGAATCTCTCTTGCTCAGAGCTGTTCTTTCTGTCAATATTAGTGTCTCTCGGCCCTGAATGATTAAAGCCAGTTTCTGCTTTCCAGTCCCTTCTCCCTTCTTTGAAGGTAGCCTAATGGACTCTTATCACTCTTGTTGGTGATCAGGCCTCTGGGGATTCCACGCGGTTGCCATGCAGGGACTCCGCTTCCCCTTTCCCTGGTTGAAATGTTTGGAGGGGCTTTGTGGTATCTTGCCCAAAAAGACTTCCCAGGTGAAGCGAAGAAGAGCTTTTGCCAACTATTTCTGGTGGGGGGGGGGAGGATCCCCAAGAGTGTAGGCAAAATCTGCACCCCAGCAGATATGAGGCTCCCCACCCTTTCTCAGCAATCGCTTGTGCAGGCCGCTCCAGATCACACAGTGCAGAATTACAGGTTACGGTAGCCTGACTTACAGCAAAAGGCTGGGTGAACATTTCCTAGTTGAAGGCACCTAGGAGCTGCGTAGAGTTGCTTCAGCCCCTGCCTGGAATCCTTGAGCCAAATCTTTTCCCTGGTTTGTGCTGCAGCTGCAGCGGGCGCCTGCAGCTGCTTTTTCAGGGAGAGGGTGGGGGAGCTTGTTCCCGTGCTTGGAGCCCTGCGTGATTGAAAAGTCCTTTTTTGCCTTTGAACTGGAAGTTCATGATGCTTGACCTGCTTTTGTAGAATCCCTCTCTAACTAAGTTCACAACTCCGTGCTTGCAGGATTGTGGTGCAAAGTTCTCTGGTGTTTAATGTGTAATGAAACAGGGAGATTTTATTGAAGGTTGTGGGTATTCTGTTGTCCCCTAAGGAGCTGCCTCCATTGAATGGGCCTCTGTAATGCCCAGCATTCTGTATGGGTTGCCCCCCACGGGGAGAGGAGGGTAGAATATTAGTCCACATCCTGAAGGCTTTAATTAAAGTCATTTCTTTTGCACCTTCCACAGTTTAGGGTGGGCAGTTAACTGAGATATGGAGGGGAAAGGGAGAGGCCGTGTATGGATTATGTTCCCAGCATTCCTCAACGTGTTGCTTAAACGCCATTTGAAGGGCCTCTCTGGTCTCCCAGCTCCGCATAAAGTCCAGTCAAGGGCAGAGTAGGGCTGGGAAACGTCAAATAAATTGAGATGACCAGTGAAGTGCTTGATAGCGAGCAGCCTTCCTTCCAGAACTGCTGCCAGAAAGATAGAAACATCCCCCTTTGGAGCAGCCTGCCAGCACCCGGACAAATCTGCATTTGCTGCGGGCTTCAAATCTGCTTTTATTTGGTGCACAAGTCTGAAGCTGCCCGGCTGCTGCAGCTGTACAGGGACGCCTTTGAATGGGGGGGCTCCCAGGTCGGCCCCTGGGGTCTTTGGCTGGCTGGCCGGCTGGTGTAACGTCCGAGGCTTGTTCCCACTAAAGCCACCGTGAAGCCAGAGGTGTCTGTGCCTCCTGCCAGGAAGAAGGGGCCCTCGGTTACGTTCAGGTGGCACTGGGGGAGGCTGGGGAGGCTGCCGCGGCTGAGGCCACCAGGACCTGCACCTGCGGCACAGCCCTTCTCGGGGGTGGAGAAGCCGGGGCCCCTGCTCGGGGTTGGGCGGGATTCCTGGCCCAGAGGGGGGCGGGCGAGCCCTGGGCATCCTTTGCTGGGAGGGGGGAGGGATAACGGCGCCTCGGGCACCTGATCAGCTGCACTTCGGCTGATGCCTCCCGCCCAGGAATGGCAGCAGCCTGGGAAAGAAGGGCCAGCGGGGCTCCGGATGAGGGTCTCCCTCGCCCCCCCCCCACCTCTCTTCCTGCCGGTCGCAGCAGCGCCGGGACGATCCGAAGGGATCGATGGGCGCTCTTGGGGGGAAACCAAGATCCCCCGGGGGCCACAGACAACATTTCCCTCCTCCCTCCCCCGCAGGGCAAAAAAAATGGTGCGCTCCAAACCCGGCCTCCCAACCAACCAACCACCCCGCCCGGAGCGCGCTGGGCGTCGGAATCAAGAGGACCGGGGGGGGGGAGCGGCGCCCCTCGCTCACTGATTGGTCACCCAGCTGCACGTGGTTAAGGGCTCTTCGGCGCCGATGGGATGAGGTCCTCGTCGGATTGGTGGAGCGAGGACCAATGAAAAGCCTGGCGCGGAATGCGAACGCGGAGTCGCGGGCGCGCGCCCGTCCAACTCCGTGGCCAGAAGGGGGGGGCGAGGGGGGTCCCCCGTGAAGGGCCCGATGGATGTTCCGCAGCCGCCACGCCGGGGCCCGGGAGGTGGCTGCGGCCCAGGGAGGCTCTTCCTTCAAGGGCTGGCCGTGGAGCCGCCCGTCCGCTCCCCATTTGGCCTCCTGGAGGCGGCGGCTGCAATAAATGCGAAGGTTTAGGCCGTCCTCGACTTACGACCACAATCGAGCCCCAGATTTGTGTTGCTGTGAGATGGGTTGCGTTTTGTCCTGTTTTATGACCTTTCCTGTTAAGTGAATCACTGCAGTTGATAAGTTGGGGTTACGTGAACCTGGCTTTCCCATTGACTTGGTCGCAAAAGGGGATCGTGTGGCCCCACGACACTGCAATTGTCATAAATGTGAGTCGGTTGCCAGGGGCTGGATTTTGATCACATGACCCCGGGAGATCCTTGCAGAGGTGAGAAACGGCCGGCCGTCCCGTTCTCCAGGGCCGTTGTAACTTCAGCTGGTCACGAAACGAACTGCTGTAACTCAAGGACTGCCTCTACTCATTGTAGCAACAGCTCACAGGCGATGGTGGCCGTGCAGGAGAGGAGCGCCACCTCCAGCTCCCGAGGGAAAGGAGGGCCTTCGGTTTCATGGCCTTTTTAGTGACAAATTATCCTGAGCTGTCGATCATTGATTATTCATTGACTATTTCAGTTTCGAACGCTTGCAAAAGTTCGTTTGCTTTGACCTTGTACCTCGTCTGCTGCGAAGGCTGGAAAATAAATAAAATCTGCTGAATCCTGTTTTGTGTCTGGTCCTTCCAGAGTAGTGCCTGGATCCTGGCTCTGATCTTCATCTCTGCTGTAGAGACAGCAGGAGTAGCAGGGTCTGTTCTGACTCTTTCCATTTTAACAACAAACCATTTTGAACATAATGATTTGATGGCAGCAGTTTATTCTTATAGTAACTAAATTTAGCAAGGATATGTAAGTCGACAGAAAGATTGAAAAGCTTTATAAACTAGATCTAAGCCAGAGGCCAGCCATATTTGGGTTATTTAGGGGTAGGATGTATAAGGGGAAGAATTGAATTCAGGTAATGGGGGGGAACTACCGGAGAGATAGCTATATTTTCCGGAAAGTGAAAACGTGTGTAGCCTTTTTGACAGAAGCTCTGACTCACAAACGTGTGATGTGCGGGATTCTGAGCTCTGTTTTGCCAAGCCATGCAGCCTTAGGGCTCAAGTTCATGCTGTTCCTCTACTTCCGCTTGTTTCAACAGCTGGAGGCAGCAACATACCCAAGGCAGAATCTGAAAAATATATAACGGAATTGTTGCCTCATCAGCTCAGAAGCCATCTTCCCTGCCAGTCCATGCCCCACCTGTTTCCTGATGCAAGGGTGGCTAGTTACCAGCAGAGGGAAGTAAGAGTCCAAAGAATCTGCCGTCCAAATTAGAAGAACAGGGAGCATCTTGACATAGCAGGACATGGAAAGCAGGGGTTTGATTCAAAGGCAGGTAGTATCTATTCCAGCAAGAACCTAGGTTGTGCAGATCTAATCTGCGTGGGAAGAGAACTGGAAAATCTTTTTCCTTGCCTTTGGCTCAGACGGTAAATGAAAGGGAAACGGAATTACCATTTTAAAAGATTAACTTCTCGGTTCATCAATTTCCCGAACAAGCATCCTTGTTTATTTCTGTTTATTGGAAGTCCATTGTCGGGTAATAAAATACCTAGTGGATTACAGAACCATTTTAAATTCCTGATTGTGCAATCCAGCAAGCGAGAAACAAGATATTGCTACTGGTACTTTTCCATGAGAATAGAAGGGAGTAGCAAAATCTCTTATTTGAAGGCTGAGCATTTCCAGGACTGGCCATTAAGTGGGTAGAATAAGATTCTTCTATGACATGAGATTAAATATGATGGTTTGAAAATTAAATGTTAAATTCAACAATAATAGAGTAGCTGAATTAATGTATCATATTAATGCCCATAATTCTATATCTTATAGTTCTTATCCTATTGTTTTATGGAATGCACTGAACCCTCTCCAAAATGGTATACTAAAAAGTGAACAGACATCCCGGTATCAGTGAAGTAATTCTAATAAGACCTAGAGTATAAAGAACAGTAGGAATTATTTATCCTACTGAAGCCTGCAGAAAAACGAATAAAATTAAGTTTGGTATCAACACTGTTCGTGGCATTCTATGAAGAAGCCAATCGTGGAAAAACGATGTAGAAATAACTGAATAAGGGGTTAGATTAATGATTTCCAAAATTGTTTCCAAAAATTCTATATCAAAATAAATCTGTCATACTGAGCTGTGGTATTTCTGGTAAAATATGATTCTCTGCGCAGTTTTAACAAGACTGAACAGTGCCATGAAAGCTGGTTTTGCAATAAGATTCTACTTGGAATTATAAAGAGACTTTTCCACTATTGATGTGAGGAGGGGCCCTTCCTGTGCGACAACACACTTCTTGCTAGCTTCCTCTGTATAGATGTGGTCATAACGGCAGATTGCTGGAAAAAGAACTATTCCAGTATGTAATTAAAATACCATTTTTTATGTAGGGATGCTTTTTGAGGGGGAGTTGGGAAAATGCAGCCCTTGGATGGAAGACGACAGGCAAGGAAATTGGTAGATTGGAGTGTTTTTCAGAGCCCAGGTAGTCATGGGTTCCTCACAAATCTGCACATATGACCACTTCAGGGCAGCCATGATCCGCACAATATTTTGGCCCTCTGCCTGGCTCTTCCTCCGCTAGTCATGAGGGTGGTGATTCCTGCTCTCTGATCCCCACTGAATGCTTATGAAGTTGCGTAAAAGGCCCAGATTTCCTCTCGGGGCCAAATTTAGGCAAAAAACTGTATAATTAAAAAATTGCTTTTATCCTGTACCGGGTTGCATTTCAACCTTCTCCTGCCCTTCCCTCCGAACACACACACACACACACACACACACACACACACAAAAGCAGAAAGATGAGGAAAGTGTCACGTTTTAAAGGGTGAGGTATAAAGCTTCTCACTGAAGGATCCTGTGGGTTAAGTGAGCTTGAAACGTGCCTATTGCAGAGAACGTGACCTAACCACCTAGCCAGGGAGGGAGGGAGGGAGGGAGGGGGGTATGAAGATTTCAAGGGCCTGAAAAAGGATTGCCGGGTTGACATGGGAAAAGTTGAGGGAGAGTCTCATCTGTCTGTTAATTATTCACTTTTTCAGTCATTACGAGGTTAAAAAATGCCTGACCCCATTTGTTCTATGTCCTGAGTGTGGTTAATGCTTGCTGGTGTGAAAAAGATACTTAAAAGATTTCTAGACCATTTTGAATGGATGTATTTACATGTGTCATTTGATATATTTTTTTTCCAAAGAGCCCTCATTCTGAAAAGGTCTGCTTGAGAGTATATGATAAACATGTATGAAACGAAACGTTGATATAGTTAATGGGACTTAGGTTTACCTTCTCTTCCATCAGCCTCGGCACAGCTCGCCTGAGCATTTGTCTCTTTGACATTCGATTAAACTTCTCTTTCTCACTGGTTGTGGTGGGGTCTGGTAGGAAAGCCAGTGGCCGGTATCTGGCTTTGGCTTCCTGTTGTCTGTCAGAACTGAGGGGTTGGAAGCTGGCCAGCCGCTCAGGCCTAAATCCAATTGCTTGCAAGAGTTTATTGGAATCTGGCATTTGGTAAGCTTTTCCCTCTGCCACAGATGGCAGTCAGACAAAACTGGGAACCTCTGGCCTGGCCCTCTCGGCAGAGCACGGCCCCTTCTTCCAGCCTCCCCCCTCGCGGCCTCTGTGCAAGTTCTGAAGAAGCAAGTCCCTGTTGCCTGCAGGCTGCTGGGATCGCGAATCCAGGCTTGTTGCTTTGCCTCTGCTCAGCTTATGTAACCCTCTGCCTTCCCTGCTCTCTTCCTATTGCCTCACCCAGTTGGGTTCCTGCTATCTTTATTATCTTTTGCAGGGCTGGTTTTTCCTCTTTTGTGCTGAAATCTGTAGGGCGAGCCTTCTTCACCTCATCTAAATTGGAGAGCGTGGCATTTCTAGGGAAATTAATTAATGGATCTCTGCCTTGGCCAGGTTTTCTCCTCCCCACGGCTCTAGAACATCACCCAGACAATTGAAATGGCCGCCTGTGTTCTCCTCTTCATTCTACAAACCACAGAGGACACCGAATAATAGCAGAACATTTTATTTGGTCCAACAAATGCATTAAGACGCTGGGTATTATATTCACGTTGAAGAACTTTTGTGCACATGTACCGTAGATGTTCAAACAAGACAACAAAGTTCTGTTAAAACAAGTGGAAATCTCCCCTCTTGCTCTGCCCAAGGCTGCGGAATAACGTAAGGTTAGGAACATGAGAAGCCGCCTTTGCTGAACTGGCCCATTTCTCTCAGGGTGGGTCCCAGCCTTTTCTGAAGACCTGGGACCTTCTGCCCATGAAGATTCTGCTGCTGAGTTACAAACCCTAAACTGAGATTGTCCCAAATCTCCTTCAGAAAGAGGAAATGTCAAAAGTTGTGCGTATAGAGCTAATTTCCAAAACACAACAAATGTGTTTTGGCTCTGCACGTTCACAATTTGCTTTTGGAAATGTTGGGGAAATTAATCATGAGATTTGGAACGGAGCTGCGTGAAGTTTGAAATGGCTTTGGCATTATAGAACCTGGCCCTGGTGCAGTTGTTAGAAAGCCTGGCTTTCTGATGTAAGTGGAGTGTATCTACGTACATACAACCAATGTCACCATCCAGCTTTCTGTGGGATTCTCAGAATTATTTTTCCAGTCCAAGGTAAATAATCTGTATCATGACAAAAAGCAACCCACTTTTTCCCCAGAAAACAAGTCACCCCAATCCTGTCTTTGCCACTCTGGTGCCTTCCAAGTTAAGGACTGATTTCCTTGCCAGTTTCACGTTGGGCCAAAATAGGAAATCACTAGCTGGACAATATATTTGGCTTCATTTATTAGGAGGAAAACATCTCCACCCTGTTTTGGAGCCAATGAGGGTTTATTGGCTTTGCCATCTTTGCAACAGATGAAGTCTGGCAGAGACCTCACCTTGCTTTGAGCTTTTGCCAGCTGTGGTCTGCTGCTGGCTTCGTTCTAAGCAACCAGACACAGCCAGGCTGTTATGCCTTTGCTCGGCCTCCATCTTTAGCCCTGACCTCTGGTCCAGAAGGTGGCGGCACCGGGGCCAAGAGCTCTCCGGTGGGCAGCTACTGACCATGAGGTCAGTGCCCAGCCTCCCTCCGCCTCTCTTACATCATCACCCCCCCCCCCCATAAGGCTGATGTTGTGGTGGTGCTTCTTAGCTACATGATAACAAACTGACTTATTTTACTATGACTTTACTCAGCCCTTGGCCCTCTCGCCCCACTTCAACACTATCCATTGGGCCGATTCATTCAAGACAGTACAGCCTGCTCTCGCGAGTAAACTATTATGGACTGAATGTGTACAGCAGAGGTGGGATTCAGCAGGTTTTGACCAGTTCTGGAGAAGCAGGAGTGGTAATTTTGAGTAGTTCGGAGAATCAGCAAAGACCACCTCTGACTGGAGATTTTACAGTCTCCTTCCCCTGCCACGCCCACCAAGCCACGCCCAAGAACTGGTAGTAAAAACATTTGAATCCCACCACTGATATACAGGATATTGAATCCCTATATGGCATGTTGGGTAAGCGAATTTTGTACCCCATAATCCGTTTGTTTTTATCTGAGAAACCCCAGGAATTCATTTGATAATGTTTGGCAAGGAGAACGGCAGAACTCCAAACAACCATGATTATTTAAGCAATTATGCTCCGGATTAATACTGCACTGCTACAACTCCTAGGCTGTCTAAATTTCCGGAGGCCACCAGGTTGTTTCTGCTGGAGACCCACGGCCAAGGGCATCCGAGATAGGCCTACAAAGAAACTAAACTGACAGGGGGTCAGATGAGTCCAACTTTTTTAAAAAATAGCTAAGAGCATGGAGTTGTACTCATATAAAAAAAAACATGTAACATCTTTGGGGGGAAAATATCATACAAGCAATAGTTAAGATCACCAGACTGATAGTTCTGGAGGTCATCTGGGGACACTTTTACGCACATCTAGGTCTGAGGAAGGCAGTCTAGGCAGCAAAACCAGGTAAATAAATAAACCATGTGTGGCAGCTTCTCGGCAGAAGGTCACCCTCCCCTCCCCACCCCACCTAGGAGAAATGGCTGCCCCTAAATTTTATCCCAGCTTGCTTTATCCACCTCCTCTGCAAAATGAAGCTGCTGCTGCTGCCACAGGTTGAGTGCAACGCACCAGTGAAGGTCCCACGTGCCACGGCTTCCTTCTTGAAGGGTGGGGCAGGAGGCAGACAAGAACTCGGGGGGGGGGTCCATGGCAGTGGAAGGAGGACAGAAGCATCTGCTTCTCTCAGGCGGCCGTCTCTTGGCTCAGCTCAGAGGTGGCCGGAGGCAGGCCTTTGTCGGCGGCTGACTGGGACTGCGGGGCCCCCTGGCCTTCTTCACTGTGCTGGAGCCCATAACCAAAATAGATGGCAAAGCCTGAGAAAGAGACAATGTCCCCCAGTGTAAGAGCCGCTGAGATGGGATCCCCACCCGGGGAAGATTCTGCGCCAGGCAGCTCTTGCAATCGAGCAGCGAGTTCCTTACCGATGGCCATCCAGACAGCAAAGCGGGCCCAGGTCCCTGCATCGAGCTGCATCATGAGATAGATGTTCACCAGGATGCTGAAGAGGGGCAGCAACGGCAGGCCGGGCACCTGGAAAGGCAGGGGAGGCCGGTTGGGAGGGGCCCGGGGAGGGAGGGGGCCAGCCAGCGTGGAAACTTGGCCTTGAAGGCAGGCGACAACCTCTGTGGCCAAGTGCCCGGCTCTCCTGCTCCCGTGTCCGGATTCAGGCACCTCCTCTCCCTCCCACCTGGGGCCCCTGAGGAAGAGCTGGCCAGAGGTCCTACTTTGAAAGTGAGGCGGGTCTTGCTTTCGGGCTGCCTCCAGATGATGGCAGTGCCAGCGGACAAAATGCCCAGGAGAATGACACAGGCAATGACCCAGCCAACGCTGCCCTTCTGGAGGGCTTCCCACTCATGGGCCAGGATGCCACACAGGGCAGTGATCGTGACAGCTGCAAGGAAACGAGACCAAAGGGAAGGAAGGAAGGGTTATTCAGGTGAGACCTTTCCCGTTCCCACGCCCGAGAAGCCACTCAAGCCCGGAATCCTGGCGCCTGGTTCTGATCTCCTCCTCCTCCTCCTCCTCCTCTTTTCTTGGTCTCCTGCGAAGGAGCCGAGCCCGACCAGCTGCTCACTCCAGTCGTCTCTGGAGAGCCCCTAGCCTCGGCCATCGTGTCCCCCAATTTCTACCTCTCCCCAGTAATCCTTACCAACGACCGTGGTGCTGATGTAGACGAGGCGCCCCGAGACGTGGGTTGGGATGGCCTCGGAGGGGAAGAAAAGACTCTTGCAGCTGAACTTCTCTTGGAATGCCTTCTGCCCATCACCAACCGTGGAATTCATGGTCAGCTTTTCTTCTTCACTTCCATTGATCTCGAGCATTTCCAGGTCCTTGGAGGCCCTCAATAGCTCAGGTTGGTATCTACCAGGAAAGCAAGAGTGGCAAAAGCGGAAATCCCAGGTTAGCCCCTCTGCAAACCACGAGTCCTCAACCTTCCCAGCTGTAGCTTCTCCAGATGTGGACTACAAGGTTCATGATCACCCTGTGAAGCCTGAGGGATCAGCACCTCGAGGCAAGCTCTGTCCCCAAAGAGGCCCCCACCTGAGGATGAGCACACAGATGGCCACCAGAGAGTACGCCAGGAGCGTACCAATAGACATCAGGTTAACCAGGTCCTTCAGCTCAAAGAGGAACGCCATCAGGGCTGCAAGAGAAGAGAGGCTGTAAAAAATCTCTGGATCACAGATGAAGGGGGTGAGGGGAGACCCATGAATGGACAGATCTACCTGCAATGATGCCCGAGACGACCGTGGCCACCAAGGGGGTCTTGGTCCGGCTGTGGACCCGGAAGAGGAACCGGAAGAGCAGGCCGTCTTCAGCCATGGCGTAGATGACGCGCGGCATGGGGAACATGGAGCCAAGCAGGCTGCATGGCAGAGCAAGAGAGCAGAAGCCGCTGAGGGGTTTGGCCTGGAGCGTTTCTCCCCTCGGCTCCTCCTGGGCCCAATTTAGGATGGGGGTTCAGGCCTCTCAACGAAGCCTCACCAAGCGATTGGCCCTCTTCCAAAAGTGCTTTTGCTCAGTGGCCCTTCCCGGTCTTCTGCCTTTCATGGTTTAAGCAGCAGCTTTTGGGAAAAGGAGCTTCTCTGTGGTGGCCTCTCCCATCCTTCTGTCTGGGCAGGTTGCTCTCCTTCAAGCCACAGAGCCTGGCCGCTTTTCCCCCTCAAACCTCTAACTGCCATCCTATTCTCTTGCCCTTTCCTTCAAAAATGGCCTGTTTAAAGCCCTGTCTGATGGGGTTTCAGTGCTTAAAAAACGTCGTTTTGAGTTCAAGAATTCATAAACAAGCCGCCTGTCCGTCATCTGGGTGAGGCGGCTCTATCAATCCCAGCAGCCAGAGACGTCTGGCTGAGCTGAGCCGCCTCCCTCCGCGTCTCTCACCTTGTAGAGAGGGCGCAGAGGGAGCCGATGGCCACCACGTAGCGGGCGGGCTCCCAGCCCACGGCCTTGAAGGCGTCAGGCAGCGGGCTCTCCTTATCCACCAGGAAGTAGGGGACCATCAAGGTCAAGGAGGCCGAGACGCCAAAATAGGCCACGAAGCAGATGAGGAGGGAGATGATGATGCTGACGGGGATGGAGCGCTGAGGGTTCCGAGCTTCCTCACCTGCGGAAGAATGGCGGGGGGGGTTCACAGGTGCAGAATGACCCAGCTAAGGGTCCCACAAAACCCCCCCTTCCTCTGCTGTACCCAAGGCCGACTGGGGGCTTGTTGATTCGGCAGGCCGATTCCCCCAGGCACAAAGTGGACTTCCTGAGTAGCTGAGCCCCCACAGTCCTGGCCCCCACTGGGCATAACGTGGCGCCCAAATTAGGAGCCTGTGGCCATAGCGAAACCAAGAATCTTGAGCCTCCGGGCTGGTGCATTTAGTCCCTGCACCCCTGGCCAGCCTGTGGGGCGCCCTTGACTTGAATGGGAGACTAGAAGGCCGCTGGATCCGAACCCCTCTGCCCATCGCAAGAGACAGGCAGCAAAGCAACCTGGACCCTTTGAAAGCCTCCCGCCACTAGCCAGGCTCCCCAGACCACTTCAATTGTTAGGAATAACCCAAATTTGCTTCTAGGGAGCGCTGGTTCTAGAACTGCCCTCTGAAACTAGCCCGAAGGCCCGTCTTCTGCCCTCTTCCCAGCACGGCCACCCTCAGCTCTCCGTCCCAACAGGAACCGCCCCAATTAGCACTGAGAAGCGGTGTTGCCTTCCTACCCGCCCTTCCACCGCCTCCCACGCGTTACCTGTGGTGGCGATGCAGTCGAATCCAACAAAGGCGTAGAAACAGGTGGCAGCCCCCGAGAGGACGCCTTCAAAGCCAAAGGGGAGAAACCCTCCTTCGCCAAAGCTGTCCCTGAGGGGAGGCAGGCAGGCCGGTGAGGGCAGGAGGAAAGGCACCTCCTCCAGGGCAGCTCTTCTAACCTGCTGCTGCCGCCGCTGCTGCTTTCCCTTCGGCCATTCCCGCAAAAGGGAACCCGCCGCAGCCGATGCTCCATTGGAGCAAGGGGAGTAGGAGAACCTCCACCCCCCCCCCCCCGCCCCCCTTTGTGGAAAAGCGAAGGGGCAGCCACGACCGGGGAGGGGGCCCGTACTCGTGTCTAGACTCCAAGAGGTCTTGTGAGCGGTTCTGCCAATCCTCCTCGGACAAGTTCCAGTTCTTGACATCTCCTTTCACAAAACCCGCAACAATGACAAAGCTGAGCACCAGCAGGTTGATGGCCGTGAAGATTTTATTCACCAGGGCAGATTCGCTCACTCCGAACGAGAGAAGGCCTGGGAGCCAAAGGGGAAAAAATAAGGGTGGGGGGGCGTTGGGGAAAGTCTCCGCGGTCTAAGCTTTCCTCCGGAGGCCAGAGACGGGCCAGGCCGGTCAGAATTAAAAGGCCCCTCCTGGCCGATCCTGGCACCGGTCGCTTCATGCAATTCTGTTCTGCAGGTTCCCTCGTTCTTTGGAAGTCAAGCGCTGGGGAATGGGGGCCTCTCTGCAGCTGCACCCGGGCCCCTTCCTGGCTATCGTTCATGACCAACATCACCACATTCTGCTGGCCTGAGCAGCAGTCACTTCCCAAGCGCCCAAGAGCCTCGTGGAATCGGATCAAACGTCCGTCCAGTCGCATCTTTGCAGGGCCAGGAGGTGTCAAACTCTGCAAGATGGCAGCAGGCACAGCACAGCACAGCCCATTTCGAGACACGGTCCAGTTCAGCTCTCTGCTCCGGCCGCAGCCAATCAGCCCACCTTGTGGAGACCAACGCCACCCTCCCGCCGACTCCCAAGGAATGTTGGCCCTGCCCTCCTCCTCCCGTCACCCACGTCCATCCCTTGTCAACTGGCTGGTCATTGATGGGCTCCCCTGGGGCAGCCAAGGCAGGAGGTCAACCTGGGCAAGTTGAAGTCCACCCATCGTCCACCTGGGAAACTCCGCAGTGGAGGATCAAGGCCCGAAGCACATTGTCTCCTTCCTGCTGTGAATCTCCCATCGCCCCGCTTTGCTTGTTCAGAGCATTTACACAGCTGCCCGCCTCACATCAAACTCTGCATCAGAGTTATGAAAAGGGAAGGAAAACAACCTCCCTGACAGGCATATATTTCATGAGAATCCACTGGGGTTTTCCCAGGCGCTTCCTGCTGTCCACCTTGCTGTATCTGGCATTTCTGTTTTCCTAAGATTCAATAAGTTTGTACAGCGTCTTGAGAGGTTTCACAGCAGGAATGCCTGGCCTTGCCTTCTTGTACCAACAGGCAGGCCCTCTCTGCCCTGGAAGGCCTCCCCCTGGCTGAGGTGAAGCCCTGGCCTGCCTGAGCCCTGGCAGGGCAGCTTCAGGCGCCTCACCTGTGAGCACCAGCACCAAGAAGAGGGCGAAGAAGTCGGGATACTCGGCCAGCACGCTGTCCAGGTGCAAAGCTGTGTGGTTCCGGAAGAAAGTGGAGATGTGGCCCCCAATGATGTGGTCAAAGGTGGAACTCCAGGCCCGAGCCACGCTCGCTGTCCCTGAGGGGGCAAGACGGCATCTTGGTGAGTTCAAGCAAGTCTGGGGGGGGCTTTGGCCCCTTCTCGGGAGCAGAGGATGGTGGAAGGGCTCCAAAGACACACACACCCCCGGCCCTTAAGATTGGAGAGACCCCCACCTCCTTCCCAAACCAGTAGCCCTCCATGCTTACATGCTCAATGCATGCCCAGCATAGCTGGGAACATGCTTAACCCACTGGGCAAAAGGCCCACTTTGGTTGGTGAGTCAGCATGTCATGTCAACTCAGCCCAGTGGGCCAATTTCTGCCTAGCACTTGATGAGGTTACCTGGTTTGGGTAATGAAGCACCTGTAAGAAAACAACCCAGCTGAGAGAGCACCCAGGACCCCTCAGTCTCTGATTCACCTGCTGTGCGAACTCAGAAAATGGGTTATTTCAATCACCAACCCAAACACATTGCGTGAAGCTGGGTGGACCAAGGAAAGAAGAAGAATTCTGTTGTTGAACAGCTTCTGCCATTCCTGCTCTGGTCCCCTCCAACCTAGCCCACCGGGAGAGCCGGAAGACAACCTGAAAGCTCCAGGGGTCCAAATCATTGCTTATCAGGAACAAGGGCACTGTATGCCAATAATTGAACCTGGTTTCTACAGGTGAGAGTCCTTTCCTTGGCTCTCATCAATTCCCTTGTCATAACAATTAGGAGGACATTCAATTTGGGGGGTCTGGAAAACATTGCAGATCATTTCTAAGGCTGCTTGTCCTGCAACTTTGATGAGTTAATGTTTTGGCGTATTTGCTGGACTACCTGAGGTAAAACCCCACAGAAGAACCATCACCATTCAGGGATGGCTCAGCCTATGGTGAACTTGAGCTAATCCCCCATTTCATGCTGCAAGCAAGCAAACCCCAGTTGTGCTTCCTGCAGCATTCCGCCTCCAGACATCCCCACGTCCTCATTCAGCCGTCGTTTTGCGCCCAGCGGAAGGCGATGTACCTATCATGTAGGAGAGGATGAGGTTCCACCCTGTGGTGAAAGCCCAAATTTCCCCCACGGTGACATAGCTGTAGAGGTAGGCCGAACCAGCCTTGGGCACCCGGGCGCCAAACTCTGCGTAGCACAGGCCAGCCAAAACAGACGAGACGGCCGCAATGAAGAAACAGAGCACAATAGAGGGGCCAGCCTGGTCCTTGGCCACCTCGCCAGACAGGACGTAGACCCCAGCCCCAAGGGTGCTGCCTATGCCGAGAGCAATCAGGTCCACGGTGGAGAGGCAGCGGGCCAGCTGCGTTTCCTGCGAGCCCAGGTCCACGGTCCGCTGACGGATCAGCTTCTTGCCAAAGTTGGCCAAGGTTCTCTTCAGCATCCTGGCGAGTGGAGTGCACGTCCCGTTGCCCGAAAGGACCTGGCGGAGGAAACAGTAGAGCCTGTCAGCCAGCAGGGGGCAGGAAGGCCTGCAGTCACAGGAAATCAAGATGGGAGGCTTGTGCAGACCCAACCCAGCCTTTTTTTTGGGGGGGCTGGGCTGGGCTGCTGCCCCGAGCTTCCCTTCCTCCTTTCAGGGTCAACTCTGTTTGTGGGCATCTCCTGCTTGGCTGAAAAGCCTCCTTGCTCCATCCCCAGGTGGATTCCACAGGAATCCCACTCGGGCCATAATGGCGAGAAAGTCCAGTCCAGGCTCCCAAAGTTCACTCTGGAAGGGATGCTTTTGGAGGAGGAGCGGAGATCCAAGGTGCCCGGCTGCCCCGTCCACCTATCTGGCAACCGTAAAGGAACCAGGGCTTCAGGCTACGTTTGGAAAGCCGAGAGAGTACCAGGAACAAGACCGCCATCTTAGGAAAAAGCCGTCCAGCCAAAGCAGCCAAAGTCGCCAGTTGTGGTTACACATTACACTTCTATGCATCACTGGCCCCTGCAGAAGTTGGCAAAGAAAAACAGCCCTCAGAGGACAACTTGGATTAATTGCGTTTACACAAGCTGCTCGCTGGAATAATAAGCATCAGGGAGGCACCTTCAGTCATTAACCAACTGAACTTCAGTTAACAGGCGACAGAACAAACTTCAGCTGCTAAGCCAGGCTGGGAGAGACCCTCAAGCGCATCATCAGGGCCAGCATGTGACTCGCATGGCAAGATGAGGCTTCAGGGTGGAATTATGCGGAACGAGCCTCTCCCCCCCCGATTTTGCCTCGTTTTCCTCCACCTCCTCGCGTTGCCCGGCGCTGGTCCCTCTCGCCAGCAAGGCGGTGGCTCCTGCCATTCAACAGGCTGCGTCCTGGGTCTGGCGTGATTTGGGCTTCGTAAATTCTGGGAACTCAACCACAATGCTTTGTAAACCACGATTTATAACTTAGCCCCATTTGCAAACCTGGCTCAGACTTTACTCATTAATCAGAGAAAAGCTTGGCACCTACACCTGTGAGGAAAGGGGGGGGGAGGGGGCGGCCATGAAGAAAGAAGAGGATGGCTTTTGCACCCAGGACCAGTCCAGGAACAGTCTCTCCCTCTGGGTTTGAATGCCAAGCAGGGAATTCGGCTTTCCTAGAGTGGCACAGACATGGCACCTTTGCTCGGAGAGGCACCTGGTCCGTTTGGGGCAGTCGGTTGGGGCAAGGGAGGAAGGGCCTGTGGCTCTCCGTCTTTGGCTGTGCTTCCGATCGATGCGGGGCCTGGCCCATCATCCATCAGCTGACGGATGGCTCTGTCCAGAGGCAGCGGCTCTTTCCTCTCTCCTGAACGACAATCAGGGGAGATGAATGGCCTTCATCTCTTTCCTCTGGGGGCGGGGGAGACCATTCCAGGTGTCCTGCAGGAGCTGAGAAATAAGGGACCACGCTTGGACGAGCAGAAGAGCCAAGCCGGATCTCTTAAGTGAGCAAAACGGAGGAAAACAAAAATCAGATAAGCAAGATCCGGAAAAACAGCAGCAATTCAAAGACGCAGAATCCCGGTTTCAAAATCAAATATTGCAGAGCCTGACCTGAACTAATTGAATTTATCCCTGGTGAGATTCCTCTCCTTTCTTGGCCCCTGAAGAAGGAGAAGGAGAAGAGAGGCGGGAGCTCCCTCGGTTGGTGCCTGTCGCATGCATCTAAGCCCCCCACCGGCCCTCATCCCCTCCGTCAGCCTGGCCCCCTTCACCCCAGGCCTGACACGCAGCTGCTCTCTGCCATTCGGACGGGGGGCAGTTAACTTCATCAGGATCCCTGGGGAGATGGGTGGGTCTTCCGGGGTCTCCAAGGGTTGCATGGCTCAGATATACTCCTTAGAGATCTCAGGTTTTTCCCTTACATCTCAGAGTTTGGAAGCTATAAGGATCTGTGATCTCGCAACAGGTTCCTTCTAAGACGGAAAACAAGGCCGCCGCAGCGGATCTGCTCAGCCGGCTGTTCTGCAGCCCAGTGGAAGACAATGGAAAGACCTCCCAGCAGAGAAACTGGACCAAGTGCCAGGTTCCGCTCTGGGCCAGCAAAACTCCGGAGCCTTGGCCCCCGGCTGGCACCGACCACAGTTCCCACGAGGCACAGCGCCCAAACTGCCTTGGCCAGAGGTTCCCATGAACGCAGGGAGACAAGCCCCCTCAGCCCCCCCTCCGAGGCTATGGGTGGGGGAGGGGAAGCATTCCCACCACCTGGCCAGTCAAGCCTGGCGTGACCTCCTGGGATCACACACTCCGACGCACCAGAAAATCCCTACAAAAAGGCAGCAGACAAAGCTTTGATACGCTTCCTTTCCCAGTCAGCACTTCCAGGCTGTTTGTCAGGCAGGGCAAAAGCCCAGCTGCGTCGGTTCATTTATCCTGTCACGGATCTGCTGTCAGGAGTGACGGAGCACAACTGAGCATCGAAACCTGCCCGCCTGCCAGCCTGGGGAGTCTGGTGCCCTCGGAAAGGTTGCCGGCCAGTTTCATGATGCTTCTGCTCCTGTGGCCATTGCCCACTTGGGGGGAGGGGCTGAAAAGGCATCTGGCATGGAGCGGGCGGGCTCGGATGCCCCAGAGCCCCGGCAGACGAGGGGACCTGCCAAACTCCCTGGCCAGGCCTAGAGCTCCAGGCACTCCAGATCAAAGTGGAGGAGGGGGCTTGGTTTTTCCGGATGGAGGCTGCAAGCCAGGAGAACTGGCTGGTTATTGGAGTCCAGGTGAGATTCCTTGCCATCACGGATGAGCCAAGGCCGAACCAGTTACGCGGCTCATCAGAATGAGTACAAAGCTTCCAGTCTGACTCCCGTCAGCTGGGAGACGGATCCCCAAGAGGGGTGCCAGGGACCGGCAGCCCAAAATACAGGACAGGCAGCCCAACGCCTCACTATTTGGCTAGCAAGGGAGGGCTGGAGCAGCAGAGGAGGGGTCTCCCTTGGCCTGCCCTTGCGGGGCTGCCTCCAGGGCTTATACAGGGATGGGGGTGGGTGGGGGGCAGGATACTAATTGCAGTCTACCCAAATCGGGGGGAGCTCCAAAAGGAGAGGGGTCTGAACCTTACAGGGCTGCCCACCTCCTCCCTCCAAGGTCCTTACCTGCCTCACCTCCCTGACCGCCCAGTTTGCAAAGCACCTGCACAAGGGCCGCCACCGCGCAAGAGCAGCCAAACTGCCATTCGAGCGGGAAGCAGCCGAGCCTCGGAAGCATCAGCCCAGCCTATTAATAGCCAACAGGGAGGCAGAAGGTCAAGGGTTTGCAGCCATGGCCGGGCAGAGAGGCCACCCCACTGCCCAGGCAGAAGCAGCAGCCGCCCTGTAGCCAAGGTTACCGCTGGGAAGGGGGAGCCCAAGGCAAGCAGGCACTGACAGGGTGCCGAGGGTGCCGAAGCGCCCATGGCTGCCTCCCCCGCCCCTGCCCAGCAGCTCTCGAGGCGGAGAAGACGACGTCCTGGGCCGCTGGGAAGGGAAGGGAAGGGCCCGGCCGGCTGACTCCTCCCAGGCCGAGCTGTGCATGCAGGAAAGGCAGAGGGTGCTTCAGGGTCTTGGCCGTCGTGAGACATGTTCATTCCCGGCCCCTCCGAGAGCAGGAGGCCCTGTCCCCACTCAGTGGCCCGGGAGCCGGGCGTCCTGCCCTGGGATCCCCCACTGAGAAAGCCTCCCTCGGGTTTCATTGCTAGAGTCCCACTGAGCCAGAAAACGAGGGGAGCCCAGCCAGCCCCTAAAGCAACCCAGGGAGCGCAGAGTCCGGCATCTGCAGAACCAGCCGGGTCAGGCCACAGATCCACCCTTGGTGCCAACGCCGGGTCCGCAGGCGCCCAACTGGCACGTTTGGGAAGCCCCCTGCCCCACTGTCCATCTCCCAGCAACCAGCATTTCAGGCATGCTGCACCTGGCTCCTCACTGGTTCTTCTTGCGGCAGCCTTTGGTCGGGGGCTTTCCCTAAGTCTGGAAGCCCCCCCAACTGAAGCCGCCCCAGCAAAGCCAAGCTGGAGGAATTAAGGCAGACGCAGGCCAGCTGGGAGTCTGAAGAAGGGGAAATAGAGGCTGGCAGCCCAGGAAGAAGAGGCTTCGGTTTACCAGAACTCCTGATTTCCAAGGCCTGGCAAGGCAGGAGGGGCTGCACTCAGAGCTTTCCCCCTTTGCGCCCCCTTCCTTGTTTTCTAAAGGTGGATCAAGGCAAAGGGGCTTCGGCATGCTGAGAAATCACTTTGCGCAGGGCCTGCCCTGCCTCTCTTGCGTTTAGCACATTCCCAGGTGCAGGAAAGGCTGCCTTTTCTTTGTAGGAGGTTTTGAGTTTTTCCATTTCTCTCTTCCTTAAATTAGCGAAGAGGAAAACAGCCCCCCTCTCGCCCAGCCTGGCAGACGCCTGGAAGGGCTCTGACAGCTGCCAACGCATTAAGAGTCCCAACAGGGAAATGTGGACACGGGAGGTGGCTCTTTATGCCTTCCTGCTCACCGGCCGTAACTTATTAGAAAATGATGCGTATTTTGGGGGGAACGGGGGGGGGGATGGAAGCACTTGCGAGAGGAAAAGCAGCGCCGGAGTGCGACTGTTTTGAGTGCAGCTGGTGGCGCAGTTCACGCTCTCCGACTCAGACAATCTCCCAGGTCCGAGAGGGCCACAGGGAGCAGCCCCAAGCTTTCCTGAAGCAGGGAATGTGCCACCGCGTGACTGGCCCACCCTCAGTGGCCATTCCTCCTCCTCCTCCAGGCCAAGGGCCTCTTCTCCCTCTTCCCTTCTGAAGCAGCTAAAAGCACCCCTGCTCTCTCCTCCCCAACCCCCAACCCCCAGCACCAATCCGTGGCATGCCAGCCGTGCAAACAAGCGAAGCCATGAGATGCAGGCAGCCTGCGAAACCAGACCTTTCTCCACGGAACCGTCCCCTGGTGCCCACAAGGTTAGTGGGTGTGCTGCTCTATGGGACAGCCTTCACCCCTAATCCCGTCCTCTCTCCCAAGCAGCCCCTGGCTTTCTTTCCCCCGGCCCTTTCCAAAGGGGTGGCTAAATATCCCCCAGGCTCCTTCCTCTCCGTGGGGCTGGCTGGGAACGTGCTGATGAGCCACTCCGTGCCCATGTGACAGACGGGGGCATCACCCTGCCAATTCAGACCTGCCAGTTCTGGCAGAAAAGGGCTGCCCGGCGGCTGCTTCAGCGGCAGCTTCTTGGCAAGCAGAGGCTGCAAAGCGGGACATCAGCCCCTGAGCTTGAACCGGCCAAAGGTCTCGAGAGAGACAGATGGCCAGCAGAAGCTGCATCACGGGTTGCATCAGCCAGCCGGGGAAGAGGCTGCCTGGCCGGCCTCCTCTCTGCCCCCTAATGGCTGTGCATGCAGTTGCCCAACCGGGTCCCTCTCGATTCGACGAAGGGTTGCCCCCTAACCCCCGAGCCTGGCACGCTTGTCTAGAGCCCACCCAGGGAGGAAGACACCTGGCATGTCCACCCCCACCCCCCGCTGTCCGCAGCGCAGCCAGGACCCAGAGGAAAGGGTAACCAGAAGGATAACCCCAAGGTGGGCCAGAAGGTGATTCTCCGGAGGTGAGATCCCTTGACCAGGTTCTCCTGGGTGCCCACAATGGCACGCTTCAATGGCTTGGCAGGCACAGGGTAAGAAACCAGCCAAACCAGTTTGTCAAACAAGCTATGGGTAAGCAATCTATGGCTTAGTGTGACTTATGAAACCAGGAAGATCCTGGTTCCCTGCACTGTCTGGGTGCCATGGTGGTGATCTGATGGTTAGTCTTGTTTTATGTAACTGTTCTGGGGTCCTTCCGAGGCTGCCAGAATTCAGGGACAGGAACAGCAAATATATCAAGATCCTACCTGGGAAAGGACAAGGCTAGGCTGGTGCTCCATCTCAGCCAGACCAGGATCCAAGCCTGAATAGTTCAGGGTTCTTGCAGAACGAAAGAGAGCAGACCCCACCCCCCATGGCAAGCTTTACACTATAAATGCCCCTCCACCTAGTTCTCTTCGGCTCCCACGCCTGTAGCCAAGCCGTATCACTGACCCTCTTGGTGCCCCCTTTTCCCAGCAATCACCTGCACCCGGCATGGCCTGGGACCACCACGAATGCAGAAACCCAGAAGAGTCTCTCACGGGAACCGCTTCTCGTGTCTCTGCAGCGGCTCCGAGCCCTTCCCAAGCCCAGGTCTGTGAAGCCCAACCTGCCAGGCAGCACTAATGAAGTCAGCTGTGCCAAGGGATGGGGCCTGGGGCCTCCTGGTCCCCCTTTCCCTGCAAAGGAGCATCCTGCCCTCAGCTCCCTTTTCGTCTCCAGCAATCAGCACCTGGCAAACGAGGCACTAACATTCCGCGCAGGAACACACCTGTTTGCATTCAGCCAGGCAGAAACCTACGCTGTTTCCAGAGCGGTTCTTGGCCAGGCCCAAAGGCTAGAAGGGCCTGGCCCATCTGAAGGGGGCATTTGTGTGAACGTGCCCGGCCCGATTCCCTGCCAATTCTTGGCGCTGGGCTCTGAAAGGGGAGCCGTGCCCAGAAGGCCCTTCCAGGTCGAAGGCCCCAAGGAGAAGGTGGCTCTTTTCGGGACCAGAAGCGGAGATGTAAGGCAGGCAACCCCTGCAGCGACGTTGCTGGCCCGGCCTGCGGGGGCTCCCTGCAGGTGCCCTTCGGCCCCCTAACAGGGTCTCCCTTCCCCCTTTTGGTCCCTGCCCGAATCCCCGGGAGAGCAAGGCAGACCGGACGCCCAGCAGCCGACTCTCGCCGGCAGGACTGGAGTCCGAGAGGGGGGCCGCTCCTCCCGCCCTTGGCCCCCGCCCGCAGCAGCCGGGAAAGGCTCGGAAGGAGGAGGAGAGGCAGGGAGCCGCCAGCCTTTCCCGCAGCGGGACTTTCTCGGGGCTCTGGGAAAAGCAGCCGGACGCTACCAGGCTCGGAGTTTCCCGCCGGGACTGAGCCGGCGGGGCAGCCCAGCTGGGAAGCGGCGGCGCAGGGCCGCAGGCCAGGCTGAACTCCCCGCCCCGCCTGCCCGGGGGCTTCCCTCGCGGGCTGCCAGGAAAGTCCCCGCCGGGAGGTCCCGAGGAGCCCCGGGCTGGGACGCGCCTTCCCTTCCACGCAGGAGGAGCCAGAAACTTTGCCGGGACGGAGCAAGACGGGGAAAGACTCGGAGCCGCCTCCCCGCAACGGGGCTCCCTGGCTGGCACCGGGCTGCTGGGAGCCGGGCGGGGGGCGCGCGGGCAGGCGAAGCGGCACCTGTTGACCCTCCGCCGGCAGCGCTGACGCAACCCGGAGCTCGGCTTGCAACCAGGCGCCCGCCGGACGGGGCGCGCGAAGGGAAGGCTCCCCAAGCCCGCCCGCCCGCCCGGCCCGGCCCGCCTCCGCCGCCTCTCACCAGCCGCGGCCGCGCAGCTCCTCGGCAGCCGGCGAAGAAGGGAGGAAGGGAGGCGGCGGCGACGGTGTGCGGGATATCTAAGGCGGGCGAGGGGCGGGCCGAGCGCCAGCGACCGCCTCCTCCAGGCGGGCTCCCCCGGGCCGCGGGCTGGAGGGGGGCGAGGCTCCCCGCTGGAAGCGCCTCCCGCCTGGGCGCTCGGAGCTCTTGTCGCACGGGAGCCGGGCAGCGGCCCTCAGTCTTCGAACCTGGGATCTGCGTGGCAGAGGCGGGCGGAGGAGCGGCGCTCCGGTCGTTGGGCTCCAGCCGGGGAGGGAAGGCAGACAGGCGGCTTCTCAAAAACGGGGATTGCGAAGTCCGGACCGCCCCTTCGAACGCCACTCCAGGGGGATCTGCCGGCCCTTTAGCCCGGGTTTCCCTCCTGAAGTGTCCCTCCTCCTTGGTCCTGCCGTGCCATTGAAACCATGGACCAGCCGAGCAAGGAAGGGGGCTTGCCCGGGAGGGAGGGAGCGCGTCCCCGGAACACCCCGAAGGCAGAGAACGCGGAGCGCCAGGCCCGGGGCCCGCTTGTCCCGGGGAGCTGCTGCTGCTGCTGCTGCTCCTCCTCAAAGCCAGGCGCCCAGCCCAGCCCAGCCCGTCGCCTGGAGACGACCCCAAGCCCTGGAACCAGAGGCTGTCTGCCGTTGACCTCACCCCCGTCCGAAGAGGCCTGTAGGGGGCGGGCAGAAGCGCCCCTGTCCGACTCTGTCTCTTTTATTCCTATCCATGTCATGTGTTCATAACCATGTTCACACTTATACCTGTTTTCGAATACTTGCTTGACAAATCAAATCAATACAAATAGATTGCCATGCCTTGTTATAGCGCCTCCTGCTGGCCAGACCTTGAATCTACAAAAACATTTCCCTCCAAAATCACCCTCACAAATTCAAGGCCCAGCCAGTCTTCCTGGGTGCAGACTTCAGCATGTATACACTACAGCAGGGCCCCCTTCCTGGCATGCCTTTTCCTTCCCCCTAAGTCTCTGCAAGCCCTCCGAGCCCACTGCCCTGGGCTGCTGCTCGTTTGAGAAGCTGCAGTCAGCCGCATCCAGACAAAACCAGAGAGAAAAGGCCTGCCTGAGACATTGGGTTCTGTGGGTTGCCGTGGGCATCCTCGGGTGCGCCGTTTCCTACCCCAAGCCACACTACTTATGCCTCTACACAGGTCTGCCTGAGAAGGTAACAGTACATCCAAGAAAGAAGTCTCTTCAGACCAATTACACTTTTATTCCAGTCTTATTTGTCCCCTTAAACATTAAGGGCAGTTTATACACCTCAGAACATTACAACCACTGTGACAGCATACAGGAAAAGTGGAAAGAAACAAGAAATGGCTTTTTGAGCTTCCAATTTCTTTCCACCCCTTGTTTCCCCCTTGGGCCATATCCCGTCAGGCCAGGATAAGCATAAAAAGAGTGGCAGGTGAGGAAAACTACACCTTGCCAAAACAAAGAGAGAGCCAGCCCTTCCTCCCTCCCTTCTATCCAGCTGTCCAAGGAGATATGAGCTGTGCTTAGTTCTCCTCCCTGCCTTCCATCCAAATTATTAAAATTCCCCTCTACTGTTTCAGCAACTCTTCCTGGAAAAGCTTGCCAAAGCCGCCTCTTCCTTCATCGTAGTCCTTTCGGTACTCGTCTCTTACCTGGAGAGTGAGAAAAAAACAAACCAAGATAAAATCCAGCTGACCCCAGATACTGAACTGCCTGCATCCCAGACTTGATCAAATAGGAGCTACCCTCAATTCTGGACGGGGGCTGTGAAAGCCAGCCCTGGAAGGTCACTCGGGAAGAAGCTTGCAAAGCACATTCTGAAAGCAGCCCAGCCTGGAAGCAGCTCGCAACTGGCAGGTTTTCCTTTCCCGCGCTCTCTCTATAGCCCTGATGCAGCCTCCCTTGGCTTGTGTAACTCAAGGACTTTACATGGAAAACAAGGCAGAGCTCAGGTATGGATGAAGCCTCCGTCCTTGTAAGCCAGGGAGTTATACAACAATTGAAAGGGCAACCTTTCCCAAAGAAAAGGGGACGGACAATCTCCCATAAAGGGTAGATGTAGGAATTTGGGGAGTTATGTCACCCCAACAGCCTCAGAGTCCACCAGGTATGGGAAGGCTACACAGTATAGATGTAAGATCCAAAGGTACATGTTCCTGCCCTTGGATGACTCGATCTCCGAGGGCTATGGGATCTCTGCTGGCAGAACTTATAAACTTCAGTGCTTCTGGGATCTAGCCCCACAGCTCAGCATGGTCTCCAGAGGAAGGGGACCCTTGGTGAAGTGGGGCCTTCGAGGCACAGTCCCCTCCCAGCTACCCTTCTTTACCTGCCCGCCTGACTTGCCACGGCCATACTGCCGGCCTTCCCTGAATCCTATATCCCAGTCTGTCCGGATAACACGGTCATCCAGCCGGGTTCCGTTGATGAAGCGCATGGCGTGCTCAGCTTCAGCTTTTGTGTAGTATCTGGAGGATTATTTTAGGAAAGATTCGCAGGATCTGGCTCCAAGTCACAGAGTGCAACCTGCTTCCCTCAGAGAACAGCAACCAGGCCAGAAACGGCTGGTGCAAAACAAGCTTCCCAGCCCTGCAGTCAGGAACTACAAGCCCCATGAACTCTTGCCCA
Organism: Notechis scutatus; assembly: GCF_049901735.1. NCBI lineage: Eukaryota > Metazoa > Chordata > Lepidosauria > Squamata > Elapidae > Notechis > Notechis scutatus. The sequence continues at coordinate 22,557,640 of NC_142018.1, forward strand.
GCACATTCTGCAACAATACCACGGAGCAAAATTTGAAAGGTTCCCTTGGCATGAAGAGGTGCTGCGGGGCAGAAGCCAACCGAGCCGTCCGGAAGAGCAGCCCATTTCTGGGTGCAGCTGCCATGAATGGGCCGAAGCCATCTTAATTCCAATTCAGAATAGAGCTGGGATGGACCTCGGAGGTCTTCTAGTCCAGCCCCCTGCTCAAGCAGGAGACCCTAGAGCATTCCAGACAGGTGGCTGTCCAGTCTCTTCTTAAAAGGCTGCAGTGCTGGGACACCCACAGCTGCTGGTGGCAGAATGGTCCTCTCCGATGGGAAGTTCCTCCTTCGTTCCAGGCTGCTCCTCTCTGTGATGAGTTTCCGTCCAGGTGTTTCTCCCCCACCCCTAGCAGCCCCCCTCCCTGCGCCTCTCTCTCCTCCGGACAGCGCCAGAGGTGAGCCGTGTCCCCCGAACTGCCCCCCCCCAAGCAGGCCAAGGATACTCCACGAAGCAGAACCCGCAGGGCGTCTTTTTGTTCTTGTCCAGGCCCATGATGATGCGCTTCACGTCTCCGCACTTGGAGAAGAGCTCCTGGATCTGCTCCTCCGTGGTGTAGAAGGAGAGGTTGCCCACGTAGAGGGTGGTGGTGCCCTTCAGCTCTTCCGCCTGCAGCTCCTTCCGCCCCTGCAAGGGTCCCCCAGCAAAGGACCCCCATCAGCCACCGCCAGCACCCACCCAGAGTGCAGAGGCCGGCTCAGCCAGGGGAGTTCTGGGAGTTGTAGTCCTCTACGCTTCTTAAAGCAGCTGAGGTGGAGCAACCCCCCCAAGGCGCCCAGGAAAGGGGGAGCTGGAACCCCCGGGGGGGGGGTCAGGCAAACACAGGCAGAAGAGGCAGAAGAGATGTTCTTAGTATTACTACTCTTATTTTATGAGGGTGGCGAGGAGGAGGATCTCCCCCTCCCTCCTGGACAAGCCCAAGCGCACCAGAATTGCTCTGGGTGCCGGGAAGGGGCTCCTGGGGCCAGAGTTGGTCTCCGGCCGGCCACGGGTTTCTGGGCATGTACAGAGCACCCGCGGGCTCCACCCAGCGAGTCCAGCGAGCGCTTCCCCCCCCCAAACACACCCACCTTGTAGAACTGCTCCACGTATTCGCTGAGGTCGCAGTACGAGTCCCTGGTGAGCATCTTCAGGCTGGCGCCGAGTAACCCCGACATCTTAAACGGCGAGCCAGGCGGCCTCAGACTCGCCAACTCCGCCGAATGGCAATTGGCTCGAATGCCTGTCACTCAGAAGAGCGCTTCCCCTTCCCTAAGCCGCCTCATTGGCCGCCCTAGCGACTTTGCCGCTAGGGTTGCTGGGGATTGTAGTTTGGGCGGCGAGGCTCACGCAGGAAAGGCTCGGCCTCGAGATTCCCAGCATGCTTTGCGCAGAAGGCGGAGAGGAGGGCGGAGTGGCGACATTTGGCGGGAAAATTAGGCGGCCATTTTCTCGGCCCCTGGCAAGCGGTCTTGTGTCAGTCAGGGCTTTTTCTTTCGGGAGAAACCTTGATTTGAAAGGCTCCTTTTCGCTTCACCCAAGGTGCAGTGACACAAGCATGCCCGATCTAAATCCTTGGCGGAGTCTATAGGGCAGTGTTTCTCAACTCTGGCAGCCAGCTTTAACAAGAGCGGACTTCAACTCCCAAAATTCCCCAGCTGGGGCATTCTGGGAGTTGAAGTCCATTCTTAAAGTTGCCAAGATTGAAAAACACTGGTTAGAGTGGCCAAACATGAGGAAAAATTTGATTAAAGGGTGTGAACATTTCTAGGCACTTTATCTGTGAGGATTAATCTGCAGCTCATGAAAACTCACACCTAATCGAATTGGCTAGTCAGGAAAGGTGATCCCGAGCCCCTTCTGATAAAAATGGTTATCAGACTCGTTCTTGGTTGTTTTTTTTAATGAACCTTGTAGCAAATACAATATAAAGCTTGTTCCCCAAATAAAAGTTCACTAATGAACTTCTCCTATGAAAGTACATTCTTGCCTGGGTTTTAATTATTAGTGTATTTCTTCCCCTCAGGTCCCCTAATGGTCGCTTGGCTATTGGAAATTAAACCTTAAAATTGGGGCATTTCAGTAAGAAGGAGGCATTCTTACATGCTCAGGGGTCTTCCAGAGAAACAGGGCAGTGTAGGGTTTGCTCAAGACAGATTTGCTAAGTAGGCCGTGAAGAAGACAGTTTGGCTGGAACAAACAATGTAAAAGTCAAGTACTGTTTGGCTGGCCAGAAAAGGGCTGCAAGAGGGCAACCAATGGACATAGCTTTTCCTTCTTCATGGCCACCTGGGCATCCTCAAGCACCCCCAAAGAGCCTTTGCTGGGTCAGCAGAAAGCTGGTCCTCATTGCAGCAAAGACTGGAGGATGCTCAAAGCAGGAAAAGATATTGTGGGAAAGATATCAATTAAGATATAAACTAGAACAACTAAGATTGTTAAAAATTCTTTTCAAGGGCCTGTTATTCTACATAGCAGAAATGGAAGATGAAAGTGACAGTCTGGAAATAAGAGGTAACTTTTGCATAAAGGAATGAAATATTTAACTTTAGGGGTATTATCAACTGTTTTCTCTCTGCAGGTTCTTTCAAACCTGCTGTTCAAAAGATTTCTGGTTCTGCTCTGGCGTCTATCTAACAATTCAAGTCTGTAGGTCAGAACTGGAGTGTCTGTCAATACCATTATCCCACCCAGCCTTGTTAGCAGGCAGTGTGTTAAGGGATTGTTGTAGGATTATTTTGCAGGTGTAAACTTCCAAAAGGACAGCCCCTTGCAATCTTTTCCCAATGCTGCTGGGAAATTCAGGAGAAGGCCACTTACCTAACAGAAACCTGGCTGCTTGAGGAGATGGCATCACCTGCTTCAGGATCATGGGTGGGCTTGATCAGACTTGGGTAGGATGGCATCTATCCTTTCCTGACCATCACTGCCCATTGCACCGTATTTCCTCTTGACTCACTTCTGTCCAGGCGGCTTCTGATAAGAAGAGAAGGAAACTATACTGCAGTCTTTGCAGCAAGGGCAAGATGACCCCTGATACTGAATCCTAAAGAGAACATTTTAGGATTAAAATCCCATCAACTGACAACCTTGGGCTCTGGCATTTTATTTAGCTACTGGAACGAGAAATTTTAAGTTGCCTGAGTTGAAAACAATTTGCTGCCTCTTTTTATTCTGATGTTGTTATATCTTTCAGAGTTAATTCAAGAATTGATGAACCAAGAGACGTTGTTTGATATAGCAGACAGTATTGAGAAGCTGTTCAGCAAGATAGAAAATACACATAAAGAGAAGTGGAAAGAGAATCAGAAAGCCCAGGTAGAGAGAGAGAGAAAAAAAAGCAGTAATCATTAGAGGCAACAGGTTGAAAATTTAGGGAAGTAGCCCATCAAAAAAATCTGATTACACACATTTGGTGTGCTAATATTCAGTTCTTCCACATATCTCCAAAGGTATAGAAGAGCTTCTATGCATTAGCCCAAGCCTTTCTCTCAGCATAATTGAGCAGAGTGAAGAGAGACGGTCTAAAAAATCTCATTAAATTATATTTGTTGAATCATCTCAGACTAGCCAGTGAGTGGTCTACCAGCATCTGCCAGGCCATCTTCTGTCCATCTCTACTTTTTTTGCAAAGTGATCACTACTAGCTCCTCTTTCTGTTTTCCTACCTTTCCCTGGGATTCCAAATGTCCTATGATGAAGTTAAATAAACATTACATAGCTTTAATACTTTGGCTGTTTTGTTTCTATTTAAATGATTTTATGAATTTTAAGGGTTTTCGATTTTTATCCTTGTTTTTCTCCCCTACAGGTTGAAGAAAGTGCAGTTAACTTATGGAATTGGACTGTTGCAAAAAAATCAGCTCCTGGTATCACTGATATGCAAAGAGTTAAATGTCAGTTTGAATTCACAGCTATAAATCATAGCAAGAATATTTTGATTTACTAAAATGAGTAAAATGTTTTCTGTTTAGCTTCTTGCATAACCTCTCATGAACGTCCTTATTTTCTTGAAAATCTATAGATGTTTTCTACCTTTCTGTGCCCCATTATATCACAGTGTTTGCAATATAAGAATATTTTATTTCTAATGTGATCACTAAAGGGAGTCAGAGATAGAGGGGGTTTGCATTAGGGTTTGCTATACTTTTTTTTCTGAAGTTGATGCTGGAGTGAATGAATCAGAACAAATGGAAATGGGGCACTGAGCACAGCATGTATCGCTCTCAAACGTATTTCCCTTCATACTGTTTATGCCTTTTGCATTTACTCCACATCACAAATATTTTTCTTATCCTCTATATTTTCACTGAACATTGAAACAGTTAATGTCTTTGCACATTTCTCTAGTACGCCATGTAGCCTGCAACTTGATGATGATTTGTGAAGTGAGTGATCCAAATGAGGAGATGATGCGAAGGCAAATTTTGGTAATATACTTTATGTCCACATATTATTTGTGTTTGTCTTCTGTTTCCTGAAATGCTAAAGAATTGATAAGGTTCAAGAACGTTGGAAGAATATTATTTTCTAATACATTTCAAATTTTTATTCTGTGTCCAAGAGAAATTGACAGTAGTTTTGGCTGGTTGCAAACCAAAGGTTTAAACAAACTGATAGCTGAGAAGTGATGTAGAAATAGGATAGCATGATGTATATTCTTACCTTAACAGATAATGTGAGGATGTTTATTATGCCTAAAGCAGCTACATTTAAAAGTCTTTAAAAGATTACATGAAATACCTATATCTAGTTGCTATATTTGCCAATTTCTGATTCCTTTTAAATCTGCCTTTATCTTTTATTATCTAGATGCTAATGAAGACTGGAAAAGGTTGGGTGGATGTTGGAAAACCTGCCATTGCAAATAAATTCCTTGACATTGCCCTGCATGTAAGTCCAGTGTTTGTAAGTTTTTAGTAGGTGACATAATAATAGTGGTTGCATGTATTTTAACCTTATTGTGTGCTTTATTTTACAGGATCTAGAGAAACTTTATGACCAGTTGAACAAGGACTGCAGCAATGAGGCTGAGGCGAATATCCACAAAGCTGGCATACAGAAAGATATATTCAAAGTTCTGTCTTACCAGGCTGAATCTGTATGTTTGAAAAATAATTCAATTCATTGCAGCAGCATGATGGCAATAAGTGAATTTTATTCATATTGTTATTTTTCAGTAGCAATATTACACTAAATAGAATTCTGTAATTCTATATTCAATAAATATATTCTACAATTTGTTGGATTGCTGCCTCCCATATTGCTACTAAATCTGATATATCATTTTGTGAGAGTTTCTCTAATGCAAAATTGTATTAAATTTTTAAACATTTATTTAAAAGGAGCCCATGTGTCATCCAAGCAATTCATTAGCATATCATGTTGCTTTCTTAGGCAGTTGCTTTAGCAGATTTTCAGAAAGCAGTCACGTGTGTTCAGCGGTGTAAAGACATCCTGATAAGGCTGCCAAAAGAGGTCAGAGATTAGATCTTAAATGCTTTTTTATTCTGTTGTACTGCCCTGGTCCTTCAGAGCTATGAAAAAACAAACTTGGTTAATTCTTAGCTTTTTAAAACAGCAATTATGAAACTGACATAAATTAATCTAATTTAATTACAGGTTTGTTACCTTTCTTTCCTATGCTATAACTTTGGCATAGAAACATATGAATTCAAGATATATGAGCAGAGCTCCTTTTGGCTCAGGTAATTTGACTCTATTACTTTTGGCTTAGGTAATATTTTGATAAGCAATAAATAAAATGTCAAATTCTGCCCTGTGTATAGCCACTGGGATTCAAAACAAGCATTTATCTGATTCCATCTAATGATTTAAAGATTCTTCTAGCTGCAGAGGTAGTCAAGGCTAAGGTAATTTATAAATGCATTTGAAGGGCCCAGGTGGTTTGATGCAAAAAAAAAAAAAAAAAGTAGAAACTCTGGATGTTGCTTCTTTCAGAATTCTCTTAACTCTAGCTTTCTTTTTCTCAAATAAAGCAATCATCACTATTCAGTTATGTAAATCTGCAGATGTAATTTACTTATAATAAGGTGCCATTTAAACAGGGTTTGTACATATGATTTATTTCTGGATTAAAGAGAGAAAACTGTTGCAGTCTCTCCAAATGCCTGCATAACACATGCATGCTGGCTTTAAAATACAAATTAGAGTGATTATTTGCCCCCCAAAACCCCTGTTCTATCATGGATATTTGAAAGAGAAGACTGTTTTGTGAGCGTTAGTGCAGTGTATAATACAGAGATATGCCTGAAGACTTCTTATATCCTACCCCTCACCCCGGAGGAAAAAAACTTCATCTACTCTGTTCTGTTCCTTTCATAGCTTTACAGTAGAAGACCTCCGGTATAGTTTTTTAAGTGTTTAAGGCGCAGTATGTCAAATAATAACATTGCAAAATTAATACCCCACAATGCCAGGACATTTGGCATGTTTCGGGTCATCCTTGTGAATATGCATCTTTAGGGCAGGTATTTACTTATCAAGTGGTTTTTTTTCCCTCCATGGTCAATGAATCCATTCTGTTTCTTTTATTAAATAGCCTCAGCTATGAAATTGGAAAGATGCAAAAAAACTCTTCAATCAGTAAAGAAATGCAAGTGAGCAATCTTTGTAATCCATTGGAGAATATCTGTTAATCTATCATCTGTAATCTTGGTCACTCAGTGTGAGAACTATTGATACATGACCTTTATTGCCTTTCTCCAGTTCTCAGCCTTTTGAGTGTAAATATTTATTTTATTTTATTTTATTTATAGGCAAAAGTGCTACGATTATTAGCTACTGTCTATTTGGAGTGGGATTATAAACAATATCGAGAGAAAGCTCTCCAGGCTATCATCATGGCTAATGAGGTGAGGTTGATTTCTGGGCTAGGCTAATTCTGGTTAAGAGTTTTGCAATCAGTGGAATGATTCCCAAGATATTACATACGTAAAGGAAAGCAATAATAGAGAAGAAATAATTTAGTAGTACCTTTTCCAACAAACTTTGTTAAAAGATATCTGCTTTTGTGAGCTGCAATCTGCTTCATCTGATGTATACCAAACAGTCATGATGTATTTATGTATGCATAGTATGCATACAAATCTCAGTTCATCTCTATGCATCTGATAAAATTAAGGCCAGTGTAGTTTATTGGTCCTAATAGGGTTTTTTTTAATTCAAAATTATGTAAAAAAATAAAATAAAATATTTTACTATTTAAAATGAGAATGGTTTGAGGTCTCTGGGATTTATAACTTTTTAGATATGAGGCTTCTGAGTTAAAAGATTTTGAGGCACTCAAATGGTAGATTAAGCACCCGGCAGTGGTTAACTGGTGTGGTTCAGGTCCATCCTTCATCAGGGAAGTTTTTTGGTGTCTTTGGACCAAAGCAATTTACCCTCTGGAATTCTATCTCGGGGGAAAATAGGAAGAGTACTGGGCTCACCGTCCTGAGTTTCCAAAAGGAAAAAAATGGGACATAAATCTAATAGGAACAATAATTATTAACTGGTAATCTGGCAATAGCTGGTAGATTGTTGCTAATGATATTTAAGATTATTCTATAACACTCATGAAAAGGTTTGACATTCTTTATGAATAGGCTGTGCTGTCCCAGCAGCTAGTTAAAAATACCCCGAATCTGTTAAAAATAGTTTGAGTGTCAAATAATATCTTGATGTTTCAATTTACAGGAGAATTTACATCCAGCTGGTTTTTACTTAAAAATTAAAATTCTCCTGAAAGGTGATGCATCGGATGAAGATATTAGAAAAGGTATTATTCTTGGTTCAGCATAAAATCAACAACTTTACCACTCTAAAGAATATCTGAGTTGTAACAGAGAAGGAAGTTAACAGAACTGGACTGTTTCTTAGCCTGTAGCAGTAGCAGCTTCACTTTAACTTGTGCAGGTTTAAGTTAAGCTGATTTATTATTTTGGTTCTAAACAAAGGAAAGGAACTTTAAACTAATGCAGGAGCTCTTGAAAGAGTTTTACAAAGAGCGTCCATGTTTACTCATGTGAATTCTTCCTTTCCTCCTTTCTAAAAGCAAAGATTATTGGGTGTATTTTCCTGCTGCATAGCAGTATAAATTATCCTTTCTGTCCACCAGGGCTCTCAGACCATTGGTTATTTGGTCATTCTTTTTTTTTTTGCCATAATAAATGTTGAATTTTATTATTAAATTTATAACTTTTTATTTGGTCATTCTTGTATAAAACAAAGTACTTGTAGTTTAACTCCCCCCCCCCTCCATACACACACCCTTTTAGTGAACATGCTAACCTTGCTGTTGCTGCTTTCCAGCTGTCACTGAACTTCTGCAGCCTGAGGTTTCTCTGGAGATCTGTCTGGACACTGCAAGGTTGCTTCTTGAACATGAAAGGTATAAAGACTGAAGGGCCCTCCGGGACACAGTTAGGCATCTGTGTCCATTGTAAGAGTATTTAGGGAATATTAAGGACATCTACCTAATGTATTTTCTTTGTGTGTGTTTTTAACAAACTCTTAATTTTCTGCAAACTTGTTTCTATAATTATGATTTATCATCTTGCAATAAAGGGAAGTGAATTGACAGAGTGCCAGAGTTACCCAGTAGCAGGATGTAGGCAATAGGTGCAGGTGCATTGGCTAGGTGGGAATGAATGAAACAAAGGGACAATGAATAAATCTTCATTTCGATGCTCAGGTTGATTTGAAGAGACACAATTTGGATAAGCAGCATTTTCAGCCAAAGGCCTACAATTAGCACGATTGCAGCATTGTAGGGACTATGCACAGACCTACAATTTGATTCCTGTCAGAGTGCTCCAGCAAGCTTTTGATATGGAAATCTGTGCCTTAATGACTGTTCTGGAAGAACAACATAGTGAGGAATCAGGTTTCTGTTACTGAGAAATAAATATATGAATTCTCTCAGCTTTCCCTGGTGTCAAAATGCCCAACCTCTTTTCATGTCTATTCAGGGAAGCCATCGGATTTGACTTTCTGAAATCAGCATCTCAGCTGTTTGAAAGATCCCCGGATGCCGGCAGAGTCCTTCTCTTTCGTATCGAGCTACTCTTACAGAGAATGAAGGAGCCCCTCGCCAAGGGAATGATTGAAGATGCCATTGCAGGTCTGGGTCCAGCTTTTAATTATACTATTCTAGGGTAGATACTTGGAAGAAACCTCTTTTGCTTGAAATTTTCAGCTAAGAAATCCAGCAATTATAACTTCGTGTTGATTAAAATTGTGTAACTTTATGTACCAATAAAGATTAAGCTTAATTTAAGCTTATCTTTAAATCGTCCAACTTTTAACCATGATTCAAAGAATCCACTTTTGAAATGTGGTGCTGGAAATGTTAGTAGCAGTATTTTGAGCTCTCAGGTGAAATCTTGCTTAGTATTGCTAGGTGTCATAGATGAACTTAGGTCTCAATATAGTTAGACATGTAGACATTCTTCAGATTTGTAGAATTAGTGAAATTCTGAAATTTATCGTTCTAGCACATAGCGCAGGAAAGCAGCTGCCTCCTGAAATACTCAGCCGTTTACACCTTGTTTTGTGGGACAGAGCAGCTAAGAATTACGAGGTTTGTCCTCTTATTACCTCTGAGCAAAGTCAGCGTATCCTTTTCAACGTATGCAGATAATACCTTAAAGTTGCAATCCGAGAGCCTCCAATTCAGATTATTGATAATATTATAGAGTAAATAGATAGTGTTCATTACCTGTCATTTAATATATTCCAAACTCCTGAAGATAACTATGCAAGTGGCTAATATTGTGAAAATATCTGGCGTATGTTGTGTTCATCCTCTGTCTTGAAGATTTGTCCCTTGCTTTGCACTGAGATTGGGGTGCCTGATTAAGCTCATGGTAACTAATTTTAATGAATGTACATAGTAAATGAGAAAGTTTGGGGATTTCTCTCCTGGTCTGAGAAAGGAACCCGCCTCTCTGCCTTTTTACAGGCACGTGCTTAGAGCATGCCTAACATTAAGACCCGGTTGCTGTTTTCTAGTCCAAGAGCTACCCCGAAGCCCTTCAGTGGTACAACTACTCTCTCAGCTTTTATGCATCTGGGCAGACGGAGCAGCAGAACCTGGCAAAACTGTACAGGAACATGGCTGCTTGCTATCTTCGCTTGAAAGAGCCTGGCGAGGTATATTCCTTCTTCTTTGTATCCTCTTTAACTTTCTCCCTGGGCAGAGAAGGAATCCCGACAAGGGCTTGGAATCAGGGGCTGTTTCCTTCTGAAGGGAGAGGGGTGGGGGTGGGGGGATTGGTGTCGTTTTACTACTCAATATGGAAGGCTGAGCTCCAGGAAGCCCCAGAGAACAGGGCCTCTCTTTATACCTGTAGATAAGGATCTTCATCAGGCTTATATGCTTCACCTTGGTCATCACCTGCAATGGAAGCCCATAATCTTCACAAGGAGGAGAAGATGTGTCGGAGGGTATCAAATCCATCTGCTTCTTGGCTGGGGTTGTTAGCACGTTAATATTAATTCATGTAAAGTGGGCCTTTTCCCGAGGCGTATTCTTAAGCTTGTTGTCTGCTACGGAAGACCCAGAGGTCATGCAGCCTGTCCCTTCCCAAAGGAACATCCTATTCTGGCAGATGTTGCCTCGTTTGTCTCAGGATGTCTCTGGCATGATTTGCAGTGCTCACCTATGACGGCACACAATGTGTCCCTCACTTCAGACTCCTTAGGGAAGAAGAATGCTTGCATGGCCCTTGGCTGTTCTAGGAAGAACCAGGAGGGGGTGGAAGCCTTGCCAACTCCTCTTTTCTTTCAAAGCTTCCGGCGTGACAATTCCCTTGCCAGCATCACTGCAGAAGCAAAGCCACCCTCTTTGCTGGGACTCTCGTCTCATCTTGTCAGCAGAGAATGTATTGATCTTGTTTTTATTGACCCAGTTGAACCTAAGGACTTTAAAAATGAAAAAGAGAAACTGTTGTGTGGCTGTATCAACCAGACAGTGCAAGAGTTACTCTGTTGCTTCATTTGGGATATATTACAGTAATTGTTCAATGTAATATGACATGACATAATTATAATATAACATAATATGATAATATGAACCTTTTATTGCAGAAATGTTAGCATTTAATGGATACTAATTATATACCTGTTATTAACCGGTTATCTGGCTATTGTTGTCACTAACTGGGCTGATTCTTTTTACCTAAAGGCTAATGAGGCTGTCAAGAAGGCGGAAAGATACGACCCAAACAGCATCTTCACTCACTTCTATATTTATAAAATAGCAGTCCTGGAGAAAAATACCCTCAAAGGTAAACCCCCTGGTGCTTTTACTGGGCCAGTGAATGTGTAATCCATCCGTTTAAGGGCAAGGAAGGAGAGAGTCTGTTTGTCCCACCTTTGCCCTCTAAAGGTCAGACAAGCACCTCTTGTCACAAAGTGGAATTCACAAATGATATTTTCTGCATAGAATTATATTTTGAAGAGAACGTGGCAAATTACACAAAGGGCTTCAGCGGAAAGAATGTAAACGTTCCAGATTTAGAAACCTTTGACTGTCCAGGACGTGTCATCTCAGAATTCAGGGCATTTTGTTCCCTCTACGTAGAGCAGAAATGCTTCTTGGTAGCACACTGTCACTTTGGTAATCCCTCTTGCTTGCTTGCTTGTTGTTATTAATGTCATCAAAAAGATGCTAATCACTATTATCAGAGTGTGAAAAATAGTAGTGATTTTTAGTTACACCACTGTTATTTCATCATATATTTGGAATCAGGGTAGAATATTTTTAGGTTTTAAATGAATGACTTGGGCATACATTATAACCTTCAACAGTTTGCTATTGGTATATTTCAGCATGAGCTTTAATATGTCCTATTTGAATAATGTATTTAACTATGTAGCTTTTATATATTTCTTGATCACCAGATTTAGGGTTCTTTGGATAGATCATGAAACTATTAAAATGGTAAAAAGAATAAAGGGCACTATAAATAGGAAAAATACATAGAATAAGAAAAGTATATTCAGAAAGACAGACTACAATTTGCAGCCATGAACAATGAAGTAATTTTTCTAGACATACATAATATATTTTACTGCATGTTGTTTTAATATAGATCTTTCTCATATATGTCAGTTAATTAAACATAATTGAGGATTCAAGCCAGAAGAGTAACTGGCAATAGAGCTTGACTGAAAAGAATCAATCCATGTTTAAATGAGCAAGTCAAGGATGCCATTAATGTCTCTCGTCTGCCTTTTAGCTTGGGATGCATTTGTAGCAATGGAGAAATCGGCTGCAGAGTTCACAGAAGGCAAACCACTCATGGAAGGATCTATGGCGACCAACCTTCTGAGCTTAGCAGCACAGTTTGCCTTGGAGGTACAGATTGGATCCTCGCGGCTGGTGGGATCTCTATAATTTGTCCTTTTTAATTGAAAAATTTATAGAGAGTCGGTAAAAGCAGAGCATTCCATTCTCCAGGAGGCTGGCAATTTGCAAAAAAAGCAAAAGCTAAGGAAGGGGTGGGAAGAGGGGAATAAGCAAAATTGGGATACTGTATCCTTAGTTGGATACTTAGGATGACCACCCTGGAGAGAGAGAGAGAGAGAGAAAGAGAGTTAGTGAAAGACAGTGGAGCTGAGGGTGATGTTCTAGTCCTCATGGTGTCTCTCAGCATTAGCATTTGCTCCACATTTTGTGCTTTGAATTAAGATTCTCCAAATACAGGGATCGGGTTTTTCAGCCTGACCATGTTCGAACTGTGTTTCAAATATGACATTCATTGTGTTCAGGTAGAACAAGATCACATTGAAGTTATACTTTTCATATTTATATTGCTAATTAAAGTGCTTCTCCTTCAGAATGATCAACGGGATATGGCTATTAAAGCCTTGGGATATTTATCTCAACACTTGCAGGATTGCCAGCAAGCGCTTACAGCAGTAAAGTGAGTAACGTATATAAATGCTGTTTGTTTCATAATTTGCTGTCAAAATATGAAGACTGGTACTTTTTTATATTTCCTTAAAATGCCCTCATTTTATATCTGGGAAGGATTTGTTTTACATGAAATCTTGTTTCAGATTCATTTTTTAAAACGTATCTCTTAAATTAGTTCTCCTGAATTTGAGCCCATCTATACCAAATTATTATTAAAAGTTTTGCCATCTTGGTTCAACACTAGCTGTGGACTTTTTGTGATGGAGTGATTTCAGCAAAGGAGCACCCAGACTCTAAAGTAAACAGTGCTAAAAATAAAGAGAGTCACTTTTGAAGGAAGGTGGAGGTTTTAAATTATGTGATTGCTAAACATCACATGGTGCAATTGGCTTTTGTTGCAGGTGTTTGATTCGACTGGTATTGTCGAAAGTGACATCTGAAGAGGAGATGTGAGTTACATTTCTAATAATTGTGGATACTCAGATTTTGATAAGGTGTTAGTGGAAAAAGTTAAATGGCAACTGGAACTGCGTAGAAGGATATAAACATTTAGCTGTAGTAACTGAGCCTAGATTTAGAATTTCTTTTTCACCCTCCTGTCGCCAGTGTTAGTTCTTCCTTCCTGTAGTCATATTTCTGTTCCCTCATAGAAGACCAGTGTTATTATTTGTTTAGTTCAGGGAAGATATTTTCCTCCCTTTAATATCGTTTAGAAATGTTAAATAACTCCCACTTTTTTATTTTAGGATTAAAGATATGGAGTCCCTCCTATCATACTTGACAGCAGGTATTAAACTCGCTAGATCTTTGGGTCTGTTGACTAAGTGCAGAGCAAGGGCTGCAGTGGAGAATGTCATCTCTTCAGGACCCTAAGAGATCTTCAACTGCTTTATAAAGTCCCAGTCAGAATGTACAATGTTCCTAAATTCATCTTTGTTGCTAACATTACTTAGTGTCTTCCAGCTCACCGTAGACTTGATGAGTTGCACAAAGAGGAAACGGAGTTGCTGGAAATCAGGGCCAGTGAAGCTCAGTGGTTCAGAAAGATAGGTAGGCCATGACGTGGCACCCACCCTCACCCTGCATCATCATGCTTCCAAAACAAAAAGTATAATATGGAAATGCTTTAGCGGGGGGCTTACATCAGGGATGCCTGCATTCCCTCCTGTGTAAAATGATGCCATCTGACACTCCCCCCCCTTCTGCATTCATGCACAGAAGCAGCCGCACTGGGGGCGTGGCCTGTAACCCAAAACAAGGAGGAGTGCAAGTAATCGGGTTTTCTTGCGCTGGTCAGCGGTGGGCATCTTCGGTCAGGTGTTCAAGACAGCTTGTTCCCATGACCATTTTGTCTTGTACATGCCAAGAAGGGGAGCTGGGGAATGTATCTTTGTGGATCAAAGAAAGAAGGGTATTTAAAAAGCAGGGGTATTCTTTCATAATAATAGGAATCCCCACATAATCTCCATGCAGAAATAGTCTGTGACTTTTTAAGAAGAGAAAAAGCTTTGTCTTAAGAAGAATTGTCATAACTGTCGCTGGTGATGCTGTTAAATCCGACAATCCATTTTATTTGCTTTATGAGCTTGGAACTTGGCTGTGCGGAGCGAGGGCTGCTTAAAAGTGATGAGAGATTTCTTTATACTATCATTCAAGGTATGTGCTGCTTCTCCCTAAATTCTCTTTGACGTCTTTGCAGTTGCAAATGTGGGTTCTTTGTGCAAAGTTCTTTTTGAGGGGAGCCCTGCTCCGTTACTTTTGAGGTTTACCTTCGCATTCGTGTCTTGTCACTGGCCGGCTGATGAGTAGCCGGCCAGCAATGACTGGTCTGAGTCCAGGAACTAATTATGGCTGCCTTGATACCTTTTGCTCCAGTTCTCCCAGTTTTGTCCTCTTGATAAAGCTGTCCTGCTCGCTCAGAGAACGTGCCTGCTCATGGCTGCTGCAGTGGATCTGGACATAAGCCGAAGCAATTTGCTGCTTGCTGATGAGGTAGAATTTGAAAGAATATAAATGTTAACGTTTGTATTTTAGGACTGGTGCCTCAGGAAAGGCCTGGTGTCATTCCTGATTAAGTGCCTTATAGAAATGATTGTCCATGCCTCCAGTGCTTTACGTTTTATATCGTAAACCTGTATTCATTCTACCCTTTTGTGCTTCTTTGGAGAATTTGAAGAACATTTAAATGAAAAAAAAACAAAACCATCTAGGCATTGGTAATCAATAGATAAGTTTATGTATGCAAAAAACCAGGAAATGCATTCTCCCTGACACTCCAACCAACATTGGGATGTTCTCACGTGCAATTTACCTGAAATGTGTGTTGGCTTCCAAAGCAGGCTGAACTGCTGACTCAGGCCCTCGAGTATATCCAGTCCTGCAGAGCAATCTGGAAAGTCTTGAAACAAACAGGTGAGCTAGAATCTCTACAATTCCAAAATAAATTAACAGTAAAACCTGTTTGCCTTAGTTGATGGCAGTGGGATGTTGGTTGCCCCGAGGTTGAAATCCGTCAGGAGTGCAGGCCTGTTTCAGGCAAGAGTCCCTTGAACCCTTTCAAGCCACCCTTTGAACCCAGAACCTGAGTGTCAACTGAGGCCGAAGCCTTCTTCCAAGCGTAGTGAAGCTATGCAGTTGAGACAGCTGATCTTTTAGTGGAAACCAGGCAGGTGTTGTCCACTCTGATGGCTTCATAGGCTTGGAAATGCCCCTCTCCAACCAGAATACCTCTTTGCTCTGCTGAAACTGTACGGACTGGGGTGTTTTGCCTCCCCCGGTCATACCTGGTGAGCTACTAAAATGAGACTTGTTTTCTGCTCCATAGGGATTTCTCCAAGGACCCCACAGATACAATATTACAGCTTTATGAGTTTGAAGCCAGTGCCAAGCTGAATTCTCCTGCAGTGTCCAGCCTGCTGGACGAAGTGCTGGCGCTTCCACAGGTGGAGATCAAGACTCTGGAAACCATTGCTTGTAAGAGCCAGGCCTTCCCGCCCCCCTTCCTGGGAGGAATCTTGCGTTTCAAGGCAGCTGCTTCAAACGAGAACGGCTGCTTCCGTGAGTCTGAGGCCATGAAGCCACCTGCTGCCCCAGCAGAAGTGATGCTGTGCTTGCAGCCTTTTCCTCTGAGCGGCAGCCCCTGTAGTGTGGTCAAAGGGCAGGTGCCCAGCAGCAGCTCCAAAAGTGTCTCTTTTTCTCATGACCTCTTCCTCAAGCACTGGCCATGGAATCCCCTGCTCACTATCCCTCCGTGTGCAAGAGGGCTCTCGGGAGGATCTTGACTCTCCTCGGGAAAGGTGAATCAGTGGATATAGTCGCCTACAGGTAAGCAGTGGAGCTGAGAAGCCGCTGGGTGTGTGTGGGGAGGACAGGCATAGGGAGAGGGCGGCTGTTGTGGATCAAATGCTGACTATTTCTTCTCGAGGAAAAAAGCCCAGGGAGGCGTTCCTCACTCAGGACCTTCTTTCTGAAAAGTTGGAGTGGACCTTCCCAATTGAGAAAGGTCCCCTGAGTTGGGGTGAGGGGAGGGCTGGACAGGGGTGACCCAGCGAGAGGTTTGGGTGCCTTGTAAAGTAGGCAGGAAGAAGGGACTTCACAGGTGCTGACCTCAGGCCTGTCCTGCCATTGTATTTCACACTCAGCAAATGCCTGCACAGCTTGGTCCACCTTTCCCTGCCCTCCGGCCCAATTGAGGCAGACCTTTGTGTGCTGGAGGAGGCCTGGGCCTATTTCGAAGATGCTCTGACCTTGCTGGACAACAGAGTTAGTATCGTGCAGCTTCTTTTGATGACGGGACTCTTGAAGGACATTCGCCTGGCTTGCCCTGTTAACGTCGCAGGCTCGGGTGGATGAAAACAAGACCCTCTCGGTGGGCCCCACTTGTGTCCAGGCAGTTAAATGAGGCAGCTTAGGTGTATGTGTCTTCACGTACCCAGCTGCGTTAAAGCAAAATACAGCCACACGGGTTTTGGCCGTCTTGGTTTCATTAAAACTAAGCTTGGACTAAAAACCGTGTTGTGTTCATTGGAATGTTAGCAGGCACTACAGGCTGGTTTCCCAGAGGTGGAGATAATCTGGCTTATGACTAGAGCGTGGAACACAGGAATATACCAGTACTGTGCCGGCAAGTACAAGGAAGCAGAGCAATGGTGTGGCCTAGGAATGCGGTTCTTGGCCTACCTGGGGACTTTGAAGAACAGCTACGAGGACCAGGTGAGGGTGGGCGGACAAGTAGAGGACTTAATCACACCCAGAGCAATGAAATGGCCCATCATAAAGGGGGACAAACACGGCAGGTCTGCCCTGCATGGCTGGGGGAGGAAACTGCTTACGGAGACTTGGCATCACGTGGGGAGTAGGGGGGTTCCAAAGGTTGGTTTCAGGGGTGTAAATACCTCACCCTGAAACCAAAGCAGGTGGCGTCCTTTGCCACAGCAGCCCCCTCCGAAGCAGCTCCTTGAAAGGAGTCCAAGGAACTGCAGAGAGGTGGCATTTCATAGTCCTTGTGCCCGTTGCTTCCCCCAGCTCTCCTGGGTATTTCAGTTAATGGAAGGGCTGAGCGGCCCAGCCCCCCCTCAGCCCATCACGCTGAATTGTTAAAGGATTTGGGGTGACCTTTGTCCACAGATGATCAGTGTTTACAGTGAGGTGCTGGACAAACTGGACAAAGCAAAGAGACCTCATTCCACAGAAGAGTGAGGGGGGCCCTGGCCACCTCCGGCTGCCCTCACTGAACTGGCACTGGCTGCTGCATACAGGTGGTCCCTGGCACGTGGGATTGTATTCAGGGGAGGATGTTTCACAAACATGAAGTGGAATAAAGGAGTTTACCAATGTATTTGTCTTGTATTTTTTATAATTACATTTGTGCTGGCGATTCTTTCCTAGACGCTCAAGGCAATTCTAACAAAATAGGCTCCATCAATGGAGCAGAATTTAAGTTCTGATCTACAGCTCAGCTCCTTATCTAGTGTATCACATATGCCTAGCCCAGAATCTCATGAACACAGCTAGGAAGGCAGCTCCTCAAGCACCCAGAGACTATTGTGTTGCTATGAGTAGGTGGCCGTTTACTGGGTTGTGCACACACCTGCCCTGCAAGGGGAATAACAACCACGCTACGTTGCAGCACTTGTCACAGCTTCTAATTTTGCAAGTACTACATTCATTGTGTAGTGACTGGTTCAAGAGAGACTCCACTAAAGCTGGAAAGTAACAGTCAAAAGAATCCAGCAAAATAGTTTTAAAAGAGGATTCCCAAATTTTATCAAGGCACCAATGAATGGCTGTGATGTGTCCACATGGAGAGGAGGATGGTGGAAGCCTCAGTTCTGGATTAGGATTTCTGGCCCATGACGCCCGACAAGGTAAGAACCCCTCCCAAGAAAAGAGCCACAGAGCAGTTCATTGCAATGTTCGTTTATTAAAAATATATGTCTCCTTGGAAGAAACACTGGTAAACCAACTAGTGTCATGATTGGATACTTTCAGCTATGCCACGGAGGAGGAGGCAGGCCCTTCCTCCATGAGCCTAGAAGACAGTGACCGGCTATTACAAAATAAAAGTCACGGGAGACGAGCCACCTCGAGAGCTGTTTCTATTGATGCATAGTCCGGTTCTTCAGAACATGTCTTGCAACACCAGCTGAGCAGAGGAAGTCGGTGGTGGCCTCTCCCAAATCCTCCCGCCAGGGATTCCTCCCGGTTCTTCACCAGCGGACCGCAGCAGCTCTGGTCCTCCCAAAGTTCCACTTGAGGTTCTTGCAACACAGCTGATGTGGGAATGGCTTCTCGCTTACCAGAATGATTCTCCGCAAGATGACAGTTTTCACCCATGTTGAACAATGAAGGCCGTGCACAAATCACACAATGAATGATACAGCTACCTACCAGCGATGGAGCAGACGGCACCAACCTGCTACAAGCCGAGGCCCCGTCCCACCCGGGGCACTGGGACTAAGGCAACTCGGATCTCTCCTCCTGTAGCAGCCGTGGCTCTTGCTCCGTGGAAACGAGATGGGCACAATCCTCTCTTTCAAACTTGAGATTGGGGCAAGATGGCAAAAGTGGGCAAACCTCCTCCTCTGGCCCACGGGCATGGGGGTTGGCACCCACCCAGCAAGGCTTGAAAACTCCACCCAGAACTTCCACAAATCCAACTTAATTCTCTTGTTCGGTAATAGAAAAGAAAACTCTTTTTGCACCTACAGTCTACACACTTGACATGACCACAAACCAAGGCTTCCCATTACAGCAGCTAGCCGCAGTCCACGGAAGACGAACAGTCTGTGCCACACAGAGAGCACGTTCTCAGTTGCCCCTGCCTTGGGCTATCCTGAAGAATTGCCAGCAGACGTTGGCAGCACGGAAGGCCGGGGTCCCTCTCTGCCAGGAGGATCATGTGGAGACACAAAGTAAGACGGAGGGTGCGGTTCTTCACGGAGCCTCTGAGGATTAGCCTGGTCAGGAAGGGCTTCAAGTGTTGCAACCAGAATTTGGCACAATTCTGCTAGAATAAGGACTTCCCAGGTTCTTGAGTCAATTTCCCACCGAAAACATGGTTGAAAGAGTGACCCTCCAAGGCACAAGCTTCTCTTCACATCCCCTGCTGCAACCCGCTTCCCACTGCACGGAACAACTCCACGTTCTTCTTCCCCAGGACAAGCCGGTGGTGGGGTGGGATGGAGTCTCTACCAGTGACCCGACTGCAACACAGAACAGCCTCTGTGCTCATCCCGCACGGTCTGTGGGTTGGGTCTGGAAACTATTTACAATGGAACAATCTTAAAAAATAAGTTAAAAAACTGGATTGTATACCCGTTCAGTTCATTATTAAAATCAAAAGCTTGGAATAATGAAAAGCCAACACACCAACACAAACATGATTTTGGTTTAACAGCAGCTTAAAAAAACCTCATGCAAACACATCAGGTGACATAAAACAATGTGCGGTTAATATGTAGCATTATCCTTTTGCTTTTGCGTGCTCAAATAAATTGTTGTAGCTTGTTGTAGCGGTTCCGGGCCCTCTGTTTGCTCCGTAATCCCAGTGCTGGCTTCTCTCTTTCCAAATGCAGAAGTCGGCTTTGGAAGAACCACAGAACGGCACCCCAAAACGCTCCGTACCATGAACTTCACCTCCACAGCGTTTCCTGTCCCCATGGCTGAGGCAAGGCGGCAATTCTTTCGCTAACAAAGAACATTCCAGCAGCCCCCTCGTGTTCTCTAGTCTCGTGTGTGCGTGTGTGTGTGTGTGTGTGTATGTATGTATATATATATATATATATATATATGACTATATTCAGAACATTCTCTAGTCATATATATGTATATATTTAGAGCATATATTATATATATAAAATTACATATCTAGATAAATAAAAGCATTCTGTTGCCTTTTCTTCTTGGTAAAGTAGACAGGCTGCCAGTCTCCCTTCCACTTAGAGGGGCAGGAACTGTCCACGTGTCGCATCAGTGGCTCTTGAGGCTAGTTGTCCACGGCCACCTCCTGCCTCTCGCTTTCTGATTTCAACAGTTGATGTATTTTCTTAATTAAAAGCACAGAAAAAACTCTCAAATAGGGTTTGTCTCCATTTCTAGGGGAGCAGCAGGACAGTCCATGCAGGAATGGTGGGGACAGTCACTTGATGAAGGAGACTGGTCCATCCCAAGGAAAAGGAAAACGGGACTAGAAAACGCAATTGTCAACCACCTAGAAAAGGGACAGGGTGCTCTCCTCCTTCCCCCTCCGGGGCAGAGGACGGGGGAAGGGTTGCTGATCTTCTAATGGGTTGATTGACAGGAGGGGGACATCACAGTTTCTCAGAGGACGGGATCCAGATATAATGCCCAGATTGATCCTCTATTATCTGTTTGATTTTACTGTAAATCTCTTCCAGGGAGTCTCCTTGTACAATGGCTGTGGAAGGAAAAGAGAAGTGCTTTACTAGACAGGAAGGGCCCTCTTTCCTTCCCCACCACCTCCTTAAAAGCTGCAAGCAACTAAACCGACCTTGCATTATCGCCCCATTTTTGTCTACATGAAAACCTGTTTTGCACACTCCTCCCAATTCCTGCTGCGAAGCAGGCAACTACGGAGCTCACAACCCACGAGAACTCCCACCTGTAAAGTACTCTCCAAACTCCTGCTCCAACTTCATGGCTTTGTCGAAGACCTTGTTGGCCTGCTCGTACGTCTGCCTCCGGTTCATCTCCCTGCAGGCCCAGCCGGGGGAAAAACAAACAAAGCCTCAGGACAAAAGCCTCTGTCCCGACCGGAGCTCTTCTGCTTCTGCCACTGTCCAAAATCTAACTTTTCCTCAGCTCTCTGAGGGGCTCCTGGGTCACGTTGGCACCTCAACTCCACCTGAAGAGACAGGTGGAGGGAAAGCGGGAGGGCTGCGGCCCTGGGAGCAAGTTCACAGCCCACGGATGGTGTGGAGGCCGCAGAGAAACCAAGACGGCCAATCCCTGGAACTGAGTGCAGGGAAAGGTATCCCAAAGTAGGTTTTAAATCCACCTGCAGCCAAGTAACCGTTCTGTCAATCCAAAAGCCGTGAGGGAGTGTTGGGTGCACTAAGTGGGCGAAAAGCCCATTCCTGACACAACCGTGGTCCATTTGGCAAGAGCTGCCCAACACCCACCTCCCCGTGTCCATCACTAAACCTTGCCTGGCGCGACCTGCCCCCATCACTGAAAACGCAGCCCCTCCGCCCGGCAGCCGCTGCTGCTGCACCTCCTGGCCTCCTGACGGGTTTGGCTCTACCCCGGATTCACAGCCCCCAAAGGTGGCATCTGGGTAAGCGAATCAATGTTTTGGCTTACAAGCCACCCAGAGACTGTGAGATGGGTGGGGCCTACAACCCAATTGCTACACCTCCGTGATACTCACATGAGCGCTTCGATGGTCTTGGGCTTGATGAAAATCGCCACTGGATACAGCTGCGCTTGCTGCAACCTTTTGATCGCATTGCCCGACACGTCCAGGATACAGTGCTTCCCCTGGAGGAGGGCGGGGCATCCGTTACTGCACAGCCTTTGCACAGCCCTTTCAAGCCCTCGCTTTGCCCCCACCCCAAACTCATCAGGGGGACCACAACCCAAAGCAGCGGAGACGCCATCAGACTTTACTGGCTGGCAAGTTAATTTCTGGTTACGCTGGAGCTTAAATGAGGTCGTGATTTAAGGCCCTAAGCGTAGATGCATCAACTCCTGCCTGAAACAGGAGCTTCAAAATAAGCTGACCTGAAACCCGGCACAGCCAAGCCAGGACCAGAATCTGCTGCTGGTTTGACGGGGGATGCAATGCAGGCCATTTCGTGAACTGAATGATGCCACTTGGCCCAGCGGTATTTTGACCAAGGTTGGCAAAGTCCATGCTGCCGGACTCACCCGCTCAGCCACCGCCCGCACAGACTGGACACTGGTCCCGTAGAGATTGTCGTTGAACTGCCCAGCTTCGATAAATTTGCTGTCCTGAATGTCCTTCTCCATCTGCTCCCGTGAGGCCACAAAGTGGTAATCTTGTCCGTCAACTTCATTTTCACGCCGTGGCCTGGTAGTGTCTGAAAGAAAATACATTGGCTTTTTCTGTGGTTCAGAAAGTGGGGCCAAAGCGGTGCCCTCATGACCTTGACCTTAACCTCTGCTGCAAAAAAAAAAAGACTATCTGATTGATGTGAACACTCAACTCTCTTCTCACACAACCATCCGGAGCCCAGGGCCTAAAGCATCACTTCGGAAGACGTTCGGTGTCCCTTAAATCTCCCTCCCCCCCCAAAATACATCACTTACGAGGCACACAGGATCCAAACTTGTGTGGGAATTCTGAGATGAGGTCATCGTTGACTCGGTCCTTCATGGGCCCCAAAACAATCACTGGCCTGGCGTAGTGAACTAGAAAGACAGTCCAAAAGGGAAGGAGAAGTTTTGGAGACGAGTCTCTGCTCCGCTGTGAAGTTCAAAGCTAAATGCAGAAATCTCAAGGCTGAGCTGCCCTCCAGGAAGAAGACGGTGGATCCGCCTTTTTTCCAACTTACTTTCCTGTCTTGTCACAGGTTCGTAGGAGAGAATCGTGTCCTCTTGTCCTTCTGAAAGAATTGGAAAGAATCAGCTGGCCTCGCAGCAACAACTCCACACCTCACGGCCAAACTGGCAACGCTATTCATTTCTAAGGCATTCCACCTCCCTGACGTCTTCACTTTGCCTTAGCAATCAGGGAGAAAGAAGCAAAGGTTCCCCCCACTGGAGGCCTATTTCCCACTCAGCAAAATCTTTGGGGAACCGACTCCCAGGGAAGCCCCGCTTATAGCAGCCCAGCCAGCCTGGCCTAAAGATGAGGGACACCAAGAGTTCTAGTCCAGCACTTTTCTTCCCCAGTCGGTAGATCGGATCAAAGGACAGGCAGACATTCTGCCCCAAAGGAAACAGGACCAAAGCCCCTTGCCTACCCTTTGGCCTTGCACGAGTCACCTGGATGAGTAAATGTCTAAGGGAAAGGGGATCCTGTCCAGGCCTTAGTCTCTGCTACCTGAAACCAACCTGTTTTACCTGGCCGATTGACTTACGCTATGCTCCAGTCCCAACCAAAAAGAGCTACCAGCCCTCAGAAGAGATGGAGACACGGGCGGCTCTGACCCCCTCCCCAGCCCTGGGATGAAGCCAGAAGGAAAGTCAGGCGGGAACAAACAGGGGACACTTACTGGAACTGCTCTCGCTGTCACTGGTGTTTGAGGTCACCCCCTCTGCAACCAAGAAAGAGGCCCAGGTTTAATACAGATTGACAGCAGGGGATGCCAGCAGGGGCTGAGGGCCACCGGCACTGGGGACGGGGGAGAGGGATCCGAGGGCAAGCGCTCCACCTCCCCGGCCCCTCTTGGAGGGGAGCCCAGCTGATCCGCTCCACTTGGGTGGTGGGTCGCTTGCCCAAATGAGGACGGCAGCAGGTGCCGCTACCACCTCTCCCCCTCCGCCACCTTCTGCGGCAGGCCCCCCAGAGCAGCAGCTCAGCCACACGCGGGGTTGAAGCACAGACATGCAGCCCCGTTCCTAGCCAGCTCCCCTCTGCCCCCCCTCCCCCCCCCAGAGCACAACCCTGCCTCTGAAGCGACAGAGAAGGGAAGAGAGGAGGGGGGGGATCGGTGGCAAGAAAGAAACCGCAGGGCTGCCCGACGGAGGTGTGCCCATTGCGACAGCAGGGGAGAAAAGGAGTCCACACACACACACTGTGTGACAACGTGGCAAAGTTCGACGACCTGATCAGGGGGCAGATTTCTTTCCTTGGCTGGGCCTCAAGACGATGCCGGCCTTTCTCCTGGCCAACTCTCTGCACCGCTGGGGAGCCCTTCCCAGGAAGAGGCTGCCAAGACCCATCAGCCCCTGCCGAAAGGGGCCTCTTTTCTTTGGAAGGAGACGGCCAGTCTAGTGACCACAAGGAGGCTGGGCTCACAGGGGCCCAATCTACGCCAAGTGTCCCATCAACCCCCTTCCGGTCTCAGGCATGCTAGCAACGGAAAGGGATGGTGTGCCGGGAAGTTCCACTTACTCAGGTTCTTTGCGCCATAATAATCGTCACTTAACCCAGGGAAGTCCTGATTCACAGCCAGCCAGAGGGGAGAGGAAGTGGGGTGGGGGGGAAGAGAGAAGAACGAGAGAAGGAAAGAGAAAGTGGGGAAGAGAGAGAGAGAGAGAGACAGGGCCAGGACGGCATTAGTGACAGGAGTGCAGAATGGCTGAAAGCTGCAACAGCAAGTGAAGTTAAAGCTCGTGACCAACGCTTCCAAAAATATCTGCTGTCCCAAAACCTCCTCATTTGAGCCTAATCTCTAGGACGTGAGGCAGCCCGAAGAAGCCCCGGCACCCAGGCAGACCTCCCCAAGTGCCTGGCGAGGAGCAGGGCCAACACTCTTGGCTTCTTGGTACCAGGCTGACCAGGTTTGGCAGCACCAAGCTGAGTCCCTTGTTCCGGGACCAGCCACCCCGGCCGGGGCTACTGGGGGGAGGTCACCCGTACAGAGCAGGGTAGACCTCAACAACCAAAGCCCAAGGATCACCCCTGCCCCCAAATGGTCGTCTGCTGCTCCTCTCAGCCAGTCCGTGGTCCCACAGCCACAGGAGCCGAGCCTTCATTTGTCCACACCGCTGGGAGGCGCTCAGCTCCCTGGAACGACTCGCCTGCAATTGCCCTAACCCAGAGCACAACGCAAAGGCAGGATGGTGCTCAGAACCGCCTGGCTCCCAAGAGTCTGGGCTGAGTTATTCTTGGCTCTGACTGTGGCCCCCTCTTCACAGAGCCTCAGCCCCTGCCCGGGTCTTGCAGCACCTGGTAGTCAGGTAATCGTGTAGGAGCTGCCCTTTCTCATATCCTAATCCTGGACGGCTTTTCTGGAGCATAGCTTTGCAACCCGGCATTGCTTAGCAGGGAGAAGCTCCGAATTCCACCCCAGCAACTCCGATGAAAGGGATCGGACGGCTGGGAGCCGAGGAAAAAGACGAGGCCCGGAAGACCAACTAGAGGGCACTGGGGCTTCAGGCGCAGGCGCCGCTGGCTCTGCAAATACGGCACGAGAGCCCAACGCTGCCCTCCAGGGAGAGCGAGCACACAAAACCGGCTGCTTTTGTAAGGGCGTCACCAGTCGTTTTGTAGAAATTGTGCAATGTGCAGCCGTCATAAGTAATACCCGTAAGTTATTGGGCAGGGAAAGGAGAGAGAGAGAGAGAGAGAGACCTGCTGCTGAGGCCTTAGATGAGCCCGGCTGCCATCCGGGAGCCCCCGGGGGCCAAGCTCTGCCCCAAAGACATTCGGCGGGGGCCGTTTGTGAGGCTACGGGAGACCGCTGAGCAATATGGCCCCTCAGGAAGAGTGAAGGGCTCCAGGCTTGGCCCATCGTTGCAAGCAAAGTCCAAGAGCCCCTTAGTGAGCCTGGCAAAGCCGAGCAAGGAAGCCGGGAGCAGCCCGCAGCCTCTGGACCCTCTGACCTCGGATGAAGAACCGTTTGGCCCGGCATCTGCTCCCAGCCACCGAGGGCCACGCCATGCTCAGGCTCCGCCAAGCCGCCCGGGTCTGGGGCCAGGCAGCCCCCCGAGGGAGGAAGCCGTGGGCCCCTTTCCCCTCGCAGGGCTGGGGCAGCTGCCGGGGCTCCCCGAGAGAATCCGAGCAGGGCAGCTGCTACTTACGTTCCTGTCCGCTGCTTTCCTGAGCCAAGTTCTCTTTGCTCTTGTAAAAGGGGAATTTTCGAGAGAGACGGAAACTCTTTTTACGTTTCGTTTTGATCAACTGTGAAGAAGATGAAGATGCAAGGGGGGGGTGCAGAAGGAAACAAAAAGAACAGAAACAAAAAGGACAAAAAACAATGGAGTTTAAAGCATGCAAGAAAAATTAAAATGAACAGACAACGGTGATCAATGTCAGGGAAGCTGCCCCTCAAATGAAATCATGGAAATTACATGTAAATGGGATGCAAGAGGAAAATTAAGGGTGGAGGAAATGATCTTGAGGGATGGCGGAAGATGACTAGCCATTTTCATTGCCACAACAAGAAGGAGGAGAGCTCCCGTCCAGCCTGTGGAGGAATTCCCCGTCCCAGCCTTCAGCAAACTCCTTGAGCCGACCTTGGAGAAACCGTCCCGGGCCTCGGCTGGAGGAAGGCTGAGGATGCCATAGCTGTGTCTGTGTGTGTCTGCGTGTGTCTGTGTGCGTGTGTGCCTTTTAGAGAGGCTCCTCCTGCAGACTGAGACCCTTTGTTCAACCGTCACCCGAGCAGCAACCGGCCACAGCGCACCTTGCAGGAACTCTGCTTGCCGCCCCAGTCGGATTTCATTCAGAACGCTTCCCTGCTTCACACACACACACACACACGCAGCATCAGCCTCACTTACCCGGTTGGATTCAATCATGCCTGTCCGAGCATGGAACTTCACTGTTTTCAAGCGCGCCCGTTCCTTTTTTTCCACCCTGACAGCATGAAGAAAAAGAAAGGGGTTGAAGGGTGACTTGGATCTCGCTCTGGTCCCTGTTCCTGCCTCACCGAGATCTTTCTTCAGGAACCTCACAGACATTATTGGCACGGCCAGTTCCTCAGGCCTTCAGTGCAGGGCAAAACAGAAGCTCCACAGTCCAAAGCCCCTCCCCCACTTCTGCCTCCTGGAAATGCCTCCTGCTTGAAAGCAAAACACAGGCCCAGGTCGCCCCACCCCAAACTCCGCTTCAGCTCTTCCTGACAACCCCCCTCTCAAGGGAAGCCACTGTCCAGCGAAAACCCTCCGCGGCCACGAGGGCTGCGGCAGCGGCAGGCTCACCTCTTCTTGCTGGGAATGACTCCGATCTGCTCGCTCTCGCCGTGAGGGGTCACCAGCCTTGCCTGCCACCACTCATCGTCCGAGGCATTGATGACGTGCAAAATGTCCCCGTAAGAGAAACTGAGTCCCTGGCTGGGCAAGCAGCTGTCCCGAGTTCGGTCATAGTCAAAGAGGGCCCTGTCCAGGAATGAGGCAGGTTAGCAGGAGGGACGGAGGGCCCCTGTCTGTCCACAAAGCTCTCCACACCGACGCCTGGACCTCAGACCTTCTGCTGGACGCAAGGCGGATGTTCTCCTGCCCTTCCTCAGGGTCCCCTTCCTTTGGCCTTAGCCTCCTGCTCTCCACCCAGGTCCCTCCTGGCGACTCTGCCTCCTGCCCACCGCAAGGCCCCAACCATATACTCCACCCCTGGCCTAGGCTTGCCTTGCAAAAAAAGCCCTCCCTGGAGGCTTTTAAGAAGAGACCAGACGGTCACTTCTCTGAAATGGTAGATAAGTGGGCAGGGGGGTGGACTAGAAGACCTCCAAGGTCCCTTCCAGCTTCTGTTCTATTCTATTCTATATTCTATATTCTATTCTATTCTGTTCTGTTCTATATTCTATTCTATATTCTATTCTATTCTATTTTCTATTCTATTTTCTATTCTATTCTATCCTATTCTATTCTTATCCTATTCACTAGGCGGCTTGCTTTTTGCCAGCTCCTCTTGTTGCCACCAGGGGGCGCGACAGGGTTCTGTGCCTCTGCCCCGTTGCAGGGTTCACTTCCTGCCAGGGAAACAAAGGCAGGAGGAGGTTTTGTTTGGGGCTGGATCAGCCTTTCCCATCTGGCCTAGCCAGCCTTGTAATTAGCACAACCGGCAGCTTGTCCATTTCATCAGTTTCAGCTAAATTGTGCCCGAAACTACTCCACCCAACAGGGCTGAGCCTCCTCTCCCAGTGCAGGGGAGGTTTTGCAGAGAGCTGCCTCGATCCCAGGAGCAGCCAAGAAAGTGCTGTGCAAGATGGGCTCAAGAACCCTGGTGGCTCTGCCACGGAGAAGAAGAGAAGCTGGGTTGGGGAGGCGTTTGCGAGGACCGCCGGTCCAGCTAAGCAGCCAGACCCAAAAAACTGCACCGGGTTGGCTTGTGTTGTAAGTAGCCAAGGCTGGGGTGGCCGAGGAGCTCCACCAGGAGCGACACAGCCAAGAGTCCAGATCCAGCGCTGGCGGATTCCTTGGCTGGCCCCCTCCTCCTGCAGGCCAGGAGAGAAGCAGCCGGCGAGCGCCAGAGAGCCGCTTCCGGGCGATCAGCAAGCCAAAGGCTGAGGCCCTGCAGAGGCTCTGCCTCCCTTCCTACGTTGAGAAGGCCCAAGAGGCTCAGCCCCTTCAACCTCCCCCAGCCCCGGGCCGTGCTTGCCCAACATGCTCGACCAGGGTTAACTGAACCCAGGTTCTCCCAATTCCATTTCAGGATTCAGAGCGCCAAAGCCGGTCACATGGCTGCGCTTGCTCAACACGTGGGGCTAAACTGTGCGTGGCAAGAGTTTGATCGAACAGGCCGTGTGGGCTCTGAGCACCACCAGTTACCCAGGAGTGCCCCACCGAAGGAGGCCACTGGTGTCCCATGTCCGATGCCTTGCTCTGGTGGGTGCAGGGAGGCCATGCCGCTTCAGGACAGCGCTCCCCATGGAAGCCACAGAGACAGGAAGCGGCCGAGCCACAGGCCGAGGTCAGAAGGGCGATGACTGAAAAGGGGCTAAACTTGTCTGTCCCAACTTAAAAAGCAAAGGGTGCTGCTAGCCAGGCTTTAGCGCTCCAGCACTCCCAGCCAGCGGCCCCACGAGGCCCCTTTTTCTGGGGGAAGGGAAGGCGAGATGACCCTGAGTGTGGCAGAGTAACAAGAGAGTCAACCTGGAGGGGCCCTTCGACGATGCTTACCGGACGTAGAGGGACCGCTTCTCACTGGTTCGAAGGGAGCCAGAGCCCGAACTCATGCTGCTGTTCATCATCTGCTCTCGGAGGTCATGGATCTTGGACTCAAAGCGGCTGTACTCTGCAAGCACAAAGGAGGGAAGGTTGGGAGCCGTCGCACAGTCCAGCCCGGGGTGTTTGTGGGATCTCTGCGTTTCACACCCGAGGAACGAGGAAGCAGCCAGCCAAAGCCCTCACCTCTGCAACTCCCCCTCCGTGCGCCATTTACCTGCCAGGTCCCGGGCCAGATACGCTGCATAACTGGATACAGGTGCTGGCCTTTGAGGAAGTCATGGCTCAATGGGCCACGACAAATAGGCTAACATGGCAACTAACAAGGACCGGCCAGCTGGTGTCCAGCATTCTGCGCTTCAGAGTATGGTCATGGCTGAGATCCCTCCCTCCCTCCCTCTCAGAAAGGCTGCCGGGGAAGGAAGGGTAGAGGAAGCGGCTGCTTATCAAATCTCTTGAACAGGCTGGGCTGACATCAAGAAGAGGCACCAACACAGGAGGAGCCCTTGGCCCATCAGGGGAAGGACGGAGAAGACAGGCGGGAGATTTTGTGTTCTTCTCCAATCCCAGAACCTGCACGAACCAACCAAAGTGCCTGACAGGAGGCAGGGGATACTCAAGTAGCCTTTCCCCAGACTGACAATAAAACCATCTAGCACCTATTACCACAACTCCGTCAATGGCTAAAGAGGCGGCCGTGTTTTAAGAGTGTTGGCACAATTAATAGCAAACAGCAGTTCAAAAATCCATTACCGGCATCCGGCTCTTGTGGGAGATAAGATTGCAGGAAAATTAACAGACCTGGGCTTTGATGCCAGAAGCATTTGAACAGGTTTGAAAATATTCCTGAAGGCATTAACAAGCATGCACCGATGGTTCTCTATCCACCTTCCAAGCACTGCAATTGTGAGCATTCAGATTATGCAAGCAAGGGGTTATATAAACGCAGTCTTGGGTTTACCATTTACTTCAAGGTTATTATGCCTTTTCCATAGCACATCTTCATGTATGATGTATACTGGCTTACGGTTAAACGTTATTACACAGGAGCTTGCATAAGGTAGAGGTGGGTCATTTTGAGAGTTTACAGTTTAATAAATTCAATGTGCCGAAGACCTTAGAAAATCAAGTCCCCAAGAACAAGGGACTTTCCACACGGCCACCGTTGAGAGTTTCTTACAACTCCCAGCAACAGTAATTCTGCTCCAAGAGCAGAGAAGCACCTTAGTCACCTCCCAGAATTCATATCATCATCATCATTCATGGAACCCAATTCAGCATTAAACTTTGACAGCAAAATGAAACACATCATCTCTGCTGGAAGTTTCAACCAGACATGCTGAACGTGCTTTCTCTAAACTCAACAGCTAAAGACACAAGCAGGGAAACTGTTTTCTCTTTTGCTAGGAACTTTGATCTAATCCTTCCTTTTTGGCCTCTACGTGCATTGCCTAGAAACTCTGAAGCCCTGAAACCTAAAAAACGTGGAAGTTAAAAGCAAAGCCCCAAGTGTGAAGGATTGTTGATTGTTCCAAATGTCAATTCAAGTTTATTACAGATAGCCTGATTTCAATTCCTTCAAGCCTAGATATTCATTTTACAAAGTATTTTATTAGTTTAGTTTACTTTATTGTCATTGCACGTCATACAACGAAATCAAACACCATCTTCAGGGCACATCATGACCATGAAAATAAACACAAACACACATCCTGCACACTCCACACATTGAACCGAAAACCCCCAACACCACACCAACACTGCACTATACAGTGGAATTCAAAAGAGCTCCTGCCCTGGGATAGAACCTGTTTTTCAGCCTATTTGTCCTTGTTTTTATTATTATCCTATACCGTCTGCCAGATGGTTATGGTTCCCCCAAAAAAGGGGTGCCCAGGATGAGATGGATCTTTGAGAATGTTTTGCACTTTCTTAAGGCAGCAGGAGCTATAAAAGCTCTTCCAACGAGGGGAGAGGGCAACCCAGGATCCTCTGGAGCGCTGTCCTATCGGCCAATGTGCAATTGGCAAACCACACACCGGTGTGCAGGAAGTTAAGATACTCTCTGTGGTGCAGCGGTAGAAGGTCACCAGCAGTTTTTTCATTCGGTTGTTGTTTCCTGAGAAGCCTCAGGTAGTATAATCTCTGCTGGGCCCTTTTGACCAAGGCTGCAATGTAGGCACCCCAGGTCAGGTCCTCTTTTAGGGTAACACCCAGAAACTTAAAACTGGCCGGCCACTTGCTCCACTCGATCTCCATGGATAAGCAAGGGCTGGATGTTTGATCTGTTCCTTCTATAGTCCACTATCAGTTCCTTGGTCTTATTGGGCCGTTGAAAGTAGTTTTTATCATTTGTTGCGGTTCTTTGTCCACGGGCTCCAGTCTGATTTTTCTTGATCACTTTCTTATACGCTCCCTTTCTGCCAGGAAACCCTTCCTTTCCCCCCACTCTCCTTGTGGCCCCATCAGTCCTGCAGGCGTAGAAAAATTACCCAGTGTTACGTTTTTGCTTTATTCTGGGAGCTGCTCAGTTGGCAAGGACTCAACCCACCACCGAGCATCGATAGAGATCCAGCCTGTGGATTTCCCGCCCTGGCGGCAGCTGGGACCAATACTGACCCCGTTTTCCTAAGTGTCAATACAGAATGCAGAAATAACGTGAGTGGCCTAACTCAGCTTCAGGGACAATGGATTTAAAAATCGTTTAACATGCGCCATGCTGCGGGCACATATGCGGCTTGACCAATGGTGCAGGAGTCTATGAACGCTCAGAGCATGGAAACGCCCTGACCCCACTTGTGCTCCTGAGCCGCCTTCTCCCCCAGAGTGCGCAGCCTTCGGAGCCTCCCGTTCACAGGAGAGGGCTTGTGGTCGTTGCCTTCAAGGCTGGGGCTGCGGAGGGGCAAAGCGGCAGGTCCCGTCTCCTCCTCAGGCCTCCTTGAAACAGCTAAGCCACAACCAGAGTGGCGAAGTATAAATGGATTAAAATAAGAGGCTCTCCCCCATCTGCAGATGATGAAAGGGGACAGAGGGGCCCCTGGGTAGCATCCTGTCCCCACCTGAAGTCCCGAAGCCACGTGCTCTCTGGCTCTGCCTCACTCCTGGAGCTCCCGTCAGATCCACCGACACCCAGCATTTACATGGCAAAACTGTCTCCTTTTTGCCGGGGGCGGGGGAGGGGACGGGGGGACGGACGACTTATGTGTGTCTGATCTCACATTCAATCAGCACACGACTCTGGCCGGCAGAAGCCCCTGGACCAAGAGGCCAAGAGCAGGCCCAGCTCCAGAACTCCCCTTGCAAACGCCGGTCAAGGCTGGGCAGATTTCAGGACAAAGGCTCCAAACAGGCTGGAAGCAGCTCTTCCCAGAGCTCGGCTGGGAGCCTCGCGGGCTGTTTCCTTCCACTCTCGGCTCAAAGGGACGCACAGAAAGGCTCTGTCTGCCCTGCTGCTTGGGGAGATGGCAAGGAGGGCTCCGCTTCCAGCGCCCAGGGCAGAGGGCAGCGTGCTCTGATCAGCCTCTCCTGACAGCAACACGGAGGAGGAGGAGCAGTCGGGAGGGGGAGAAAGCACCAGCGAGGTGGACAAGGAAACCAGGCCAGCCTCAAACGCCAGCCAGGAAATGCTCTGGGAGCAGAAGGCGCGGGGGGGGCAGATCACGTGGGGAAACAGCCCGTATCTCCCTTGGATTAAGTACAGGAAGTTGTCCAACAGGTCAGACCACGGAAAATCATCTTGAACTAATAATACATGTTTCCCCCAGTCTCTGGGATCTTGCTAAGATAGGATCCCAACAGCAGCTGCCACCTCTTTTCCTACTCCAACTTCCTTGGGCAGAGCAGGCAAAAGGATCTCTCTCTCTCTCTCACACACACACACACACACACACACACCAATTCAGCTCTGGAGAGACAGAGAACCTGGCTTGTTGAGAGCAAGTAACAGCTGGTTGTCCTGCACTGATATCTGGGCCCTTAGCATTTTCAGGCAGCTTTCCTGGGATCCAGTGATTCAACACTCTGTGTGTGTGTGTGTGTGTTCCTTAAATATTCTTAGAGATCGTGTTGGTACTTCTGCTTCTCTCTAGCGATGCTTCTCACCTTGATTACATTTTAAATGTATAGTCAGGGAAACAGTTCCACTGGTAGACGTCTGAATGTTTTCCAAATAAATAAATCCTAGCTACTGAACAGTTTCAAGGCAAGGTCTATATGAGAAAAGCAGAGGGCTAACACTGCAGCTTATTTCGGGCCAGGGGTGACTCTACTCTGCATCCAGAGGTTCCACAAAATTAAACATGTTTCCCATTTCTGAAATTCAAAGATGTCTTTACTTATATCGCCCCAGGATCCTTTGTGGATTTTCAGGGCCTCAACTTTATCCCTCGGGACTTTAGACTCATGAGACGATTATTTACATGTCATCTCCTACAACTGTACAATGACACCGATCATCTTCCACACGTTTACAGATGTTTCTAAGTGAAACCCAGCTAGTATCTACCCTACAAGTGCCAGAGCAGACCAAGCCTCATGACAGGCAGGAACCCAATGGCAATCCCACATTAACCACATTGGTTAACTCAGCTCATTCTGGTTAGCAGGATTGATCCTCTCTTCTGCTTTACAGCTACCAGCATTGCAAGTTCCACCCGGCAGCGAGTCAGAGAGAAAAAGTAAGCCAAACCAAGCAAGAATTTCCTGCACCCAAGACATCCTCCTCTCAGGGACAAAGAACAAAGTGTCAGGCAAACTGTCAAGAGCCCAGACTATTCACTCCGGAAGCAGAACAGGTGATCTGCCAGTTTCCACGCTGGTCCTTTCTGAAATACGTGCAAGATTCAGTACGTGCAAGAGCTATTTCAGCCACAAGGCTCAAAATGCAGCCAAGTTTTACGATCATGGTTATCCCAGGCCGGCAACGAATATCTCGGAGTCTCCCTCCAAGCCCAGCTGTCTGCTGTGTAGAGACTCACATACATTCAGTGGAGGCTAAATAAAAACCGGATCATTCACAAATCTCCCGCGGAATTTGAAAAGTGGCCACGCATGCAAGGGGTCACTTGCAGAGCTTTTCCTTCGCAGGACCAGTGTAATTCGCTCCCTTGCTGGGAGTAGCTGGGCCACGTTGGGAGAGCCATGCTCCCTGTTGTGTTGGGTTGCCCTGTTCTTGTGTCTCCTGCCTGGGCTGGCTGAAGGAAGAAGGCGAATAAACCTACTGCCTAAAAGAGGCTTCTCCAACCTTGGCCCCTTTAAGCCTGGAGGACTCCAACTCCCAGAATTCCCCAGCCCCGGGTCAAAGCAAAGCTGGCTGGGGAATTCTGGGAGTCGGAGTCCTCCAGGCTTAAAGGGGCCAAGGTCGCAGAGGCCTGGCCTAAAAGATCGCCAGGCTTCAGCCGGGGAAAGGAGGCGGCCGGGCGGCTCCCCCGCTGCAGGAGCCCCGCAGGCTTCTGGGCAGCGACCAAGCCAGGCAGCGCCCCTCCGCCCCGAAGGGCCCCTCCTGCCCCGGGGGGCGGCCTCGCAGGAGGCGAGCGGCGGGGAGGAGGAGGCCCCGCTCGGCTCCAGCGCCCCCCGCCGCCCTCCGGGGATCCCTCTCGGGCGGCCCCCAACGGTCTGCACGCCACGCCCCGCGACGCCCCCGCGCCCGCTCCCCGGAGCGGCAGGTGGGCGGCCCCGGGACCCCCCAACACAGAAAGGGGCGCGCGAGACCCCCGCCCCGCCCCGCCCCTCGCAGGAGGCGCCCCGGGGGCAAAGGGGGGCTCGATCCGGAGGGTCTCGCGAGAGGAAGAGGCTCCCGCCCGGTTCAAGCCCTCTCCCCCGTGCGCCAGGGCAGAGCCGCGGCTCCCCGCGAGGCTTCCCGGCCCGGCGCCCGCTCACCTGCCCGCCGCCGCCCGCGCTCCCGCCGGCCGCCCCGCCTCCCCGTCTGCACACAAAGCCCGGCCGGCCGGTCGCCCGGGCGGGAAGGTGGAGGCGCGGCCCCGCGCCGGGCTCCGGCCAATCGGCGCTCCGCTCCGCCCTCGGCGCCCAACCGGATTTCGCACTGCCGACCCTCTCCTCCCGCCCGTCCAATCGCCGCCCGAACTCATAATCGGCCCGCCCCCACGCTCCGAATCGGCCCAATCGCCGCCGCGCTTCGAAGCTCCACGTCTTACCCCCATGCGCAGGCCTCGCCCCGCTGTTTGTACCCAACGTCCTCCAGCCCCGCCCACCGTTTCTACGACAGCGTCCTACTCGACCAATCGGCGGCCGCGCTGCCCCATCGTTACGCGCCGATCATCCCCGGGTAACCCCAGCCAGACATCTCGTTTGCATACAAAGCCCCGCCCACGCCCGCTCTCGCTCTCGCTGCCCAGCCCCTACGCGTGTTAACGCGTGCACACGAGCCGCAGGAATGGGCAGCGGGAAAAGAGCTTCGCAGGCGGGAATACCGCCTCAAGCCGCGGAAAGCTTGCGCTGCCGGCCTTGCGGATGTCCCAGGAGGCCCCCTGGCTCCACTCCACCGGCGGGGCTCCTGGTGCCCAGCCGGCAGGAGGAAGCCCCTTGAGACTGCAGCCCCGGGTGGCCAGAGGGGCATTCTGCCTGCCTCCTGGCGCCCCCCTCCCCCGCTGCTTTCCCTGCCCGGGGGACAGGCCACCTTGGGCAAAGGCCCCGCAAGGGCAGCACCAGCAGGCGCCTCTGGAGCCCACAAGCAAAGCTGCACTGGGAAGACACCCCCCGAGGCCCAGCTCGGGCGGCTCTGCATGACCCCCAGAGCGAAAGGGACCGGGCAGAGGGGCTGAAGCCATGCGCCATGCGGGACAGCCAGGGTGCCCTGCCACCCAGTTGGCCCATCCTGCTGCTAGCCTGCCCCACTGGGAGGCCCGCCCAAAAGCCGGCGGGCTCTTACCTTCCGGCCTGTACTGGGCCACGATGGTGACGGTCTGTCCAGCCCTCTTCAGGGCTGCTGCCGCTTGTTCATGCGTGGCATTCCGGAGGTTGACACCGTTCACCTGGCAAACAGACCCGCCCGTCAGCAGGGAGGCAGAGCTGGACACCTGGCAGCGGCCCTGCCTGCGCCCCCCTCCCAAAGCCTCCAGCCGGCCGCTCTATGCCAGGCCCTGAGCTGTGGCAGGGAGCCTGGGCCTGACCTGGGGAAAAGCAGCCCCCTGGAACGTGGGAGGGCAGCCTGCTTGGGCGGGGACCGGGATTCACCCGCCTGCCACAGGTGCTGGGATCCATCTGTGCGGGAGGGAGGGAGCCTCGGCACCGTTTCCCCCTGGCCAAGAGGGAGCCAGCTTCCTGGCAATGGGGCTGGGCTCAGCCAGGCCGGACCGGTTGGGTGAGGTGCTCTGCCCTGCCCTGCCTAGCCCTGCCCTGCGTGGGCCAGCGGGTTAACCCCTTCATGGCTGGGCAGAAGGGCCAGAGGAGCAAGGAGACCTCGGGGAAAAAGCCCCATCTGCCCCCCCCTTCCTCCCCCGAGAAGAAGGCCCCCATTGCACTCACCGACAGGATCCGATCGCCCCGCCGCAGCTCCCCACTCAGGTCTGCTGGTCCCCCAGCCAGGATGAAGGAGACAAAGATGCCCTCCCCATCCTCGCCCCGACAATGTTGAAGCCCAGGCCACTGGAGCCCTTGTGCAGAGAGATCTTCCGGGGCTCCCTGGCAGGAGGAAGGGGAGAGGGGCGGCCGTTAGGGTTGGGGGCAGGAGCAGCTGGGGCTGGATCCCAAGAGGGTGGGTGTCCATCAGCCCCCCCAAAGGATCAGCTGCACTCCCACATTCAGTCCAGGGCTGAACTGGACCCCACATTCTGGCCAAAGGGAGCTTTTGGATGGCTTTTTGGCAGGCACGGGAGGGGGTGGGAATTGGGGAGGGTCAGCTCCTCTCAGAGCCCCAACATTCCCCCCACCCTCCCAGCTTCTCCTGGCTCCTAACCACCAGTAGCCACCCCGTTTCCTCCTCTCCAGGATGCTCACCCCCTCCCGACCCCCCCAACTTGCATGCCAATTAGCTGGGGGGATCTGGACGTCCCTCCCAGGCAGGATGGAATCAAGCCAAGGACAGCCTTGCCTGCCCACTCAGACCCAGAAGGCCACGACAAGCCTTGCAAGACGCCCCCCCCCCCGAACTGAAAGCACAAATGCGGGGGGGGACAATACCGAGTCCCCCTCTGGTGCAGGCTGGCCGAGTGCAGTGGGGGGGCTGCCTCCCGCAGGACATGGAGGAGGAGACGTTGACTGTGATCATGGTGGCTGCGTCTGTGGGGCGGGGGCCAAGCCGCCTGCCTTTTATCTGCCCTGCTCCGCCTTCCCCTCCCCCCCCAGCAGCCAGGAGCTGTCAGACCCTTGAGAGGATCCAGATGCAGCCGCTGCCCAGAAAGCTGCCACTGGCCTTAACCCTTCCCTCCCTCTGGGCACCCATTAGGCAGGAGGGGGAGGGCTCAGCCTGCACAGCCAGCTCTGCAGAAGACAGGCTGCCCGAGAGGGCCCAGAGCCTTGGGGGGGGGGGTTGGCCCAGAGGCTCTTGGTAGCA
Organism: Notechis scutatus; assembly: GCF_049901735.1. NCBI lineage: Eukaryota > Metazoa > Chordata > Lepidosauria > Squamata > Elapidae > Notechis > Notechis scutatus. The sequence goes on from NC_142018.1 coordinate 22,595,352, forward strand.
GGGTTGGGGCACTCAAGGCTGGCAGGGTCCTGGCCAGGAGGCTTCATGTGCCCATCCACCCTTCGCCTATACATCGCAGCCTGCTGGACATTGGGGCAGCCCCTGAGGTGGACTCTCTTTCTGCCCCCTCCAGCAGGGCTTTCGGATCAGGGCATCGGCTGCCAGCCTTCCTCTGCCTCAGTCTGGTTAGCGCCCTCGTGTGGTCACCAGCCAGCACTTGCCTTGGCCCTTCCAGCCCCTCCCATGCCAGCCTATGCCCTCTCCTTTGCCCAGAGCCCTCACCTCGCCCAACTCCAGCACAGGAAGGGCGGGCACGTGTTCAAAGGCTAACATCCTCCCCAGATCTGCCCCTCCAGCCCCCCCGACGCTCCAGTGGTGTCAGTGGGCTCCCTGCCTGCTGGGGGCTGCCAGAGCCCGCCAGAAGGACCCCGAGAGCAGCCAGAAAAGGTGGGGCAGCACGGAGGGGGCGGCTCCGAAACGCAACCAGCAAGATCCTCCGTTGGGCTTTCAGCTTTGGGGAAGGTTTGTCCCCTCCTGCTTCCTGGGGTGGATTGCCAGCCCTCTCTGTGCGCCAGAGGCAGCCAAGGAGGCCCCTGGGGGAGACAGACACCCCCCAGCCTTATGTGCTGTGGGACCCAGCAGGGCCGCCGCTGCTCACCTGGTGAAGTCCTCCTCTCCAATCAGATGGCGGGGCACAGGTGAGTAGCGGGCAGGCGTGACCTGGGGGGGAGCAGGGTAAGCGGGCTTGCTCTCCAGGCCTCCAAGATAGCCTAGGCCAGGATTATGGCTTATGTGGTTGTCGGCCAAGGCAGAAAAAGCTAGGGAGACAAAGGGCGGGAGAGAGACCAGGCTTAGCCCCCACTGCTCTGGGGCACCCTCCCCACTCGGCTGCCCCACCCAGACCCCCCTCCCCTTTGCCGAGCTGGGGGCCCCTCCCGAGCTGGAGGTGGGGGGGGCAGGGACATACTGCTGGCGTAGTCTGGGGCGCATACAGGTCGTTGATGTGGGAGCTGCCTGGCTTGGCCACCTTCAGGTACACCATGTCGGAGGTGTTCTTGAGAGCAGCCACCGCCTCTTCATGCCGCACCTCCTGCAGGTTGGTGTTGTTCACCTGGGGGATGGGGGGAGGGGAAAGAAAGCAGCCCACAGGTAAGCTCTGAGTGCCCGAGCAAAGCAAGAGGGGCCCCAGGGGGCTCTAAAGCCCACCCGCCCGGCTCCAGCCCTCTCTGAAAGTCAAGAGCCTCCCCGGCTTACACCCCAGCAAGATAGAGTGCCTCCGAATATGGAGGGTCCATGCCTGGCAATGGCAACCAGCCCATTGACCCGCAGGTGGGTTGGGCCTGGATTTCTGGGTGGTGCCACATCCAGAAGGAACAGGAAGACCTGCTCCGACCACCATGGCGTGGGAAGCAGCGCTGGGCACTCACCGCAAGCAGCCGGTCCCCGATCTGCAGCCGCCCGTCTTTCTGGGCCGCGCCCCCTTCAATGATCTTGGTGATGTAGATGCTGTTGTCGCCTGGGATGTGCTGGTTCCCGATGCCCCCCGCAATGCTGAAGCCCAGCCCTGGAAGAAGCAGCCCTGCATGGGTGGGGGTGGGGGCGCCCTTTCATCCGGCCTACTTTGACGCTCTCGGCCGTTGCCCAAGAACGGAGGGCCGAGAGTGGCAGTGCCAGCTGCTCCGGGAGGGGAGGCAAGAGGGCAGGAGGAACTGTCCCCCTGCAAATGGCCAGAGGAAGGATGACGGGGGGAGAAATGCGGCTGGGGTCCTTCTCCCTGAGGGGTGGGAGGCCAGACTCACTGCAAGAACTGGGGGAGAACTGCAGGGCTGTGGGATGCTCCTCCTCCCCAGCTGAAGTCAGCCGTGCCCCTCCAGGCAGCAGGCTCTCCTGGGTAGGGGGCTCGTGACCAGGCCAAGGCCCCTTCCCACCCAGCAGCAGCAGCACCTGCGGCGCCCAACAGCGGTTGACTGTCCCACCCGGCCCCGCTTGGTGAGACCCCAACTGAGGTGCTCCGGATGTCAGATCGAACGGCAGCTGCCCCCGCCCCCGGGACCCCCGCCCCTCACCTTTGGGTCCCTTCATCAGGTTGACCTCCATGATGGTCTCTGGTGGGGGCTGCCTCCGCCTGACCAGCAGCCTCACCACCGGCCCCGCCTCCTTCAGGGCCTCCACCGCCTTGCTGTGCACCACCTCCGAGACGTCCACCTCGTTGACCCTCAGGACGCAGTCGTTGACCCTGCGCCATGGAGCGGAGGGTGAGGGAGGAAGGGCCGCCCAGCCCTCCTGCTCCTCCTCCTCATCGCACATTCCCCGCCCGGCCTCTGCGCCCCTTGACACTCACCCCAGGCGCCCGTCCATGGCAGCCGCCCCACCGGGGATGATCTTGGTGATGAAAATGCCGGGGTCATCGGGGATGTGGGGGTTGTCGGTGCCACCAGCAATGCTGAAGCCGAGGCCGGAGTTTCCCTGCCAAGAGACCCGATATGAGCATCTGCCCCCCCCCAGCGAAGAGCAGGGAACCGAAGAGGAAGCAGAGAGCCCGGTGGGGGAGGGTCAAGGAAGGGCAGCCCTCTGCCCAGCCAGCTGGAGACCCCGGCCAGCCCCACCTCTGGACAGCCCTGCAGAAAAGGACCCCCCCTGCATGCCCCGGGGATGGAGGTGGTGGGCTTGGGTGGCTGGGGAGGAAGGAGGCTGGACTCACCCGCTCCAGGACAATCTCCTCGTACTTGAACATCCCGTCGCTGCCATTCACCTGGGGAGAGAAGGGAGTTCCAGGGGCCCAGGAATAAAGGGCACCCCCCTGGCACACAGAGCCCAGGGGCCCAAGCAGGAGAGGGCGGAAGAGAAAAGGCCGCTGGCCTCGGGAGTCTCTTGCTCGCTGAATCCTCCTGGAGGATCACCGTGAACTATGGGGGAGTTAAAACCAGGTTCTGCCCAGATGCAGGTGCTGGTGACAGAAACCAGGGCAAGGCACCGCCACACCGGTGCTGCTTATTCCTGGTGCTCCGGGGGGCTGTGCCATAAACACCCCTCACAGCCCTCACTGGGGGCCTTGCTGGGGTCCAAAACGCCCAGGGAGGCCGACTGGCTGCAGAGCGATAAGGAAGCCAAACCCTCAGACGAGGGATGAGCACGGAAGGGCAGATTGTTTAGGCAGGCAGGAACTGAGCCAGGAACCCAGCCCACCGGCGTGTTCCCGAGGGAGCCTCTTCGGGTCACTGTCTCCAAGAACCGGCAGGCCCGCTTGAAGAGAGGCTTCTCCCTCCTGTCAATCAATCCCACCCCCTGCCTGAGGCTCCAGGCAGCGGAGTCCACCCAATGGGCGGCCAAGAAGGGCCGCTCCCTGGAGGTGAGCAAGACCCCCTGGGGAAGGCAGGGACTCTAGCAGAGGAGGCAAACTTACGGAGAGGCTGGGCTCCAGGGTGTCGGTGTTCACAATAATGGGAGAAGGGCTGGCCTGGAAGAGCAAAACACAGCTGTGTGAATTGAGCTGCCCTCGGTGGGTTCTCTGCGGTTTCTCCGCTTGCCCAGGGCGCCCCCTGAGCTGCGTGCCCGGCCTTGGTATAGGCCTCTGACAAAGGGGCATCATTTCCATGTGGGAGGAGAGCCAGGATCTGCCCCGGCCCCCAATTGTCCAGCTGTTTGCCAACCGACTGAAACCTTGCCAACTCTAACATGGTTTTTCCTCTGATCTGGAGTGCCCACTTTATCCAACTCCCTAGTCTTTGGCAGATCCTGGACAGATCCAGAATCCAGGGATCCCTCAGGAGAAGGGCTGAGAAAGAAAGAAAAATCCTTCATCTTTAGCAATATTTTCATTTTGGGGGTTCTCCACCAACCATCTCCCGGGAGCTAACAATGACCAACCACCAGATTTCAACTGTAATTTTAAAAGCGCAGTATCGAATAACGACGCACAATTAACAAACCAGGCAGGGAACCGTTTTTATGATAATTGTTTAAAAACCCCTTATTTTTAACAAAAGGCAATAGTAGATCAAAGATCTGGCCAAATAAAAGGGGGTTCCTTCCCACCCTCCACCAAGAAGGGCACCCTAGTCTCCCAGGGGGTCTTCAGCCCTCCTCCCCCATCCCACGGCCTCTCCAGCCCCAGGAGGCCAGTTTCAGGTTGGGGGGTTTCTGGTTCCAAGTATGAACTTGTAGAAGAAATACTCAAAACAGGAAGCAGTTGCCAAAACCTGACCCCGTGCCGGCCAAGAGGTATTATTAAGCCATTACCAAAAACTGGCCCAGAAAAGTTGTTCTGAAATCCAAAATCTGTATAAAAACAAACATGCTCAAGAAAATGCAAATTGGGAAAACCCATGAAGAAAAAGATGTTTTAAATTATTAAAAGAAAAAAGCGGGGAGGGACTGGGGTGGAGAAATGCACACCCACCACCAGGTGACATTCCAATACACACGCGGTTTCTTTGAAGTCCTTGAGAAGGCCAGTGGCTGATCTCTCTCTCTCTCTCTCTCTCACACACACACACACACACACACACACACACACACACACACACACACACATTCTGCAGATTAAATTGTTGCCTTTGGAGCATAACTAGTAAACTGAACCCTCAGGGTTTTTTTTATTTTAACTGGTTAACAATAAAGGAGAATATTTGTAGCCCAGGGCTGACAGGGGAGGGCAGGGGGGGCAGGGTCCAGCGCTGATGACCAGCACTGATGATGTTACCTAGTTTGGGTCATGCAGTTTGAGTCCACCTGTCTGCTTCCACTCCTGACTCGTCTCTCCGTGGGGGCTCCACGGGTCACGATCCAGCGCCCGCCTCCTCCTGGGCGTTCCCAGGGTCCCCGTCCCCCCACCGTTTCCCCAGGCGTCGGGAGCTGTCCAGCACCGGCGCCTGCTGAAGTGAGCAAACGGGCTCCAGCTCTTCTTCCGAGAATGGGGCAGCCCCACCGCTCCGGGCCCCGAGGGTCCGCCCTCTTTTCGGCCTCCTCCGGAGCCTCTGCCAGTCAGAGCGGGCATCTGGGCTAGACTGCCCGGGGGCGGATTCAGCCCAAGGCCAACATGCCAGGAAGAAGAGCTGCGTCCATAGCCACAGAAAAGGCCCAGGGTGGGGGAGGGGGTGCCTGGATATCATTGACTCGGATTTTGCCCTCCACCGGAAGACCTTTCTGTGCGAGGGAGCAGCCAGCCTGGCATCAGCCCCCTTCCTCCAGCCCCCCTTCTCTTCTTGCTCCTCTTTCTCAAATGCCCCGGGGTGCACTCAGGATCCCACAATGCTCGCTTGCTCGCTCATCAGCCCGAGTGGCTTTCCAGCCAAATGAGCCCCTTGTTCCCAGTAGTGACACGGAGTTGAAAGGCTCTCTAGGGGCCCAAGAGGAGCGGGGAAGCAGAGCTGGAGCAGGCACGAGGAGGAAGGGCAGCCCCCCCGATCCTTGGAATCCCGAATTCCAGATCTAGGCTGGCCAAGATCCCCAAGCAGGCTGTGGCAAGGGATGGATGGTCTCCCTTAGCAACATCCACTCAGTTATTTTATGCTTTGACACCACCACCCCACAGCCCTGAATAAAAGCAGATGGAACGAAGCAGAGTCAAGCACAGGCTGAACAGCCGCAAACGGGAAACCTCACGAGGAATGAAATTTCAGGCGAAATCAGTAGAACTTCCAAAAGGGGCCACACTTTAAAGGCAGATTCGGACAGCACTGGGTGCCAGGGAACAGTCAGGTGGGTGATGGGAGCAGAAATTAAACCCTCGCACACAGATTGAGGGAACTGGATATAGTCAGCACCAATACAGGTACCATGAGCTGGGACTCCAGAGATAGTCCACGCGATAAGACGGGCCTGTTCTCTACCGTCCCAGAGAAACTATTCACTACACAGAATATTGCCTGTTGTATTCTTTATTTCTCAGAAAAAGCTTTCACTGGAATATAAGTAAAAACCGATCAATAATAATGGCAGAAACAGTCATAGCAGTAAGCAGTTCTACGGTGAATCCATTGCCTAAGGAATGGATGAGCAACTCGAGGCTGGCCATGTTAGAAGCTGCATAGCCATTGGCCCGGTGAGGAGAAGGCACCCCCCCCCCCAAGTCAACGTTAGGCAGGGGTCTCCCCAACAAAGGAGGCTTTTCCAGTCAGCCTCTGGGTACCTTTAGCCATGTGGGGAGAGGGAAGGCCGCCAAGGCTTCTGGAAAGAGCCCCGAAGCCACCACCTTCCAATGGCAAACGTCCAGGCAGCCTGGCCAGAAAGTCCCAGACCTAGCGAGAACCTTCCTGCTCCCAAACGGGTCCCGAGTGCCTCAGAAGCTAGTCAGAGAGCCCGAAAAGAAGGGGGGGCCCTCAGCTGACTCTCAGCTTCTGCTAAGAAAGGTTTGGAGGCTCACAAGCAGAAGCCTCACTTTCAGAGACAATGGAATCAAAGAAGACCTTTTGTGATTGGGTTGGAACCCATCGTTGGCTAGAGAGAAAGAGAAGCAAAGTCCAATTAGTGCCTCCCCCCCCCCATCAGAAATTAGTCATCAGATATATGGACACAAGACTGGCAAGACTCGGGACTTGGCCAAACCACAAACCCACAAACCAATTCCATCCCGAGTGGCTCCGCGGGCACCTTGAAGTGGTTTCCTTTGGCTTTTTTTGACTTCCAGGTTCCTCCTCTTTGGCTCCCCAACCCGGGAGCCGAGTCTGACTAGGGCGTTTCTGAGATCAGCCAAGGTTGGCCATCCTGTGGCAGTGAGTATCACTGAAAGGCCAGTTCTCAGGAAAAAAGGCTGGGAATTGAAGCTCCTTCTCCCCCAAGCCCCCTCCTCTCCTGCTTCTTCACGAGTGACCCCAATGGCAGCAGAGCCTGAGAAGAGACGGACCCCGTATTTTATTATGGGGGCATCCAGGACCGAACGGTTTCCGCAGAGGTTCAGAGATGCAATAAAATTCCTGGAAAATTCCTGGGGGGAATTGGCTGCCTCCTTTGTAGATCCAGGATCTGAAGACCCCTCCTCTGTCTCACAGGGCTTCTACCCAGCTCTGCCTTTAAAGGGTGCTGCGACCCCATTATAGGTCTCCCCAAGAGAGCCCCCTGCCCAGGGCCAGCAGGAGGTTCTCGGGTGGCAGATCCTTGACACTAAGCCTGTCAATAAATGAGAGCTCCTGATGGGGTCAAGGTGGACCCACAAGGTTTGCTTCCAGCCCCGGCAGAAGGGAAGATGGTTGATGGCTATTGCTGGAGGCCTCCTATTTGGATACCTGGCTGGGTGAGGAAGGTGCCCTGAGGAACACACTCAGGTAGGAAAGGACCATCATAGCACACCTGTGCACAACAGGTGAGGCCGGGCCGGGGCGGAACACAACACCCTCTTGCAGACCCAAGAGAAAAGCGCAGGCGATCCTGGAAACAGCAACACCTCCCCCAATCTGCCTCTCTTGGCTTGGAAGACCCCCCAAGCCCCCCTCCATGTTTGTGCAAGGGACTGAGAGGCCAAAATCCCAGGAAGGACCCCCAGCAGTCACTGGCTGCCCTGATCCCCACCCCAGAGCAGGGCCGGTGAGAGGCTCACCACGGTTTCCCCAAGGAAGCTTCCTTCCGACAGGGGCTGGGGGGGGGGCAGATGCTGGGGGCCCCGGGAGAAGCCCTCTGTGCTCAGGGCTCCACTTCCACGAAATGCCAGGCAGCTGAGGTGGGGGGAGGGGGGCAGGTTTTCCGTTCCCTCTGAGTCACGGCGAATGCCAGAGCAACCCATGGTGGCAGACATGCTGCCTCACACAGAACAGGCAGAGCATCACAAGGGGGGCTCCCCGCAGCCCCCACCCACCACTCCAGTGGCCTGGCATTCCCACGCCAGCCCACCAGCCGGCTTGCCCACTTCCCCTGCTTTCCTCCAGCTGTGCCGCTTTCCACTCCACTCCACCCCCACCCACCCCCCCGCACCCTCCTCCGCCTCCACCTTCCAGTGCCAGGATGAACCTCCCTCCCTCCCTCCCTCTCTGAATAGAACACAAGTAGCCATAGCAACCTCACCCTGCCAACCTCCCACCTCCAGCTCTCGCCCCACCCTCTTCCTCACTCGTCCCCCCTTGCCTCAGGACCCCCAGCGCCTCTGCCCCCCATCCAGCCTCAGCCAGGAGCCCCTCAGCACACGCCCCCACCACCACTCACCCCATTTTATCCCTTGTCACCCACTCCTTTCTCCTCAGGCAACCTCCGAGCGTCCAGCGATGCCCGGCTCCCTCCAGCTCCCCTTCTCCCGATTCTGGGGACCATTAAGCACTCCAGAGTGGGAGAACCGAGTCAGCAGAAGCTAAGGGTGCCTCTCACTTCTCTGAACCCCCCAGAACCCTCCCCTAGTGTTGTGAAGGGTTGGACCGGAGACCCCTGGACTGGCTCCTTCCCGGTGCCCCCCCACCCCCCACAGCCCAACCCTCTCCACTCCGACCAGCTGTGGGGCAGGCAGGCCATCCTCTCCAGGTCATCCTGCCTCCCTGCAGCGCCCTCCTGCCAACCACTTGGCCATGGCACCTGTGCCCTGTTCTGGGCCACCCCAAAGTGGCAACAGGGTGCCTGTTCCTTTATGCCCTGGCTGAGGATCCCCACTTCACTGGCTCTGGAAAATGATTGGGGGGGTAGGAGGAGGCAGGGGAGCATTGAGAAGACCCTGCTCTGGGGAGGGGTGAAGATTCCTGGCCCACCGAGTCAATCAGCCGCCCCCCAGGCTCTGCCAATTCCCCTTCAGTCTTGTGGAAATTGACACCAGAGACAAAGTGGGGCCACTCTGGTTGCGCCGCCCCCCCGCCTTCAGGCCAGGCCTTCCTTCCCCAAGTGCCAGGGAGCTCGCCATAAGAGAGGCCAGGCAACCCCACAGAAGCACCTGCACACATAGCAGGGACGGTGCCCCACCCCCCTTCCTGGCACTGCTAGAGACAGCCCCCTGCCCAGAACAGGCCATGCCAGATGGTCAGGCTGGCAGAGGCAGCCGAGCTCAGTGCAAACCCTCCTGATACCCCTGTGAGCAATTTGGCCTGCCTGAGCCTCTCTCTGAGCCCAGCCCCATCCTCCACAGCCTGCCAGGACCTCTCCAGGTCGGCTGCTATGCCAGCCTTCCAAAATGCCTCCTCCGCCCTCATCATGCCACTACTCTGCCTTTTGACCAGCACCGTATTAAACCGCCAGACCCAGAGCAGAGCCGTCCTTCACTCTGGCACGCGTGTGTGCGCGCACACACACACACACACATATGCACACACATCTTGCCACTGCCATCTTAGGAGAGAGATGTGTATGGACCAATTTCCATCAGACAGTTCTGGGGAGGGGGAAGGGAGCCCAGCAGCTTCACACACACCGCACAGATTGCCCCCCCAGCGCCCCTCCCCAAGCTGCCTTTGGCAGGGGGCATTAGGGGAAGCTCAGGCAGGAGGTCTGCCACAACTGCAGTGCCCAACGCCAAGGTGACAGGCCGGTGCCGCCACGCAGGCAGGGAAGGCAAAACTGGACGGGACTGTTCCCCCACCCCACCCCCGCCCGGCCCCCCGGATCCTGCCCCTCGAGGGCTGGGCGGGGGCGAGGCAGCCTCCGGCAACCGAGGCCTGGCCCACTCGCGCAAGGCGGGGACCCACCGAGACAGCCTCCATTTTATTGCCTCGCGTGAGGCTCCATCCATTTTCTCCGCTGGTGTCGCGAGGCGACTGGCGGGGGAGGCTTCCCGAACCGTTTCTGGGCCGGGCCGCAGGTGGCCCAGCAGCCCCGTTGGATCGGGAGCGGGGGCCTTCCCAGCGGCTGCTTGGCCCGACGTGAAGGGCAGGGCGCACCCACGCGCGGACCGCTCGTCGGAGCCCCCGGCCCGGTGAGGCCTCGGCGCCCCCCTCGCGCCCGAGAAGCGGCACCCACCTGTTCATACCAGTCGCGGTTCGAGCAGGTGCACTCGGGCCACCAGGCGGGGCTGCTGCCGTTGATCTTGGGGGTGCCCGCCCCGCCGCTCCCCTTGGCCGGACCCTGCTTGGGCGGCGCGGGGGGCGCGCTGTCGCGGGCCGTGGGGACCAGCTTGCCCTTGGGCCGGGCCGTGGGGGGCGGCCCCGGGCTGCGAGGGCAGCGTCTGCGAGCCGTAGCCCCCGTAGCCGCCCCCGCCGCCCCCGAACTGCTCGTGCTGCTGCCACTCGCCGTAGCTGGGGGGCTCCATGCGCCGCAGGGCCGCCATGCGCGTCACCTCGTAGCACTCCGGGCAGCGGCAGCAGTGGTGGTGCTTGTGCATCTTGCCCGCGCCGAGACAATGGCCCCGCCGGCCCCCGCTCGCCGCGCCGCGCCGCTCCCTCCGCCAGCCGCCGAGCCCGTCACCTCCGCGGGCGCGCCGACCACGCCGCCGCCGCCGTCCTCGTCGCTAGCGCATCATCACCGCGGCGGCGGCGGGAGCCGCGCTGCATCGCCCAGCCCTCCGAGCCTGCCGAGCGCCGGGGAGGGGCGCCGCCTCCCCCGCCGGCCGCTGCTGTCGCTACCGCTGCTGCTGCCGCTGCTGCGCGGGCGCCTCCTCCTCCTCCTCCTCCTCCCCTGCGCGGCCCGAGGCGGCTTCTGCGGGCTGGCGGAGGGGCCGCCGCCGCCTGGGCTGCCTGGACGGAAAGGGGGAAGGCAGAGCATCGCGCTCGGCCCGCAGCTCCCGTTCGCCGCGCCGCAGCCAATCGGCGCGCAGGGCAGCGGCCGCGGCGCCGAGCCTGTTAAGCAGGGGCCCTTAAAGGCGCCGCGGCCGCCCTCCCGTCCAGCGGCCCGGGCCTCGCCTCTCCGCCGCCCGGACACGCGCCCTGCGGGGAAGGCCAGGCAGGGAAAGGCCAGCGAGAGCGCCGAGGAGCGTTTCCTTGGAGCCTCCGCTCATCCCGGCCTGGAAGCGGAGCCTTGAACGGGAGGCCCTTCCCTCCTCCCTCCCCGGATCTCCCTCGGGGCTTCTTGGCCCTCTTCTCGCCCAAGATCAGCCAAGGTCAGAGAGCAGCAGCCGCCCCCACTGGCCGGGGCACATCGGGGCTTTCTCCCAGGGCTGCCTTCCTGGCCCCCTCTGGGCAGCCTCCTTCCCTCTTCCCCACAGCTGGCCCGGGGCCTCCTGGGGCTAACTAGACCTAACCCTGCAAAGGCCAGGCCAGGCCAGCCCACACAGGCTGCCTCCCTCAAAGGAATTCCCTGGACGTTTTCATTGCTAAGGCGGTGCACGGAAGTTCTGGGCCCTCCTGGCATCAGAAGTTCGGCTCCCAAACCTGCTAACGTCAAAATCATCCTCACTGTGTGCTACAAACGAAGCATGACTCACACGTGATGATTCCACCTTTTGCCACCTCTACATCGCGTGCAAACTGAACCAACCCTGGTAGGAAAAAAGCAGAGCAACCGACAAGGTTCTGTTGCATGAAAAGTTGTCCGGAGAATAATTTGCGTTTTATCTCAGGAGAAAGGAAGAACCAGGAAAAGACGACTTTGGTTCCCCAAACGCCATTCTTCCAACCCTCCTCATATCCTCTCTTCCCTCCCACCCGCTCAGCTTTCAAATCAAAGCAATGCCTCTCAGAACAGAAACCCCCACAAAGGTCCATCAAACCAAGAGACCATGAGTTCAAGTCCCAGCCATGAACGCTGGCTGGATGACTTTGGGACAGGGTTGTTGTGGGGAAAATAGGAGGAGGGTTGTTGTGGGGAAAATAGGAGGAGGAAGTTGGGTCAGATATGTGCACCGCCTTATTTGTCAAAGTAATACAGGCAGGATACAAATGTATAAATGAAAGTTAATTCAAACATTTATAGCCTCCAACCGATGTAGCTTTGGGGCCATTATTAGCCATGCCAGCTGTGCTTCTTGATCCGGAATTGTGGGGCTCCTAGCCCAACCCAAAGCCCCGAATTTAGCCAATTGGACCCTTTTTCTTCTGCCTTTGGTAGACCTGATAAGGCTCCCGTCTGTGGCTGCATGAGACTGAAGTGGAATGAGAGTCCTCTGCCCGTCAGTCAGACCCTTGAGCAGCATGGGGGGCCAGGATCTGTCTCCAAAGGCCCCCCTCCCCCAGAGGGAGCCCCCCGTAAGACCACCGATATTCTTCTCCAGGCTGAGAAACAGCCAGACTCTTCTGTCAGAAAGGGTCAGGCAGAGTGAGGGGCCAGCCACATCCAGAGGGTGGGATTTGAACCCAGGGCTCCCTGGAGCTACACTTCTCCAAAACCTTATGGCAGCCCCCACCCTCATACCAAACCAGGGCCACCAGATATACGGACTACAAGGAAGGAAACCTAGGGAATCTTCCTTAAGGTATCAACATTTTGGCCTGGGTGCTGAACGTACCCACCGGAGTGCCACTCAAAGGTTGCACAGGCCCCTTCCTTAACCATTACAGCACATCACAAGCATCGCCACCATCAGTGCAACCATTAGAGGGTGCCCCAAACTGCACAAGGAGGTGGACCCCAAGAATCTCAGCCATGGACATTCTGGCTTGGGGGGCAGAGGGGAAGTGGCCCTCCAGGACCCAGTCAGCTGGTTTGTAAATGGGTTTTGGAGGGTTCTGCTCTAAAAGTCCCAGGACAACCAGCGCAATCCACCACATTTTGAGAGTGACGCAAGCGCCACCCATGGTGTTGTAACGCAGGGTGACAATCCAGCCTGTTTTGTGAACTACAAGAAGCCAAACGGAGCCAACCGGGGAAACCATCTCCAGACAAGGAGGCAGCGGCGTAACTCTGAGTGACTCTGGAGCTCCTTTCTCAGCCATTCAAAGGGAGGCCCACCATGCCCAGCCCAGCACGTGGCCGTCCTACCTCCCCATCAGAGAATATGCTACCGAGAAAGAATGAGGGGAAACTGAGGCAATCAAAGATGGAAGTCGCATCGTCTGCAGAGCAAAGCCCCAAAGGCAGCGGAGGTCCTCCAACTGGCCGGAAGGTTTAGCATTCGGTCCTGCAAGGGGCCCAAATCAAGGCCTACAACTCCGGCTGCAGAGTCCAGGCAAATGGGGAATTCCAGCACCTTCGGAAGCCAACGGTCAGCAGCTCCAAGAGGTCCCAGGAAGCCCCTTCTGAGCTCAGGGGAAGCTCAGTGGTGAAGGAAACCCCCAGCCCCACGTCAGGAGCATTGAAGCCGACTCAGGTTTCCTTTCAGTGAGGCCGCCTCCACTTATGCTGGGGAGGGGAGCTCCTAGCCCACCCATCCAGAGCCAGGAGCAGCCGCCCCTCCAGCATCTCCCCTTGACTTTCCTTCCAAGCCTCTGGATCTCAAGGTCTAGGAAAAGCAGCCCAGGAGAGGCAGGCTGTTCCTTCAAGGCCCCCCCCTCCCCTTTAAAGAAGGAAGGTAATACAACAGATTTCTGAATGGCTGTTCCCTCCCCCTCCCACCCACTCACTTCCTAGCCAATCAGCCGGCAAACTGGAATCCCAGCAGCAGAGATTTCTTAAAGGCACCGTTGAAGGCTCACCAAACTCCATTTCCAGGCGTCTTTTGGGTTGCTTTCCAAAAACTCCCCAGTGTGCCTCTTCCGCCAAGTCCTCCTCCCAACCTGGGGCTGCCCAAATGGCCCGATGCCATGCAAAGCCCTTGTGAGGCCAACCTGGGATGCCAAGCACAGCCTCAAAGTCACCTGGAGGAGAGCTGGCCCAGGCCGTTCTGCCCCCGGGAGACGAACAGCCCAGAGGCTTCTCCAGTCACTTCAGACTATCGAGGGGGGTGGCAGCTCTTCTGAACTGAGCGTAGCCCACCAGGGAAACCCTCCTCTGAAGAGAGCGTGGTTGGCACAGAGACTCTCTGCTATGGCCACCCAGCACTTGCTGCAGTAGACCAGCCCTTCCCCCCACCCGTTGGGATCCATCCCTCTCACCTTCTGCTCCCCAGCTGTGCATGGCCAGGAATTGCTGGGACTGGAAATGGTGGCCGGGCAGTGGCCTATTCCCCCCCTTTCAGGAGAGCAGCCACGTCCCGAGGCCTGAAGGTGAGCCACTTGGACAAAAGGGAGGGGGAGGGGCGCCCAACCCTTGGAGTTGGAGAGGAAGGGGGAGGCAGGAGGCCCCCATGGCCGCCTCTCCGTCTTCCAGGGGATGCCCCTGCTGCTGCCTCGAATGACCAGGGAGAACCGCCAGGCGTTGGGCCCCCGAGGGCAGGATGGAGCTCCTAGCTGAACCCACGTGGGACTCACGGCCCCCAATCCCCCCGCCAAAGGTCTCCTCTGCCATTCCTGCAGCCAGCCTGTCTCCTGGCTCCACGCAGGCAGCAGCTGGGTTGCTAGGCAGCAGCAGGAAGATGTCAGGAGAGGAAAGGAGCCCACGTGAAATCTGAAATCGGCTGCGCTCGCTCGTGGCCCAAACCTGGACTCCCCCTCACTGCAAGAAGGCCGTTGCAACGCCCATCACCCCCCCTTTTTTTGACACTCAGGAGGCTGCCGGACCCTCCCAGATAGGAGCGGACCTTCCAGCAGCACTGCAGGCTGTGCTTGCCATCCAACAGGGGAAGCTCTGAGCAGGCAGCCTGGGGGCAGAAGCAGGAGGCAGATCCACCCTCATCCCCCACCGTCATCCCCCCACCCCAAAGCTTGACCTTACGGACTTCCAGAGCCAGCTTGGCAAAAGACCCGGGAGTGTGGCTGATGCGTGGAAACCTTCCCGCCAGACAGACGGCGGGTCCCCCTTTGCGCTGAGCTGGCTCGGCGTCCCAAGTTTCAGAGCCTCGTTTTCCCCTTTGGAGGGGGGCCCTGCTGGTTTAAGGGGAGAGAAAAGCCGGCTGCCCCAAAGGATCTTAAACACAACTGGAGAGAAATTAGATTTCCACACAGACACCCCCCACCCCCAATTCTTCTGCCCCTCCTCTCTGCACCTTTCCACAGCCTTGTCCTCGTCCCCTGAAGACCCCCTCATTTCCCAGGAGGCCAAGCCCTGCTCCCATTCTGGGGTTTGCCCCCCGTCTGCTTCTCTGCACCATTGAGACCCTCACCTTGGGCAAGACGCTGCTGGCACCCACCACCACCAGACTGCAGACTCGGGCGGACGGCTCAGTCCTGCTCTGGGTCACTCTCACCAGCTGTGGCACCGGTTCTGCCTCTGGGGTCCCCACTGCTCTTCCCTGGAAGGGGGAGAAAGCCATGAACCAGCCTAGAAGACGGAGAAAAGGAGCAGGAGGGAAGAGCCCACCGAGCTGCAAAGGAGTCGACCCGGGGGGGGGGGGCTATGCACCCCCAGGCTAGTCCTGGCTGCATCAGCGGAATCCCCCCGGCTCATGGCCACCCTGAGGAGGCACGGGGCCTCTTTTTGCTGACCCCCCCCCTGCAACTCCACTCCTAACACAGTGGCGGCTGAGATGGTTTTAAAAGCTTGGAAGATTATTTGCACCCTCGCCCAAGATCCCTGCCAATCAGCAGGGCCGGAGAGCATTGGCTAATCCTTCCTTCTTCCTGGAGTCCCTTCTGCCCCTCGGGGCGCCTGAGCTGCTGGCCGGGCTGCTAGCGTCCACCTGCCACTTCCCTCGGCCCGTTGCCATGAGGACGGGAGACCCATCCTTTCCCCTTTCAAGGAATAAGCACTGAAAATCACAGGCCCTAAATTTCCAGGCTTGGCCAATTAAGACGCGGCTTGTGAAGGTGGCCTGGAGGTCAGCGTGGAAGGGAAGCAGCGCCCACCCCTGCAACTGACCAGCCGGGTCTCTTCCGGGCCTTGGAGGCAGGAGCGGGGAGGGGAAGGTGGGGGCGGTGGGGAGGAGCTACTCTAAGGCCCAAAGGGAGGACCTGCCTCCCCCCACGCCCCCTCCGCCGGTGCCAGCCTGGGGCCAGGGCAGCCTCCAGTCAGGCAGGGGAAGGCAAGGGCTGCAGGGCCTAGATCCCCCGGGGCTGGCAGGGGGTCCACCGCTGGCTGGAGAAAGGCCTAAGAGCCAGGGGAGCCGTGGGGCTTCCTCATCGGAGAAGCCCTCCCCACGGGGCTCTGCCCAGCTCAGCAGCCCAAAGGGGAGGCAGGGCTGCTGTCCCAGAGCCAAAGGCAGGTTGGGGGCTTGGGGCGAAGTGCCGGTCCTCTTCAGGGGTGCAGGGATCTCCAAGGGGCCCTCGAGGGAAGGGAAGGGGGGGTCCCTCGGTCTCACCTGCAGGGGCTGCTGTCCCTCTCGGCCCTCTGGGTCAGCAGTTTCGTGGCTCCTGGAGGGGCCCCCTGACCCCAGACTGGCGGGTCCATCTTGCTGGCAAGCAGGGAGCCCACTCAGCTCATAGCACTCCTGGATGTCTGAGGGGGGACAGACCGCAGGGCGCCTTGAGAGGCCAGCTCTGAAGACCCCCCTGCCCTGCCCCCTGGCAGAGGAGCCCCCTGGCAGAGCGTCCCGGGATGCCATTTAGGCAGGCTGCATCTCTGAGGGACACACGGTCCAGTTTCCCCGGAACTTTTGCAGAGCAGCAGCAGGCAAGCCCCGTGGCTGATGACCCCCCCATGCATCTTCTCCCTCCCCCAAGGCTGTTCCCAGAGGTTGCCACCCCTCCCTGCAGCCCCTCAGCAGAATCCAGGCAGGTGGTTCTCTAACAGGGTGGCTGAAGGGAGAACTGGCTCGGCCCTCCCTGCAGGGCTACAGGCTCAACCCCCTGGCTGATGGAGCCAGCAGGAGGAGCCAGGTGGGTCTCACCTGCTGAGCCAAAGAGCAGCTCTGCTCCGCAGGGAACCCCGAGCTTAGCCCGCAGGGGGAGCAAGGGGGCCCCCGGGAAGGCTCTCCAGCGCCCCCAGACTCTTCTTGGCTTCCTTCCTTCCTGTTGGGCTCCAGGCCTCCAAGTCAGAG
The DNA here is from genome assembly GCF_049901735.1 of Notechis scutatus. NCBI lineage: Eukaryota > Metazoa > Chordata > Lepidosauria > Squamata > Elapidae > Notechis > Notechis scutatus. Next base: position 22,612,075 of record NC_142018.1, read on the forward strand.
GCCCCTCTGGCCCCGGAGGAAGCAGATGCCCAGAGGCTGCAGAATGCAGAGGCTGCCATCTCTGTGGGATGCAGTTCTGGGGGGCCTGAACATCACACCCACCCACCCACCCCCAAGCAGCGGCTCTGGTTTAAGGGGGCCTATGCCCAGGGGCACCCCCAGCAGGGGCACGGCCTGCGCGCTCGGCCGTCGCCAGCCCCCCTTACCCAGCAGGGCCTGGAAAAGCTCGCTCTGAAATACACGGACCACTTTCTCGACTGAGGCTCGCAGAGGCTGCTCCGCCGGGGACTGCAGAACCCCCTGATAGCGGGCCAGGATTGCCACAGCTCGTTGGGTGTCTGCAAGGCAAGAGCAAAGCTTGAGGGAAGTCTGGGGGGGCTGTATCCAGCAAGCGCCCCCCCCCCCTCCCCAGGACACACAGCCCCTCTTCGCCCAGGCAGGTTCCTGCAGCTGGCAGGGGACCAACAAATCCAGGATCCACATTCACACATTCAATCTAGGCAAGGAGGAGTCCAGAACCCGGAACTTTTTTGTCCCACGGAGAGAGCAGGCCTGCCAGCCCCAAAGAGCAGCTCTGGCGGTTCCGGAGGCCCCAGCTAGACGGGAGGTTTTTCTCAAGAGCACCGGTTCCCCGCATGGAAGAAGAAGAAGAAGAAGAAATCCCCTTTGGGGTGACCCCAAGTTCTCCCGGGGACTGAAGGCGCTGCCAGCTCAGCTGTGCCTTCTACAAGGGCAGCCTTGCGTTGTCTGAAAGGCTCCTGGCCCTCATCCTTGCCTCCCCCGCCCCCCGCAACCCTCTCCCCGCCTTTGATTCCGAGGAGGAGAAGGGCCAGGAAGAGTCCCAGGAGACGAGCCACCTCCAGGTCTCCCTGGCTAGCCCCCCAGCAAGGGCAGAGGAGCCCAGAATCTCTGCCCTCACCCACGGGGCCCTGCATGCTCTTCTACAAGACTCCCAGTAATCCGCCCTAAGCTGGGGGCTTCGTAAACGAGCCCCCCCTCCAACAATTCGGGGAAATAGCTAGCCAGCTGTCTTCCATTTCAGGGCTCAGAAGGCACCCAAGGCAGAAGGAAAAGGTAAGAAGCTTTCCAGAAGGAAGGTGCCACTCAGAAGGACTGAAGCACAACTTGCCTGCAGCCAAGAAGGTTCTAAGGCGGAGGGGGGGGCTTCCTCGTGGGGGGGGGTCTCACCTGGGAGGCCAAAGGCCTGCTGGAGACCCTCTAGCAGGGCAGCCTCGGAGGAGGGGACCGGAAAGGAGCAAAGAGCCCTGGCAGGTGGAGGTCCGCACGGGCGGCGTCTCCCGGGAGATGAGGTCGCCAGGAGCCCCTCAGGGGCGGCCCGGCGCTCCGACTCCCCACCCAGCCCCGCTCCCGAAGCTCCGGTTGCTGCCTGGAAAAGTTCAGCGCCTCCGGAACTCCTACTTGGAGGTCCCCGTCCCCTCTTGCCCCTCCCCGCCCGGAAAAGAGGGGGAAAGTTCCTGCACGGCCGGTCCGAGTCGCGGCCCCGGAAAGGCCGCTGCTTCTGGGCCCCTGCAACGGGGGCGGGGTTCTCAGCGGCCGAGAAGGTCCTTCCGAGCAGCCCCGGGTCGCGCTGGCCCCGCGGCTGGCGGCCACAGCGCCTTGGGCCCCCGCCGCCCCTTACCCTTGCGGCTGCTCATCGGTGCGGGCTTCGCGTCCGCGGGAGGAAGGCGGGGGCGGGCGGGGGACGCGGGCTGGGCCGGAGAAGGGCGGGAAGAGCGGTGGCGAAGGGGCCGCCTCCAACTTTCTGAGCGGGCGGACTGGCCGCTGGCCGACCGGGAAGCGGGTTCCAGGAGCTCGGCAGCCGCTCCGCCTCCCGGTCCTGCGGAATAGAAGCGCCGCACTCGGGCGACAACAGCCCCGCCGGGGATCTGACCCCAAAGCGGCCCGAAGCCCCGGAGGAGGCGACGCGCCGAGACCGCGCTCCCTCGGGCGAGCACCTGGGACCCCTCGGGAGGGTGGCCCAAACTTTTCCCTTGGGCGAGGTTGGCTTCCTGCAGGTCTCCCGGCTGCGGCTCCAGCCCCGCCCGCCCCCCGGAATCAACAGCTGCCTTGCCAGCATTCCTCACGTGTCTCGGCGCGGGCGGAGACGCGGGTTGGGGCTGTCCGTGAGAATGGAAGCTGCGTATCCGAAAGGCAGATCCCTGGCTTCCCGGGGCAGCGTGTTCATAGCTCAATATTGCATGAGACGCTCCGGTTTCGTCCCTTTGAAAGTTTTGAGTGGCAGATTTTTCTCCCTCTGGAACTCCTCGGCTGAACTTGGACTCAACTTTCGGGCCCTTGGCGGCTGAGACCCTGCGCCTGGCAGGAGCTGCTCTGGGAATTTCAGAGGACGCCCCCAACTGCTAGCTGCAACCAGTGAAAAGACGCCCTCCCCTCTCAAATGGAGACTCTTCAGTCACCCCAGCAAAAGAGGGGCGGTTACTTCCCGGGAAATAGTTCGGATGGGGGGTGAGATGCCTCCATCCCGGCGAGCAAGTCCCGTCTGTGGGCTCTTTGATGCCCCCCCTCCCCTCGCATTTCTCAGATATTGAGGTGAGCAGGCCTGAAACTCGGATGAAACAAGTTTGGGGGAGGGAGAAATCTCCCACCTGTAAGCTTGAGCAGTGACAACCTAGCCCAACCTACCCCCCCCCATCGCTCCAGTTCCCTCCAGTCTCATAAAAAGAAACTTTTTCTCTGCCCAGGGACTCCAAACCTGGCAATTGGACACCCCTGGGGACTTGGAACTTCCAGAATTCGCCAGCCAGCATTGTCCACAAGTCTTAAAATTCCCTGGTCCGGCACCAGGATGAGACCCTCGGGCCCCGTCTGCACTGTGGGAGGGAAATTGACGGGGGAGGGGGGAGGGAGAAGGGGGGCTTTGGAAGACTTGCAGGGCCTGGGAGAAGAGGGGCAGCCAGTTAGGCAGCCATTTAGACAGGTGGGGGAGGGAAGGACCCTGGTGGTTCTGTCAGTTAAACCGCTTTTCTGGCCTCTTGGAAAACACGCAGGAGCCGACCACCACCACCACCACGGGGGTTTGCCTGCCGTAAGCCCAGTACGATGTCCCAATGAAATGGGCTGCAGAGACAAGGAGGCGGCTTTGAAGAATCCAAGGAGGACTTAAGCCCCCAGTCCTGGGGATTGGAGGGAAGCCGCCTGGAGCTTCGCCTGGAGCTTCCCCAACAGGGGCTGACCTGAAAGCCAGTTCGGCCTCATCTGTGCAGGAGAGGAGGACGTGGCCTGGGACCCCGGCAGAAAGGCCCCTGCTGCCCATTGTGGGAGGCTGGCAAAGCCAAGCCAGACCTGTTTCAGAAGAGCCCAGAGGGCCCCTGGACGACCAGCCCACACTCAAGGCCTCTGCGGCTGCCAGGAAGGGTTGAGTCAGCAACCCATCCCCTCCCTGGGGAGACACAGCCGCCCCTTCCAGGCAGGAGCAGGAAGGAGTCACACGGGGCGGGGGGGGGCAGAAGAGGCTTCTCCTTCAGAGCCCCCCCCCCCATTGAACCACTCCAGAGTCCTACATTGACTGCACACCAACAGGCCAAGCCTTGGCGATGGGGGGCAGGGCAACTCACGGTGACCCAGTCAGGTGCTTTGGGGGCTACCGCTCCCCTGAAACTGAATTCCCCACCCCCAGTTAAAGAAGAAATCAGGCCAGGTTCTTTGTCAAACATTTATATTTATAGCAAAAATAGGCTTTTCTCTCTTCCCCACACAACGGTTTGTTCCCCCCACCCCCAAAACATTTACACAGTAAACAAGTCAGCTGCTGCCACATGTCCTGCACCAGCCCCCCCGCCTCCTTTGCCGGTTGCCCCCAAGCGGGACCCCGAGCAGCCCCAGGAGGGGGAATGCCAGGAGAAAAGCCCAGGAGGGCTGGGGATCCGCACAGTGGGGCTAGGAGGTGCAAGGGGCGGGGGGGGGGTCAGCCAAGGGCCACAGCATGGAAGGCAGCTGCGAGGGAGGGCAGCACATTTGCAAGGGGGTTGGATATGATAAGGGGGCAGGATAAGAGCCCTGCCTGGTGGGGGTGATCAAATTTGGCTTCCGAGGTCCATTTGGCTGAAAAGTAGAGGGGGCTTCCTAGAAGAATGCTAGGGACCCTTCCTTGCTGTTGCCCCCCCGCAAGATGAGGCCAGTGGAAAGTGCCCCTCTTCTCCCTCCAGAAGCCCCAGTCCAAGCGGGCAGAGCCCCTTCCCAGCCCTCCATGGGCAGTAGGGATGGCACAAGACAAGGGAGCCCCTCCCCCAATACTGTCACGGAGACTCAACATCGTCGCTGGAGTTGACTGGGGAAGAGAGAGGAACGATGTCCTTCCCCTGCTTCAAGTGCGTAGAGGCCACGTCCCGGTGGCTCCCTTCTGTCCACGCGGCTCGTGGCCTGTAGAGGAGCAGCAGCAGAGCCCACTGCCCGCCAGCCCTGGGGCTCCTGCGGGGAGGCCAGTTCTTCGCCCGGAGGGAAAGGAGATGGCACCAAGTAAACACGGGGAGGGGCCCCTGCCAGAGCACAGGAGTCTGAGAGTCCAGGTGGCCCCGGGGCCTAGGAGACCATGTAGTGCGTGATGGCACGGAGGGCGTAGAGCAGCTCTGCCTGCAGCCGGGCCTCCAGGATCAGCAGATTCACGTGGACCTGCGGGGGGCAAAGAGGAGCCTCGACCCCAGCTCAAGACGCCTGAGGCCCTCCCCACCCGAGGGCCCGGCCCGGGAAGCAGCAGCTCCAGAATCCCACCAGGACTGGCTGGAGTGAAAGACGGGAAGGGGAGCCCCCAGCACAGAGTTGGCGCCGGGGGTGGAGCAGAATGTAGGTCGGAGCTGCTTTAACAATGAAAAGGCCCAAATCCGTCCAGGTGGGGCTGCTACTGGACCCAGTGCCCAGAAGGACGACAGCCCAGCAGCCTCAGCCCGAAGTAGCCCCGGGGAGTCTCCCGGCCCAGGCCAGGTCCAGTTCCAAGCCATCCATGCTGCCGACAGAGGATCCACCTGTTTCGTCTGCGGGGGAGGGCAGGTTCCAGCCGGGGCCAGGATTCCCCCTCCCCCTCTGCTCCACACGCACAACCCACCTTTTCACTGTGCTTGAACTGCTTCCAGAAGCGCTCAAACACCTGGGGATCCATCTTCTCCGGGGAGCAAGTCACAGTTTTGATATACAGCTTGAGGATCCGTTCCAGGAGATGGTTGACCTCGGCATAGTCGTAATCATCGTACCTGGAGGTGGGGAGGGATTCAAGGCCCTGGATTCAGCCCCAGAGGAGACCCCTCCCCCTTCGCCTTGAGCCAGGCTGGTGGGCAGGAGGTCCTGGCACAGCCGGGATTCTCGGGCCAAGGCTTGGAAGGGGATAGCAAAACCTTCCCAGGGAGGGAATTGGGTCCAAGTCCCCCGTCGCCTCCAGGGAGCGACCCAACGGCCCATCGCCTAAACCCGCCTCCCTCCCTTCCTCCCCGGGCTCTGGGAATGACAGGGAGCTTCGGCCCTGCAGGAGGCGCCAAGAAGGGGGGAGGAGCACCTGATGCCGAACATGCAGTGGACGTAGTTCCAGACGGCCCGCTTGAAGGTGGCCTCCTCGCAGCCCTGCCGCTTGGCCATCGAGCAGCTGTGAAGACCGTCCACCTTCCGGAACTTTTCGTCCAGCAGGTGCCCAATGTCGGAGTACAAGCGATTCACCAGCGAGAAGCCGTGGTCTTCCCAGGAGTAATCCTGCCGGGATCAGAAAGAGGGTGGCTGGGTGAGGGGATGCCAAAGGGGGCCGGATCCACAGCCTCCCAGGCCAGGGGCAGGCAGGCAGGCCAGCCGAGACCCCGGGCACTGCCAGGCTCTACCCACCTGGACACGGAAGATCTGGGGCTGCCCCTCGTGGCACTGGGCAAACTCCTGGTAGCCGAAGCTGGGGTCCAGGACGTAGCAGGAAAGGTCTGCGGCCCCCAAGAATTCCCCGTTGAAGCCTAGAAGACGGAGCCACTCAGCCAGGGGAGGGAGGGAGGGAGGGAGGGGGGCCTGTCCGCAAGCAGGTGAGCCCCAGCTGCTCTCAGGGCCCCCCGCCTGGCCATCAGCGCCGGGACTCCCAACCTGGTCAGGGGCCCCAGGATGCTCTGGACAAGGCCCTCCACAGCCCCTCCTCCAGGGAGGCTGGCAGGTGGCCTTACCTTCTTCCCGCTGGGCAGGCAGCCTCAGCTCCTCCCGGGCCTCACTGCCCGCCTGCAGCCGGTGGATGCGCTCCCGAAGCGACTCGAGCTCCACGCAGGAATCCAAGGACTGCAGAGGGGGAGGAATGCGACTGAGGGCTCCTTCCCTGGGTCTCTTAAGGGGACCCGCCCCCCGTGCCCTGCAACTGGGGCCTGGTACCCCCCCCATGCCCCCCAGCCCCCAAGAAGCCGAAGCACGCACCCGCTTGCGGTTCAGGTGCAGCAGCTCCTGGCTGCAGCCGTTGCCCACATCACAAAAGCAGACGCTCCCGGGAGGCCCAGCTTGAGGGGGCCCCATCCCTCCTCCGGCCCCGGCCCCTGCTCACAGCCACAGCCGAAAGCAAAGCTGGCCAGGGCGTGGCAGTGGGCCAGCAGCACCACGGCGTGGACCAGCTCGGCCAGCGACCAGCTCTGCTCACTGATCTTCAGCAGCTTCTGGGGGGGGGGACGAAAGGAGGCAGGCTGTGACTCCCCCCCATCAGGCCCGCTCCAAGGCGCAAGCGGCCCCAAGCGGCAGGGCCCCAGCCGGAGCGCCAGCTGCCAAAGAGGCTCTTCCTGGGGGAACCAACCGATCGGAAGCCCCCCCAGGCCCAAGGAAGACCCTCAACTGCATCTCCTGATGGGAGCCAGGAGCTCCTGCTTGTGGGGGAGGGGGGGAGGGGGGCTTCCGGTGGGAGGGAAACCAAGCGGGCAGAAACTCTGTAGCTGCAGCTCCACCTTTCATGCCTCACTTACTCCGCAGGCTGTTTCTGATGGGGGCGGGAACCTGTTCAGGCAGCCTAAAGCATGAGCCCCTTGGGGTGGAGGGCTTTGAGGCCTGGGAGGGGGTCCTTCGTATGCTGCTCCCTCCCACCAGCTACCCCATGGGGCGAGCCCAGAGGTCCCAGCAGCATCCACCCTGCCCTCTCCCCCCCCACCCCGATCTGGCCTTGTACCTCAATGTGCTCCTTGCAGACCAGCCAGGGCCGGTGGGCCAAGACCTTGTTGATCTCACTGAGCCGGCGGAGTTTGGGGGGGATGCAGTCTAGCCCCCTCAGCCACAGGGGGTCTCCGCCCACCCGCAGGAACTGCAGCACATGAAGGTTCACCAGGTAAAGACATCGATGCCGGGCAGCTGCCTGCAAGAGGCACGGGGGGGGGGTGCTCAGACCAGTGGGGAAGACCCCTGCCTGCTCCTGGCCTTGGGAGTCAGAAGCCCACCCAGTGCCCCCAACCCAGACAATTGGTCCCCCTCCTCCTGATCCCTGCCTGGCATAGTCTCCACCAGACACACACACCCCTTCTGCTTTTGTGGTGGTGGTGGGGAGACTCTTCCTGGGTCCCTCAGGGGATCAGGACCGCTGCTCTCCCCCCTTGAGAAGGACTGCCAAGGGCCACATCATCTCACAAGGCAGCTGCAGCTCCCAAGCAGCCCGTGATCCCTTTGGAGTGGCAAGGGGCTCCTGAGTGGGGAGGGCGAGGCGGGGCTCAGCAGTGAAGCAAGCAAGCAGGCAACCACACCCTCCCCAAGCCGAGCAGGCCCTGGCAGTGCCAAAAGCAGCCGCTCTCCAGGATGGGCCCCCGCGGCCCTTCAGCTGGGCAGGGCTCCCTCTCACCATGATGGCGATGAAGTGGCGGCAGTCGAAGGGCAGCGGCCCGTCCATGTGCAGCAGGTAATGTTGCATGCAGAGGAAGCTGTCCAGGTAGTGAGGGTGGTAGCCCATCTGCTGGGCGATGGCTTCAATCCGACCCCTGCTGGCCAAGGCCTTCACAAAGAGCAGCTGGGGAGGCCTCTCCTTGTCTCCGGTGCTCATCTTGGCCATCTGGGCGGGAAGAGCACAGACTGTGGGCCACACCGGACATTGTGCCATCAGCGGGGGTGGGGGGTGGGTGGCTAGGAAAAGAGCCAACTCTCTGCACAGTGCCCCCCCCTCCTTGAGCACCAAAAGCACCTGAGGCCGCCCAAGGGCACGGAAGAAACACCTGGCTGCGCCTTCCTGCTCAAGGTGTATTTTTGGCCAGAAGATCATGGGGGGGGGTCACATCTGGGGCCAAGGGAAAGCAGGGACTGCAACCGGCACACGTCGGGCATTGCAGGGAGTTCTTACGCCTGCTTGGGTGGGAGACAGGCAGCCCTGCACCCAGGTAGGTCAGCCTCCATCAGCCGAGGTGAATTTCACTAGTTCTGCTCTCTGCCCTCTTTGCACGATGGAAGCTTCTCCCTGCCCTGCCTTCGAAAAAAAGCCCCCCCCCCCCAAATGGGGGTTTGTTTAAAAGCCCCCCCCCTTAAGACAGGCCCAGACCAAAATGCGGCTGGGCCTTCAACGTCTCCTTTCTCAAGCCTGCAGCCGGCTCCCCTTCCCCAGGTGGGCAGTTGGGGAGGGCTTGGCAGCCCCCTCCTCTCCCCTGGCCAGCCTCTTCCCCGCCACGGAAGTAGGGGGGCTCCTGGGGGCAGAAGTGGCCCCTGGCAGGAGGGAGCAGCTCAGGGAAGGCAAGGGGGCTCTAGGCTCCACATCCCCCATCTTTCTACCGTGTTTCTCATATAATAAGTCCGGGTCTTATTTTTTTTTGAGCCCTGAAAAAATGGCTGGGCCGTCTTTTCGGGGGTGACTTAATTCCCCCCCTTGCATCTTTGGGTGGGCGGGTGGCGACGGCTTGGATGTTGACCTCGGCGTTGGTGGGGCACTTCGTATTGGGGTCAACGCAGGCAGCACCAAATCTAGGTGTGCAACAAAAATACTTCCTAATGGCAAGCCCCCCCACCATTCCCCCCCCCCCATTTTGCATGTTTTAATATAGGCCTTAATTTGGGGGGAGGGGCTTAATTTCATTTCATGCCTATAAAACATGCTGGGACTTCCTCTTGGGGGAGGCCATATTGTTGGAGAAACAGGGTAGCAAAGGAATCCCTGCCCAAGAAAACAGCCAGCCTGCCCCAGGCCCAGCCTGACCTCCAGGGTGGCCTCATCCAGGAGGCATCCAGGAACACCCAAAGATGCGGGGACCCTCCCAGGGCCCAACCGGATGGGGGGAGGAAATTCCTCCCCCTGCCAACCCAGCTGCCTTTCCAGGAAGACCCCAGAGCTGGAATTAAAGCAGCCTCAGGAAAAGGGAGGGGGAGCCCCGGGATGCGTCCCTCCCCAGAGCTGAGGAGCTCCACCAGACCTGCCAAGGGACCTGGCCGGCCTCAGAACTGGGGGTCTCTCTGCGAAAACAAAGGAGCTCAGGGGAAGCCCATTTCCAGGCCCCCTCCCCAAGCAAAAGTGCCTGCCTGAAGGCAAAGAAACAAGGGGGCTCCACCATTGACAAGCCCCCTGCCCCCCCAAGGAAATCTCCGGGGGCTCCTAAGGAGCCCCTCTCCTCCATTCAGGACGGGGCGCCCAGAAATGTTGGAAAGGGGCCCAGAGAGGTGGGGGGCAGAGCCAGCTTTCCTACCCACCTCCAGAACCGGTGCTGTTCGGTATCAAGGGGGGATGAAGCCCAGAGCCGCATCCCCGAGCCGGGGAGGCAGACCGAGTCAGACAAAGAAACGGTCCCGGGGCCCGCGAGGCAGCCGCAAGTGGCCCAACGCCCGGGGGGGCAGGGGACCGCTTTGGCCGGAGCAGCCCAGCGGCCAGGAAAGAGACGGGACCCCCGCCCCAAAGAGGAAGCCGCGCCCTCCGCCCGCCTGACCGGGCACCACGGGAAGAACACGCCCCCTGCCCACGGAGCGGCGGCGGCCACAGCGGGACCGGTCCGGTCCCCTCCCCCCGCGCGGTCCCGGTCCATTGTCTCCCCGGCCGGTCCCAGATGCGGCAGCCGGCGAGCCGCAGCGCCCCCTGCCGGGGCGACCGCCGAACCGCAGGAGGAGAAGCAGAAAAACAAGTTTGATTGGCAGCGCGGGGCGGCGGGGGGCAGGTCGGTCCAGCGGCGGTTCGGGCTGGGGGCGCCGCCATCCCCGCCTCCGCCGCCCGGGGATGCAGGACGGCGCGGGGCCGGGGCGAGGGAGGGAGAGACGGGCGAGGCTGCCTCCGCCGCCGCGGGCACCGATCGCCTCGGCCCACCCCGGCCGGAGCCCCCGGGCGCTGCGGGGCTGCCGCGGAGGGGCCGCGGGGGGCACCGGCGGCGCGGGAGGGGCTCCGCTGCAGGGGCAGCCCGGGGGCCCCGCTGGGCTCCGGCTCCCTTACCTGCAGCCTCTGGCACGGCTTCCCGCGCGGGGGCTCCGCGCTCGGGGGCACAGGATCATTTTCGCCGCCGCCGCCGCCGCCGAGGGAAGGCTGGAGGCGCGGGCAGCCCAGCCGGAGTCGGGGCGCGAGGGGGCGTGCCCACCACCCGGCCCCGTTCGTACGCCGCAGCGGGGCGGGGCGGCCCGGCCGGCCGGCCAATCGCGGGCGTAGGGAGGGCCCGGAGGGCGGTGGACATGTGGGGCCGAGTGGAAAATTCCCTGTCCGTCAAGCGCCGGCCCCGCCCCTGAGAGCAAAGGGGCGGGGCCACTGATCCAGCGTGGTGTCCCTTGACAGCTCTTAAAGGAGCCGCGTCCTGTTTTCGCGCGGAGGTCGGTCCGGCTGAGGGAAGGTTCGAACGGAGCCCCGCATAAGTTCGCAGGAAACTCCGGGGCTTCTTTAGTCTCGTTTCCCTCCGAGGCCGGGCGTGGAGCCTCCGCTTTCTTACGGTTGCAGCGTAAATGGCAACGTGAATCATGCCCAGCCGGCTGGTTAAGGCAACCTCACCATGGCAGTCGAAGCCCCCCCCCCCCATTCTGGGCTTCAGTCTGGGAAGCGATTCTAAACATCCATTCGCTATTTATTTGAAGCGCCCGGTTCGTTTATGGGGGTCCCTGCAAGCCAGGCTGCACCGAGACATCGAGGCCAACCCAGGATCTGCTTGTGCCCAGCCCAGGTTTGCCCAAAAACAGTGGCTGGCCAGCCCCATGGCTCCTGGTGCAAAGCAGGGCACCCCAATGCACGTCTCTTTTCACACGCGCACACCCCCTGCAGTTCCTTAAAAACTTCTGTGGCTGTGCAAGAAGATGAGCACAAGGATTAAGGCAGCTTCCAGAGCAGTGAATAGAGCGGGGGACCCCTAAGCCCCCCCAGGACCACTCCAAGCTCTTTGGCTAAGCAAAGAGAGCTCCAGCGTTCGAAGGCTAGTTTCCATTTCTTAAAATGTACCTCCGAGGGTTCTTCCTGCCCTCTGGGGTGCCCTCTTCCACCTCTACTTTTCCTAGCCATTGACTTCCAGGCCTGGGATCAGGTAGGTGAGAGGCAAACGCCCCTGGGGTGCCCCTCTGGCTGTGCCAAGTGTCAAGGGGCTACCCAGAGCTCATCACTCCTAGCTGTAGAGGCTGGGGCCGGTCCAGGAGGTCCCCTTGGTCCTCTGCAGCAGTGCCAAAGCAGCCGGGCAAGGCAAGGAGCCAGCCGCCTGCCAATGTCCACCTTGCCCCCCGCGCTGTTTCTGGAGCCGGGCTGGCAAATCCCGTTTCTGCTGCAGCTTCTTTTCCGAGCCTCCAATCAGGAGCGTCCCTGGTGACATCAGCCTTGAAAGGACACCATCATCATCACTCGTCCCGAATGTGAAACAGACCGGCAGACAATGCAGCCAGGAGCAATGCCGGCTCGTCCGCAGGGCCTCGGCTTCCGAGGGAAGATGGAAAGGGGGCTGGGGGGCTCAGAGACACTTTTATTGGGGCACCAAGTCACCCCCGTTGGTGCTCAGTAGAGGGGCTGCTGGAGGGGCAGCGGCTGGAGCTCTCCCGGGGGTCTCTTTCCAGGGTCAACGGTGCTTTTCCTTCTCCTTCCGGATGGCCTCCAGTCTCGCCTTGGTGGCGGCAGCCGTTTTGCGTGGCAAGCCCTCCTCGTCCAGACCGCTGGCAATGCTCCCTCCGGACTTCCCGGGGCCTTTTCCCTGGAGGGGGGGGCAGCACAGATCACGGGGGCTCCGGGTTAGGAGGAGGGCAGGGGGGAGCACCCCCTGCCCAGGCAATGGGGGCAGTGTGGTGCCCAGAGCTGTCCTGCCGCTCAGGAGGCCCTGCCCCATTTCAGGCAAGCCCTTGTCCAAGCAGAGCAGAGGGAGGAAGGCAGAGTCCTGGACGCACAGGGTCTGGCTGAGAGCAAGAGGGGAGCCTTACCACCACCTGGTTGGCCATGTAGGACAGGAGCGCTTCCATGGTTGGGGGCTTCTTCCCATCCTGGTTCTTGAGCATCTTCAGGCGGCTCTTCTCCAGGTACTCACACTGGTTGCGAAGGGAATCTAAGGGGGAGGAGAGGCGTGCAGTGGTTCTGCCTGGGGAGGTGGAGGTGGCCATTGAATCAGCTGCTTAGTAGAAACAGAAACTCCCAGGTCATTCTGATCCCCCCCCCAATTCAGGGGGGCTGAAGGAGGCAAAGAGGGGGTGGCATGCCCCCCCCCAGTCCAAGGTCTCTCTCTGAAGCCTCACAGATGCCCCTTGGATCCAGAGCTGTTTGCCAACATCCTGCCACCTCTTCCCCCCTTCTGGCAACCCCATACCAGCCACATTGCCCCTCCTTCATTGGATGCCAATGTCAGGGGTGGCAGCAGTGCCTCTCCTTCATTGGTGGGGGGAGATCTGGCAGGCTCGTGTTGGTGAGACCACCCCCTTCTTCCCCACCTGGCACCTCTCCCCAGTTCTGCCCACCCTCCACCCACTTCCAATGGTGCCACTTTGCAAGGAAAAGGCCTGCCAAGGTTCCCTACCCAGCAAATCCTGCGGGGGAGACTTGATGAGAGGGTGGAAGGCCCGGTAGCTGTGCTCATTCTTGGTCCCTGCAGTGAAGGAGAAGAGAAGCCCACCTCGGTGGCTGCGACCCTGGCAAAGCTCTGGGGGGTGAGTGGCAGGTGCCTTGGCCTGCAAAGATGCCAGGGCACAAGGGATATAATGTCCAACACTCAGATGATGCAAGTTGCAGTCGGCCATGGTCCTAACACCAGCCCACCCAACTGCGGCATAAAGCATCGGGCCCAGTCCCCAATTGACGGCCTACCAACCAGGGAAGGAAGGAGGCCTCCCCCTCCTCAGTGGAAACCAACCTCCTTGTACATGTGTTGTAGTCTGACAATAAACCCTGAGGCAGCCAGTGGGTGGAAGGTTGCACCCAGGTGGTTGCTCAAGTCAAGGCAAGAGCGGAGGAGACCCCAGGAAGAGCTGCAGGGCTGGGGCGCTAGGGTGGGTGCTCCCTGAACCCCCCACCCACCCACCTGTGGCGCCACGCTCCACTTTGCAAACGTAGTAGGTTCCCCGTGCAGTGAGGAACTTGCTGGCATTGTCTTCTGGGAACTTGACCAGGAAAATCAGCTTCAGGGTCCCATTCTCCTCGCAGAGGTCAATGGAGTCTGAGAAGGAACTGCGGAAGTTGGGAAGCAGGATTCCCCCCTGCCACAAGAACGAAGGGCCTTGCCCCCCCCCCACTCCTTCGACCCTTCAGGGCTTCAGCTTGGCCGGAGAAGGGCCACCCCCCTCGCCCCCCCTCTCCAGGTTCCCCTGATCGTTTTGCCTGTCCGGAGGGAGGAGGCCACGCAGCCCCTCCGTTTGTGGGTTGGTTCAGGTGTTGGATTCAGGAGTCAACTGATGAGCCTGAAGAACCTGGGCCCAGGGGAGCAGCCAGAAGGGTCTACGGATTGTGAATTATGGGTGTTCTGCCGTGTTTTGTTCTCATCACTGATGCATTCTTCAGTCGTTTTTAACGTGAGCTGCCCAAATTGAGCGAGCAAGATCGAGGTTGTGTACATGGAGGCAGGAGAGCCTTCCCCTGACCACTATCCACAGCTCAACACTCTTGTTCTAGCAGGCCCAAAGCCCTGTCGCCTCCTCCCCCGCCTCAAAGCCTGCACCCTTATGCAAAAGCTACGGGCCTCCCTCCCTCCGTGTCTTCCCAATTGGTGGTGGAGACCCCTGTCCTTCCAGGCAAGGAGCCGATGCCCCGAGACAATCGCCACGCATGAGATTCCTTCCAGTGTCCCTGAACTGCACCTGGTGGAGTCAAGTTGCAGTCCAGCAGCCACTAAACCTGGCCACCAGCCACGCTCCCTCCGCACCCGCTTCCTTGCCAGCCTCTCAAGGATGGAGGCATTCTCAGCCCTGGGGAGCCCAGGTCCTTCTCACCTGTCCTGTGCAATCCCACCTTATCACGCAGGTAGTGGGTTAGAAGCAAAACGGAGCAATTGATGTTGGCCAAGAATTGCCGGTTGTCTGAAAGGAGAGGAGCCATGGTCACCGCTGCAGAAGGGTGACTTCTGCTCTCCTGTCCTGTCTGGCCTGGGGAGCGTCAACAGCTCTGGGCCTGACTGGCCACCTGAGCCCCCCCCCCCTCCCGCAGAAGAGAGAGACCGGAGAGGGGGGAGGGACAGCCCTTCTCCTCAGCCCTTCCGAGGGACTCAGAAGCTGCCCATGGGAGCCGCAGCCTGGAGGCTCTCGGCCCTTTTGGTGCCTGGACCTCGTGCATCCCTGGTCATCGGGGCCCAGGGGGGAGGCGGTTTCCCTTGGCTGGAGGCACCCAAGGCGGGAGTGCCATCCTTCAGGGCTGCTTGAACTGAGTTGGGCACCAAAGCTTCTTTGCCCGTATCATTAGCCTCCTGCCCGCCATCTTTGGAATAATAAGCGCATTGATTCTGGATCAGTGAGGATTGTGTGCCTAATGCAACACGTTTTTCAAAGGAGCACAAAGTGGCGGTTGCACCTGCCAGGACAACGCCTGTCCGTCTCCCTGCGAGCGTCCAGGGAGGAGAGGCCGCCATCCGGAGGGTCCCGAGGGACCCCTCCTCAGCTTCCCCTTTGACCAAGGGGCCCAGGGACCTTTGCGGGCCACCTTTCCTTACCTCCATGCTTGATGACGATGAACATACCCGGCAGCCTTGGGCATGGCGGGCAGGTTCTCCTGAGTTGGGCAGCCTGGCAGCTATTGTGACATGTCAGAATGAAGGGGCTCTTCTGTGAGGCAAGCGGGCAGGCAGGGCACCCTGACTGTGGTTTCCTCAAGCATAGTTTGCGAAGTTAGCCAGAACAGGCCAGTTCCTGCATTGCACTGGCTAAGCCATCCTAGGGCCTGGCTGGCTTGGTGGGGGGGAGCCAAACCAACCCCCCGTAGTTGGTAAACCAGGTGTGTTGGGCAAACGTGACTGACTGTAGTTGACGCAATAAAACATATCCAAGCCAGCAGCGGTTTAATAGCCTCCACGCCTGAGGCCAACGAAAGGCCCTTTCTGAGAAAGTCTGCAGCATAACTTGAACGAGGACTCGTTCCAGGGGAGGCTTTCGCTTTGAGAGCACCTCGAACCCCGATGGGAACCCCGCGACTAAGAATTTGGGGAGCAGAAGCAGCGAAGTGAGCAGGGCCTCGGGACGCCCCAGCTCAGCCTTTGAACGAGGGCCAAGGTTGCCGGGGGGGGGGGGGATACAACCGGAGCCCTAGAAGGCTCAGATGGAGCAGGCAAGAGACCGGATGACCGAGGGCCTTTTTATTCCAGTACAGGAGATGCGCCCACCAGCCAGCAGCAGGGAAGCAGGAGCAGTCAGTGGGAAGCCCAGGCTGCCTGGGTGGGATGACGTGGCTGAAGAAAACAACACCAGACCCTCCCCCCCCCAGCCACCTGCAGAAGAATACTGGCCCCATAAGCCACGGGACAGGGAGGGGGGGTGGCCCCTGTGGAAGGGGGAAGCTGGGCTCAGGCGCTGGCAGGACATTCTTTCAGCGGGCTCCGTGTGCCAACTCAGGGGGGGAGCGTGGCAGGATCTGGGCTGGCTTTGGGAGGAGGGTCTGGCAAGGGGTCAGGCGGCCCTCCGCTCTTGGCTGTGGGCTCGCTGCTGACAGACAGGTAGCCCCCGCTGGGCAGCAGCTCCGTGATGGCACAGATATTTTCATAGTAGTTGGGCTTGAAGCTCTCCACCGTGTATTTGGAGACTCCAGCCCATTCCTGACAAAGAAAGGACAGGTTGGAGAGACACACGCCTCCTCTCCCCCCCCCCCCCCAAAGCTAAGACAGGCCAGCCTGGCTTCCTTCCTGGACTGAGACCCTCTGGGGGGCTCCTTGCAGGACGAGCCCAGCCTGGGCTGCCAAGTGGCCCTCCTAGGCCGCCTTCTCCCTGGCGTAAAATCACCCGGATTTTCCTGGGAGGCTGAAGCCGAGTCAGGTCTCGTGAGCTTTGCTGGACTTACTGAGAAATTGACTTGATAGGCTGTGAAGAGCTCCTCAAACTTCTTGCTGGGGTTGGGGATTCTGGGCATCAGGACCACCCGCACTCTGTCGGGGAGGAGAGATGGGCTGGGCTCCAGAGGGGTTTGACCTCCCGTCCTGCCCCACTGAGCCCTCCCGAGAGAGGTGAGGAGAAGCGGAGGGCACCGACCCCTCCCTCTCTCTGCCAGGGGGCTCTGGGGCAAGGAGCCTGGACCGAGTCTCCCCTACAGTTCCAACCCGGGAGCCCCTCGCCCAGGTGCCCTCAGCCCTGCTCACCTCTCCATCTGCAGCAAGGCCACAAGCATCAGCATTAGAACGAGGAAGGAGGCCAAGGGAATCACAATGGTTTTGACCAAAGAGGACAGCGACGGCGTGGCGGTCACGACTTCTGCAAAGGAGAAAGCCATGGAGGGTCTCGGAGAAGCCGCTCGGCTGCCTCCGAGATGGAGGAGCTGCTCCTCACCCCCCCCCATGCCAAAGCAACCAGACTGTCTGCTCCTGGAGCTCCTTGGCCAGAGGGAAGACCAGACATCTGATAAACCTTTGACTCTCCTACCACCTGTCCAAGGGAGTCCAAGTTCCCAGGGGGTGGGGCAGCTGGGTCCCGGGGGAACACCCAGCCAGAACTCGTGCATTCCCTATTTGAGTTCGGTTCACCTGGGAGGGATGCTCCCCTGCGACGGCCTACCAGACAGCCGGTCGCCACAGGCCTCTGTGCCTTCTGTAACGGCCAACAGGTGGGCCAGACACAGGTGGAAGCGACTGAAGTTTTAAAGGAGCTCTACAGCCCTTTGTGCTGGGCAGTTCCATCCACACCCCACCCGGCACGGTCTCTTCCCTCGTCTGTCATCCTGTTTATTGTAACTGAGTGTTGTGAGCTGACGGGAGTTGTTGAGAATTGGGTAGCCCTCGGACTGCTGTGCACACCGACTGGAGGATGAGATACAGGCGGAAGGAGGGTTCCCAACTGCCGCCTCCAAAGGGCAGAACTGGGTGCTCTTCCTGTTCCCCTTTCTTGGCTCCTGGAGGTAGGAAACCCACCCTGTCCTCCCCGCTCACCTTTTCCCCAAAAGGCTGGGCTGGATTCCTCACTCCAGAGGTCGGTGCTTGCACAGTTGTTGTTCACTTTGCTCTTGACGTAGAAGATGTAGCGCTTCTCAGGATCCACGCTGGGAATTTGGAACTTCATGCTATTTACGGTGGAGAGTTCCTGGGAAGCAAGGCAAGAAGCATTCAGACCCTGCCATGCCTCGGAAGGGAGGGAGCCCAGCCCCAGCACCAGAGTTTGCCTCCAAGGGGCCAGAAGGCCGGGGGGCTTTGGCTGCCACAGCTTCCGGGCAGCTTTTAATCGGCACAGAAGCACACAAACAACGCCCCCTTCCTCAAGCCAGAGCGAAGAGAAAAGGGACACAGCCATTCAACGCCCTTTGGGACTGATCGGCTTCCTCCCTCCTACCCAGCCCTGACACAGCGGCTGCTTTCTCGGTGACCAGGCGGGAGTCCAGTCGCTAAGACGTCCACCGGCGCAACATCATCCCTACCATAAACTCTGCGTCCTTGTTGCTCTTGAATCTGACAGAGTGTTGCAAACAGACGGGTCTCTTGTAGGGGGTGTCCCAGGTCAGGAGCAGCTGGTGGTTGCTCAGGTTGTGGAAGGTGAGGTTGAAAGGCTTGCCGGCTCTCACTAAGAGAGAATGCAGGGGGCTCTGGTGGGCAGAGGAGCCGGGCCCGGCCCGCCTTCTCCCTCAGGCCCAACCGCCTGACTCAGAGGCCAACGGAGCCCACCAGCCCCTTAAGAGTTGGCATCTTTCCCCTTTCTAAGCAACTTAAACTTCACGTTATGGGGAGGGGGGGAAATGACCCCCCCCCAAAAAAAATCAGCCACCCAAAAGAGAAGGGAGAAATGAAGTGTCCATGGGGGGGGGGGATGCTGGAGCCCTGGGCTGCCTGTTCCCCAGCCGTCTCCCTGAGCAGGTGAAGCAGAAAGCGGGATGGACCGGAGGGCTGCCAGGGGCGGAAGTGGCTGCTCCTCAAAGCCGCCAGTGCAACAGGCCGCCAGCCCACCGGGGAAGCAGCTCCCCTCGCTCCCCCCTACCTCGGGTGTTGAGAAGCAGGGCTCCAGGGACCACGCTCTGCCCCTGGCTGTCATTGAGGTACATATTCAAGTACATGAAGAGGTCGCAATCGCTGAAGTGACACGCCACGTTGAGCCTGTCTTTCTGGATGTAGTCCTGGCACTCTGACGGCTTGCTGACATCCTGGTACCTGGGCAGAGGTGAGAGTGCTGGATCCTGTCCAACCGGCAGCTTCAGGTTGGAAGCGTAGGACAACTTAAGTCCCTCCAGGCCAGGGGTCACCAACCTTTGGACCTCAGGGGTCACCAAACTCATAATTTTAAATCCCAGGGACCACTAACCGGTTATGTGGGCATGGCCTGATTTGTGGGTGTGGCTTGGTGGTCATGTGACTGGCTGGGCATGGCTTGTATGTAAATATTATAAATATTTATATAAATATTGATTTTTTTTATTTAAAAAAGAGCAACTTTTCCACAAAATCAGGCAAAGCAGGCAGGCAGATTGAGTTGCTCACAGAATCATTCAGTGATCTATCTATCTGCCATCAGCTAGCTCAATGTCACATAAAATTTGCTTGCTGTGAGTCTGCACTGAATAATAGAACCTTCAGTCCTAAGGGAGGTTCGGCTGTGCTTAAAAGCACAGCCGAAGATCTAAATATTAGCTAGAAAGCAAGAAATCCAACCATTTCCTGCTTCCTAGCTAATCTAAATCTCCTGGCACAGCAGAACAGCTGAGGGTCGGAAAAAGGAAAAATAGCAACTTAGCAGGCAAGTTTGCCGGGTAAGGAGTGAGTGGGCAGGGAGGGTTCCCGCGGACCATATGGGCGGCGCAGCCTTGTGTTTCTGCGCAGCCTGGATTCATTGGTTTGGAGGGGTGCTCTGGGGGTGAGATTTCTCTGCGGCCCACCAAAATTTCTCGCAGCCCACCGGTTGGCCACCACTGCTCCAGGCAACGTCCAACCCTGCCACTTCCTAGGGCCGCCACCCACCCTGCCTGGCCTGCTGGGTTTCAGGTAGGTGCTGCCGCCCGCTTTAGGATTAGAAGGCGCCCAGGGCCTCTGGCAGGAGGATGGACCCTGAGGGAAGCTGGCTCAACAGCGGTGTGAGAGCCCCATCCCTGGAATGGGAGGGCGAGCAGGAGGGAGGACCTGGGCAGCTCTGCCTTGCGGCACAGAGGCGAAGGAAGCACGGAAGCCGAGAAAGGGGGCAGCAGGGGCAAAGAGGGCAGAGGGCGCCTACCAGAAGTAGAAAGAGTAGTTCCGATCCAGCTTCTGCTGGCTGCCCCAGTCGCAGATCACGTAGTCCTCATTGTGGCAAACGCAATCCACTGTAGGAAGGGAGAGCAGCTCCGGTCACCTCCACTGGACTCAGCCGGGGCTCCCTCCCACCCAGGCTGGACTGAGAAGGGGTCTTCGTGGAAGGGAGCCCTGTGAGGCTCCAGGGATCTCGGCTGGCTCCGTTGCGTTCCTGCTCAGAAAGCCTCTTTCCCCTCTCCGATTTTTATTGCCAATTTTCAGAGAAGACCGGTAGGCTGCACAGTGGCTCCCTCCAGAAGGTCCAAATTCCCCATTTGCAAGAGACGGTGGGGGGAGCCGCCGGTCTGCGTGGGCTGCTAAAAGCCTTTCTCCACAGCCAGTCTGCCTCCCGCCTGCAACACTCCCCGTTTCTTAACAGCCCCAAGGTTAAAATCATTTTCAGGGGTGGTCAGTGGGTCCGATTTAGAGACAAGCGGGTCTGTGGCTGCTCCCAAGCAAGCTAAGCCATGGCTTGCTGGCTGAACTGCCACATAGTGCCAGACGGATGCTTAGCCACAAATCGTGGCTTACAGATGACAACAGCCCAACATGCAAAGCCAAGACAGACTACAGTTTCGTTATGGCTTTTCCTCCCTCCCTCAGGGAAAGTCCAAGGAGGATTTGGGGAGGGGGTACAGGTTCCAGCACCCCTCCCCCCTACCTCTATGGAGAGAAGCAGGTAAGGGGGCCAGTACCTTTGGCCTGGGGGCTGCCAGCCGTTGGCTTGCCTGGGGCCACCAGCAGCAAGAGGAGGCCAAGCAGGGTCCCTGGATGGTCCAAGACCCTCATTCTCGGGCGCGGAAAAGAGCTGCTGCTCGTTCAGAGGCGCCTCGATGCGAGATGAAACTTTATCTGTGGCTAAAACGCATCACTTCCTCTGCCACCCATTTCCTGTGGAAAGTTTGTGGCGTGAAATTCTGGGGGTGTTGAAGGCCCCAGGGGGTTTCCAGAGGTGGCTGAAGCCATTG
Organism: Notechis scutatus; assembly: GCF_049901735.1. Taxonomy (NCBI): domain Eukaryota; kingdom Metazoa; phylum Chordata; class Lepidosauria; order Squamata; family Elapidae; genus Notechis; species Notechis scutatus. The sequence goes on from NC_142018.1 coordinate 22,632,743, forward strand.
GGAGACCCTGCCCCCAAAGGAGGCAGAGCAGGAGCCATCCTCCACAGCAGGAGACCCTCCGGGGCCTTCCCTTGCAAGGCGGGGGAGGGGCATTGGGGACCCCTCGCCCACGCTCCAGCCACGGCAGGGCCACCTTCTGGGGGCTCCTCCTGGAGAATGCCCTCCAGCCCCGTCATTTCCCATGGAAGGCGATGCCCTGGGCTTTGCTTTGGGGTGGGTGGGGGTGGAGCACATCTGGGGAGACCCCATGAGAGCATCTAGAGGAGAACAAGGTAGTCAAAGCTGGAGGGAGGGAGGGGGAGGGCTCAGCCTCTTCTCTGACAGCGAAGCCGTGGGAACTTTTAGTCGCTTTAGCAAAAAGTTATTGCCGGGCAGCCATTCTCTCCTCCAGCCTCGCATCCCAGGGGATGAGACAAATTCCGGGGGGGCGACCTTGCCCTGGCAGGTCTCCACTTTGGGCTTCCTAAAAACATCGCAATCGGCCAGGTGACACAACAGGTGAGGCTCCCAGGTGTGGCACCACTACCACCTCGACCTGTTGGACTGCAGGGCACTGCAGTGACCGAGCTCGGCCTGCAGGGGAGACGCCGGGCCATCCTCGGGCATCTCCGTCCATCCTCGGCAATTTCCGCCGCGGCAGCTAAAGAGGAGAGCACGCCCGGGCGCGTCATCGCTTCCGACCGCCGCGGCGGTGCTCCGCTTTTGTCCTCCGCGCCCCCGCAGCCGCGCGCGATCCATTCCGGCGCCGCCCGGGTCCTACGCTGCCGAGCGCTCCTCGGAAGGCTTCGGCGCGGCCCGCCCGCCCCGACCCCGTGCTCGGCCTTTTCCGGCAGCCGTCGGCCCGGCTCGGCTGGTTCCGCAGCCGCCGCCGACCCGGTGTCCGGGCCTGCGTCTGGTCGGCGGGCGGGCCGGCAGCGCCTCTTGGCCGGCCATGGCGGCCTTCGGGGTGCTGAGCTACGAGCACCGGCCTCTCAAGCGGCCGCGCCTGGGCCCGCCCGACGTCTACCCGCAGGACCCCAAGCAGAAGGAGGTGAGCGGGGCCGGAGCCCCGGCCGGGACGGCGCCCCCTGCGGCCAGGGCGGAGGGCGCAGCGCCCCCGCGCGTCCCGGAGGAAGAAGGGCGCCGCCGCCGCGGGCCCTGGTGGGGTGGGGGCGGCCGTGGCGCTTGGGGCCCGCGGACCCCGCCTCCCCCCGTTGGGGTCTGTCTGCCGGTGGGCGTCAGGCTGCTCTCGGCCATGGAGGCTCCATCTAAGCCCCCACATGCCCTGCGGCTGGGCGAGCGAGCCCTGACCGGACAGTCCGGCTCTGGCCGGGGACCCGCCTCCTGCCAGTCTCCAGCCCGGCTCTGGATGCTAAAGGAGCCCCGGGATCCCCTGCCCCCCCGAGGGTCCCTCCGCCTTGTGCCCCCGTCTCCTGGGGTGGGGTGGGGGCTGGCCGTGCAGGGGGCCATGGGGAGGGCAGGAGCTGCTGACCAGCCCTGGCTGACCCTCTTGGCCTCCCACCCACAGGACGAGCTGACGGCCCTCAACGTGAAGCAGGGCTTCAACAACCAGCCGGCTGTTTCCGGGGACGAGCACGGCAGCGCCAAGAATGTCAACTTCAACCCCGCCAAGGTGAGTGCTCCCCTCCGGACCGCCCTGGGGCCTCCAGCCATCCCCCAGCTCAGGATGTGGGGCTTCACCCAGAGCTGAAAGTTTGCAGGGGGATCCCGGCCTGGGACAAGCACAGCATCCGCCTGAAATGCTGGCCGGCCATTCCCCTGTCCGGAATGTGGTCTTTAGACAAGGGCTGGTGCTGTGGGCAGCAGAAGTGAGCCGGCGGTGAGACCCTCGGGCGGCCTGGTGCTGCCTCACTAAACTCGGGCTCTCCAAAAGAGGAAGAGGTCCCCAGCGTCAGGTGTCCGCTCTTCTCGGTGTGGAGGTGAAGGCGCCTCCACCCATGAAGCCGAGCCGAGGCTCTCGAGGGCAAGGGAGGCCGGGGCTTCCATGGGGCGCCATGTGGTCGGAGAAGCCTGAAGCTCCTTTTGCTCTTCTCCAGATCAGTTCCAACTTCAGCAGCATCATTGCCGAAAAGCTGCGCTGCAACACGTTGCCCGACACCGGCCGTCGGAAACCGCAGGTGAACCAAAAGGACAACTTCTGGCCGGTGACAGCCCGCTCCCAGAGCGCCATTAACAATTGGTTCAACGATCTGGCTGGAACCAAACCCCTCACCCACCTGGCTAAAAGGTACCGCGCTGCCAAAGCTCTCTTGGTCAAGGGGAGGCGAAAGAGGGGGGCCGGGAGCATCTGTGAACCATCAAGGATTCCTGTCGGGCGGCTTCAGCCAGGACTGGGACGAAAGGAGAGGAGCCCTGGGTGGAGAAGCGGGGCCTCTAACGTCCTGGCTAGGCAGGGCAAGAACGTGAGGGCTGAGCAGGCGTTCTCTGAGGCCCAGCTCGGACACGGCTGCAGGGTAAGCAGGTGTGCTGGAGGGAGGTCAAAGAACAAGATCGGGCCAGTGAAATGGGGGGGCTGTTGCCAGGAGAGCAGTGGTTCCCTTGCGGTTCCCTTGCCCTCCTCCTTGCTGGGTCTCTGACCAAACTGCCCGCAGCCATGTGCGAATCAGCCTCCTCCTGCTCTGCTCCCTGGCAGGTGCCCATCTTCAGCAAGAAGGAGGAGATATTTAGTTACCTGGCCAAGTACGCCGTGCCCGTGATGAGAGCTGCCTGGCTGATCAAGATGACCTGTGCCTATTACGCCGCCATTACGGAAACGAAGGTGAAGAAGCGGCATGTCATTGATCCCTTCAGCGGTAAGGGCTGCTGCTCAGGCCTCGAACTCCCCCGGGATCCATGTGGAGCCCTGGGCTTGGGCTGAGCTGGGCCTCTCTCAGCCTCCTTCCATGGCAGCCGTTCCTGCTGCCCCCCAAATCACCGGGACAGTCTGCTTCCCCCTCCCCACTGTTCCTGGTCTCCCTCGCCTCCAAAGCCGTCTCTGCATGTTGAGACCCAGAGCAGGTCCGGCCCCGTCCCTACCATGATGGCTGCTCCCCCTTTCTAGAGTGGACGCAGATCATCACCAAGTTTCTGTGGGAGCAGCTGCAGAAGATCGCCGACTTCCACCGGCAGCTGCTGGCACAAGCATGCGGCTCGCCCTCCAGCATCATGCCGCAGGAGGTGGAGCACTCGGTGAAGCAGTGGGACTACAACGAGAAGCTGGCCATGTTTATGTTCCAGGTGAGAGCGGGGAGGGGAGGCGGCCACCGTCTGTCTGGCGGGGTCCCCTTGGGTGGGAAGTGGGTGGAAGATGGGCGAGCTGAGTCCCCCCTCCCCTCCCCCGGCCTTCTCAGTGCACCTCTGCCTGCTCCTTCCAGGACGGGATGCTGGATCGGCACGAGTTCCTGACCTGGGTACTCGAGTGCTTTGAGAAGATTCGGCCGGGTGAAGACGAGCTCCTGAAGCTGCTCCTGCCGCTGCTCCTGCAGGTCAGCCACCTTCCCCAGGCAAACCCAGGAGAGGCACCGGCTGGGAACTGCAGGGCTGCAACGGGGGAGCGGGAGTCAAAGTGTGCAGAAGGGAGGGCTGTGGCTGCATTTCAGCGGCAGAGAACGCGGAGGGCTTGTGCACCTGGTTTTGAAGGGGTGCCTGATGGGCTGTCAGGCCCCAGGGAGCAGGGGGCTTCTCGGCTGAGCTGATGCCTCCAGCCCCTGTCTCTCCTCTCCCCAACAGTATTCCAGTGAGTTTGTGCAGTCGGCCTACCTGTCCAGGCGCCTGGCTTACTTCTGCACCCGCCGGCTGGCCATTCTGCTGGATGCCAGCGGTGGGCACCCGGCTCACCACCTTCCTTCTCAGGCGGCGCCTGCGCTCCCCTCCACCCCGACGCCCCAGCCGGCTGCGGGAAACTCCTCCGCCAGCCCTTTCAGCGACCTGCTGCTGTGCCCCCAGCATCGCCCGGTCGTCTTTGGGCTCAGCTGCATCCTCCAGGCAAGCGCTTCGCCTGCAGGGGTCCCCCGGGGGGGAGGCGAGGGGCGCACTCAAGAGGACAGGCCTTCTGAAGGAGCACAGGAGAGTTTCCCTGGAGGAGGGCAGGTGGGCAGTGGGCCCACTGCTGAGGGCAGGAGCTGCACTTAGGAGCCCAGCAGACTCACTGTCGGAGACACCGAGGAGCCCAGCGGGAGGATGTGAAGACGCAGGGAGCATGTGGCTTTGGGGATCACCGTGGAAATGGCCGCCCACCTGAGCGCTGGGCACGGAACTGCCCCGGAGCACGACGGCCTCCTTCCCAGGGAACTCAACCTCCTCCTCATCTCCTCCCTTCCCTTCTGGCTTCAGAGTATTGTGCTGTGCTGCCCCAGCGCCCTCGTCTGGCACTACTCCCTCACTGACAGCAGAATCAAGACGGGCTCCCCCCTCGACCACCTGCCCATTGCCCCCTCAAACCTGCCCATGCCAGGGGTCAACGCCACCTTCATACAACAGGTGAGCAGCAGCAGCCCACCTCTTGGCCTGGGGCTGTGCCAGGCTTGCCCCCTCCCCATTTCCCGGGCAGGCTCTTCCTCTGATGCCGCTTCCTTGCCAGGTCCGAGCGAGGCTGCGGGAGACGGAGCAGCAGATTAAGGAGCGTGGCCAGGCCGTGGAGGTGCGCTGGTCCTTCGACAAGTGCCAGGAAGCCACCGCAGGTAGCCCCTGCCCCGCCCCCTCCCCCCTCCCTGGCTGCCCCTGTGCCTGAGTCGCTGGACTGCCCGTCTCTTCCTTGGACCTGCCCCTTTCTCTTCCAGGGTTCACCATCAGCCGGGTGCTCCACACTCTGGAAGTCCTCGACAGCCACAGCTTCGAGCGTTCGGACTTCAGCAACTCGCTGGATTCTCTGTACAACAGGATCTTCGGGGGAGGGCCGAGCAAAGACAGCCACGAGGTGGGGAGGGGTCTTTTCTGCCCGGGCTCAGCCATGGGGGAAGAGGACGTGGCCGGAGGAGGGGGCTCTGGAGGGGGAGTGCCCCTGTGCCCAGGAGCCGGGTGTCCTCTTGGCACATAAAGCATTCAATTCAGGACAGCCGGGTTGGAACCGCCACTGCCAGGAGGTGGCCAGGGCTCCTCTAGCTGGAATCACGGGCAGTGGGCCGGTTACGTTTGCTGCGAAGGAGGAGAGCTCTCCGCGGGGCGGCTTGAGGGAGGCTCCCTGTCCCTCCCAGTCTCTCTGCCTGAATTTCGGCTGCTGAGAGCGAAGCCCAAACTGGGGGCAACAGCTCCGTGTGTCTTCTCTTGGGGGTGAGGAGGAAGCAGCTCCGGCTCTTCAGCTGGCAGTCTCCCCCAGGCAGTGCTGGCCAGGCAGCAAGGGCCCTGGGGAGCCCCTGGGTGCTTGCTTGAAGGCCGGGGGGGAGGTGAGGCCAGCCCCTCCGGCAGATCACCCCTTTTCTTTCCTGGCAGATCTCCCCCGATGACGATGCTGTGGTGGCTCTGCTCTGCGAGTGGGCCGTGAGCCACAAGCGGTCAGGACGGCACCGGGCCATGGTGGTGGCAAAGCTGCTGGAGAAGCGGCAATCTGAGATTGAGGCCGAGGTGAGCCCAGTGGTGCTTCCCTAGGGCTTGGCAGAGGTGGCTTCCCTGGGCAGGCCAGCAGGCTGGGGAACCTGCTCCCCTTGAAGAGGAAATGTCCGTTGGGGTTAATAGTCCAGGATGTCCCATTCTGGCATGACCGGGATTGTTCAGTCACCCCACTGGCCCATCCTGGCACGGACAAGGCTGGGCGTTTCTGGCCAGGTCAGAACTCTCCTGAGGTTGGAACCGGACTTTTCTGAACTCAAAGGGCTTTACAAATTCTTGTTTTCATGCCCAACAACCCTCTGCTCGGCCCCCGAAGTTCATTGGAATAGTCTGCGAACACACGTGAAGCCGAGCTCCAGAGTGAACCCTTCAGCATAAAACATTACAAAGTAGAATAGTAGAGCCTGTGGACTAGTCAGCGGTGAAGGCGCTCTGTGTGCCAGAGACGGGGGTGTGAAAACCTCCACGGTCCAAATGGGCACCAAGAAGATTGTCCTAGGAAAGGGGTGGGCAGGGGGCAGGCTCCCTTGTCTGAGGGCAGTCCCTGAAGCGGAAGCGGCCACAGAGACAGTCCCACGCGTGGGGCATGTGCTCCAGCAAAAGCTCTGCTGCAGGGGGCCAAGCGGGGACCCGGGTGGGCGTCTCGGGAGGGGCAGGCGGGGGCCTCACCGCCTTCTGCTCTTGTGCTCAGAGGTGCGGCGACTCGGAAGTGGTGGACGAAAAGGGCTCCATCTCGTCAGGTTCCCTGTCGGCCGCCAGCGCCCCGGTCTTCCAAGAGGTCCTCATGCAGTTCCTGGACACCCAGGCCCCCATGCTGAGTACGGAGCAAGCCCACCCCCGGCTCCCCTGTGTGAGGGGCAGGGAGGGGCTCTGGCTGGGGACAGCTGGGCAGAGGCGGGCCGGACCCTCACGCCTCCCTCCCTCCCTCCCTGGCAGCCGACCCCAGCAGCGAAGACGAGCGGTCCGAGTTCTTCAACCTGGTGCTGCTCTTCTGCGAGCTGATCCGCCACGACGTCTTCTCGCCCAACATGTACATGTGCACCCTGATCTCGCGGGCGACCTGGCCATCGACCACGGGCCCCGCCCGCCTCCCCCTTCGATGATGCCGCAGAGAGCCCCACGAGCGGAAGGAGCGGGAGGGCGGCCACGGCATCAAGCTGGAGGTTTGAGCTGGAAGCCCCTCCCTCTTCTGACCGGGGCGGGGGGCTGGGCGGCTTTGGCTGCAGGGCGCTGGAGGGTTTTCCTCGTCCCTTCTCTCTGCCAGGATGCCAGCCTCTCTGAGTGCCACATGGACATTGACCACAGTTCCAGCGCCATCTTCGACGACATGGAGAAGAATGATTTCTCGGTAGGGGCCGGCCAGGCATCTCGGCCGGTCTTTGGGGAGCCCACAGTGCTGGTGGTGTGGCACAGGCTGCCTTAGTTCCCCCTCTCCATCCAGACTGGGTCGCCTCCTCCCCAGGAGCACCACCGCTCTCCAGATGGCCGCCAGTGCCCTGCCTAGGGGGAAAGGAGGCCCAGTCTCCCCTGCCTGGGGCCCCAGGTGGGGGGCAGAAGCCATGCAGAGAGAGGCAGGAGCTCTCAGGGGGGAGGGGGCTCCTGACCGGCCTGCTGGGGAGGGCAGAGTCTTCCCTGCCAAGATGCAGAGTCCACTCACCTCTCTACCTCCCCCCCCCCCCCGGTTCCCTCCCTCCCCCACACCAGATGTTCTCTCCTTCCATGCACTGTGAGTCCAAAGCCAGCCCCTCCCCGGAGAAAGTGGACCCTGAGAAGGACCGGGGGGCAGATGGGACGTTGGCAGCCCTCTACGACCAGCCTCGGCACATCCAGTACTGCACACATTTCCCCATTCCCCAGGTGAGAGCTGGCCAGCAGGCTGTGGGGGAGAGCTGCCGTTTTCTGGGGGTGCAGGGCGGGAAGGGGTCTCCCCTCCGAAAGGAAGAAGGGCCCCCGGGTGGGGCTGGCTGGAGAACCTCCCCATGGACGACTGCGGCTGGACCTGCTCTTCCCCTCCTTCCCAGGAGGAGTCGAGCAGCCACGAGTGCAACCAGCGCCTGGTGGTCCTTTTTGGAGTGGGGAAGCAGCGCGACGAGGCCCGCCACGCCATCAAGAGGATCAGCAAGGACATCTTGAAGGTGCTCAACAGGAAAAGTACAGCGGAGACAGGTTGGTGGGGCCACTCAGGCCAAAGGGCTGGGAGGAAGCCACTGGGACCTGCAGAGGTCATCACCACGTGTCTCCCCTGGGCAGGAGGAGAAGAAGGGCAGAAAAGGAAGAGGAACAAGCCAGAGGCCTTCCCAACCGCAGAGGACATCTTTGCCAAGTTCCAGCATCTTTCCCATTTTGACCAGCACCTCGTCACCTCTCAGGTACCTTCCTCCGGCCAGGTTGGAGGCTGAGAGGGAGCAGCAGTGGGGGGAGGGAGGGAGGGGGCTGCACTTTGGGCTCTGGAGACCCCCAAGGTGGTGGGACTGCCGGGCAAAACACTTCCACCTCCTCCTCCTCCTCCTCCTCCTCCAGGTATCTCGCAACGTTTTGGAGCAAATCACCAGCTTTGCCTTAGGGATGTCCTACCACCTTCCTCTGGTGCAGCACATCCAGTTCATCTTCGACCTGATGGAGTATTCACTCAACATCAGCGGGCTCATCGACTTCGCCATCCAGGTGGGTTGCCAGCACTGGGCTCCCCCATGCCCCCTTGGAGAGGGCGAGGGTCCTGCCCTGGGCTTTCTCGGGGAGAGAGAGAGAGAGAGCTGCCTCTGGCCAGGTGGGTTGCCAGGTCCCGTTGGAAGCCCAGCGCTGGGCTGAAATGCTCCCCCAAAGGCTCCCTGAATCACCAAGCACAGAAGGGCACCAGCGGCAGGTGACTGCAGGCGGGGTGTGCGTGTTCCTTGCACACCCACCACTTGCCCTTTCCGCTGCTTTTGCGTGACGTGCAGGAGCTCCTTTTTGAAGCGCTCGGCCCAAACCTCACAAGGGCTGCAGCAGGACACGCTCCCCTCCTCTTGGCTCCCCCAAACACAGCCTTCTCTCCAACCCGCCCCTCGAGCCCCCCACCCCAAGTGGGGCTGGAGGGGGCCTGCGAGCTGATCCGTCCCTCTCCCCTCCCTCCCGACGGATCCTGGGTGGCTGCTTAGCTGCTGAACGAGCTGAGCGTGGTGGAGGCCGAGTTGCTACTCAAGTCCTCTGACCTGGTGGGCAGCTACACCACCAGCCTGTGCCTGTGCATCGTGGCCGTCCTGCGGCACTACCACTCCTGCCTTATCCTCAACCAGGACCAGATGGCCCAGGTCTTCGAAGGGTGAGTCCTGCGCCCAACGCCTCCTTGCCTGCAGGCTATAGGGGAGGCTGCCAGCCCTCCTTGGCCGGCTCCCTTAGGGTAGGGGGCTTGGGGGGAGGGGCAGGGGCTGCTCAGCCTGCTGCCCCCTCACCCCCCGGCCTTCTGCCACGTGCCTCTCTCCTCCATCCCAGGCTGTGCGGGGTGGTGAAGCACGGCATGAACCGCTCGGATGGCTCTTCGGCCGAGCGCTGCATCCTGGCCTACCTCTACGATCTGTACACCTCCTGCAGCCACCTCAAGAGTAAATTTGGGGAGCTCTTCAGGTCAGTGCCCCGCCCCGCCTGCAGCCCTCCGGCCAGCCCCTTCCTGCCCAGGCCTGCTGGCCTCTCCACCTGAGGGGCCTCTTAGCGGCCCTGGCCTCACCTCCTGCTTCCCCCCGCAGCGACTTCTGCTCCAAGGTGAAGAGCACCATCTACTGCAACGTGGAGCCCTCGGACTCCAACATGCTGTGGGAGCCCCTGTTCATGATCGACACCATCGAGAACCCCTCGGCCCACAACTTCACCTACACCAACCTGGGCAAGAGCCTGGCAGACAACCCAGCCAACCGCTACAGCTTCGTCTGCAATGCCCTGATGCACGTTTGCGTGGGGCACCACGACCCCGACCGGTGAGGCTGGCCCTCCCCCTCCTCCTCCCCCTCCTGGGTTCCCCCTCCTGTTGCTTTCAGCTTGGCTCACTGACCCAGCCAGACTGCGTGGCCCTTCGGCTTTATGGCTTCTTCTGCCTCCTGAGAATCCGGCAGCCCCGTTTCAGGGAGGGCTTCGTGCCCACCTCCAGGCTGGCTGGGTGAGGCTCCTGGCTAATAGCCTGGGGAAGGCAGCCAGGCCCTCACGGGGCCCTGCTCTCCCGCCCAGGGTCAACGACATTGCCATCCTGTGTGCGGAGCTGACCGGCTACTGCAAGCTGCTGAGTGCCGAGTGGCTGGGGGTGCTGAAGGCCCTGTGCTGCTCCTCCAACAACGGGACGTGCGGCTTCAACGACCTCCTCTGCAACGTGGACGTAAGGGCAGGACGGGGTGGGTGGGTTTGCAGAGCGGGCATGACGTCTGAGGAGGACCCGCTGGCGAAGAGGCCTGCGTGTGTTTGGAGGGCGCTCTCTGGGCTTGGCTGCAAATCCCACTGGTGCCACACTGGCCGCATCCCCAGGAGCCGGTGGCCGGGGTCACTTTGAACTTTTCTGGCCTTGGCTTTTGGCTTCACTCCCCGCAGTGCCCGGGTTTGCTCAGGGCATGATCCTCCTCGGCTTCCGGAACACAGAACCCGACCCCACCGCCTGCGCTGGCGCTCTCCTCCACCCAGTGCTTTGGGGATGGGGCCACTGGGTGGAGCCAGTGCTGAAGGGAGGTGGGCATAGAGGCCGTCTCAGCCGAGCTCCTTCCGCCTGGCCTGCAGGTGAGCGACCTGTCCTTCCATGACTCCCTGGCGACCTTTGTGGCCATCCTCATCGCTCGCCAGTGTCTGCTTCTGGAGGATCTGATCCGCTGCGCTGCCATTCCCTCCCTCCTCAATGCGGGTGAGTGTCCGGTTGGGACACTGTCCGAGGGAGTCAGGGAGAGGGGCCCGGCCTGAAGGGGGCCTGGCCACTGACCAGCCCGCCTGCCCTTCTCGTTGCAGCCTGCAGTGAACAGGACTCAGAGCCTGGGGCCCGCCTGACCTGCCGAATTTTGCTGCACCTCTTCAAGACCCCCCAGCTGAATCCCTGCCAGCTGGACAGCAGTAAGCCGTTTTGAGCCTGGGCTCTCCCACCATTGACTGGGGCACCTTCCGTGTGTCCATCAGTCGAGGGCTGAAAGTGGGCTCTCCACAGATAAGCCCTCGGTGGGCATCCGCTCGTCCTGCGACAGGCACCTGCTAGCCGCTTCCCAGAATCGCATCGTGGATGGGGCCGTCTTCGCGGTGCTGAAGGCTGTCTTTGTCCTGGGTACGTGCTTGGACACAGCCGGGTGGGGGGAATGGGTGTGGGGGGGGGGGGCTGAGTCAGGCCACTGGATTAGTCCCTACTCCCGGTTGCAGGGGATGCGGAACTGAAGGGCTCCGGCTTTTCCCACCCGGGAGGGGTGGACGACCTCCTGGATGACGACAAGAAGCCGGCCGGCCGGATAGTTTCGATTGAGACGGCCAGCCTGGATGTTTATGCCAAGTACGTCCTCAGGAGCATCTGCCAGCAGGTGAGACCGCCGTCCCTCGTGGAGGAAATGTTTTACCAGCCGTTGGCCTTGCTCCTCGCCCTGGGATCGGAGGGCAGCACAGCTGGCCAGGTGCTAAGCCCCATTGAGGCCCAGCTGTGTGCCTGGGTCCCGGGGCCTTGGAAGGCAGGAAGGCTTGCTGCGGCTGGCTGGCAGAGCCGGAGGCCCCCAGGGTCAGTGGCATGCTCCTCCCCCTCTGGCCACAGGAATGGGTGGGCGAGCGATGCCTGAAGTCGTTGTGCGAGGACAGCAACGACCTGCAGGACCCCGTCCTGAGCAGCACCCAGGCCCAGCGGCTGATGCAGCTGATCTGCTACCCTCATCGGCTGCTCGACAACGGAGGAGGCGAGAACCCCCAGCGGCAGAGGATCAGCGCATTTTGCAGGTTTCTGGGGGCAGCGGGGCAGCGGCCAGGGGATGGCACTCCTTGCTACAAGCTGGGCGTGGGGGGAGGAAACGGGGGGATTGGCTCTCTTCAGGATGCGCAGGGGTGAGGGGTTCTCCGGCTCTCTTCAGGAGGGCAGAAGCCAGCGGGTGGGTGGGTGGGTCCCCCTGACTGGCGCCTCCTCCGGCCTTCCTTGCAGAACCTGGACCAGTGGACGATGCGCCAGTCGCTGCTCGAACTGCAGCTCATGATCAAGCAGACGGCCAGCAACGTAAGGACTTGGGGCTGAGGTCCCTGGGGGAGGGGGCTCATTCCTCTTGCCAGGGCTTCAGGGTTTCAGGCCCCCCTTGCCTCCTGCAGCAGGAGATGAATTCCCTCCTGGAGAACATCGCCAAGGCCACCATTGAAGTCTTCCAGCAGTCAGCCGAGACCAACGGCATCGTCAGCCTGGGCAGCTGCCCCAACCTCATGCCGGCCAACCCCAAAGCCAAGCCTGTCCTTAGGTCAGCAGAGGGCGGGGCAGGTGGGGAGGGGCGGGGCAGGAGGCCAGCCCGGCCTGACTCTGCTCTCTCGCCCGCCCAGCTCCTTGGAACGGTCCGGCGTGTGGCTGGTGGCGCCCCTTATCGCCAAGCTGCCCACCTCCGTGCAGGGCTACGTGCTGAAGGCAGCAGGGGACGAGCTGGAGAAGGGGCAGCACCTGGGCTCCTCCTCCCGCAAGGAGAGGGACCGGCAGAAGCAGAAGAGGTGAGGGGGCCGGAGTGAGGGGGGAGGGAGCCCCTGTGAGCCCGACCCAACCTCTGCCCTTGCCTGCAGCATGACCCTGCTGAGCCAGCAGCCCTTCCTGTCACTGGTGCTCACCTGCCTGAAGGGCCAGGACGAGCAGCGCGAGGGTCTCCTCACCTCCTTGTACAGCCAAGTCCAGCAGGTAAGGGGAAGAACCCGGGGGCTCCTGGCCCCGTTTCCTCTGGGGGGGCTTCCCTTTCCCAGCCGCTCCAGGCCTGCTGACGGAGGGCTCTTCCCTCGCAGATTGTGACCAACTGGCGGGAGGACCAGTACCAGGACGACTGCAAGGCCAAGCAGCTGATGCACGAGGCGCTGAAGCTGCGGCTGAACCTGGTGAGAAGGGGCTCCCTCTGCCTTCCGGGGGCTGCTCCCCAAACCTTGCGGGACGGACCTGGAGCTAAGGGACGGGGCCTCCCTGGGCTCCCCTCGACCCTCCCTTTTTAGGGAGCCCCCTGTCCAGTACGGTGAAGGCTGCCTCGGAAGGGGGAAGACCCCCCCTCCTCGCTTTCTCTGCCCCTCCTCCCCCTGGCCTTCTTGTGGGAGGGAGCTCACGTGATCCACCTTCCCACCAGGTGGGGGGCATGTTCGACACGGTGCAACGCAGCACCCAGCAGACCACGGAGTGGGCAGTGCTCCTCCTGGACATCATCAGCAGTGGCACAGTGGACATGCAGTCTAACAAGTGAGCCTTGCCCTCCCCTGAGACGGCCCCAGGCCCCCCAGTAGCTCCGTTGGGGCACAGGGTTCCTGCACCTTAGAAGCCCCCCCCCCATAAAGAGCCCCATCATGGTGGGACAGGGGAGGGGTTTCCCTGGCTGGGCCACTGCGGCTGCTGCCGACCCCCTCGCTGACCGCCCTTCCCCTCCGGCCCTGATCTTCCAGCGAGCTCTTCACCACCGTCCTGGACATGCTGAGCGTCCTGATCAACGGCACTCTGGCCGCCGACATGTCCAGCATCTCGCAAGGCAGCATGGAGGAGAACAAGCGGGCCTACATGAACCTGGTCAAGAAGCTGCGGGTAAACCTGAGCCCCCCCCCGCCCCTCACCCCGGGAGGGAAGGGCTGCCCTGTCGCTCTGCTTCTTACCCGCCTTCTGCCTGAGGGCAGTGGGAGGGAGGGGCCCCTGCCCAGAGCCCTGGGATCAAGGGGGGCGGCAAGCAGGGTCCCTCCCTGGAACGGCCTCCCCCTCTGCAGAAGGAGCTGGGTGACCGGCAGTCGGAGAGCCTGGAGAAGGTGCGCCAGCTGCTGCCCCTCCCCAAGCAGACGCGGGATGTGATCACCTGCGAGCCGCAGGGCTCCCTCATCGACACCAAAGGCAACAAGATCGCCGGCTTCGACTCCATTTTCAAGAAGGAGGCAAGTGGCTCTCCGGCCATTGGGGGGCGGGGCTGGCTGAGGGAGGAGGGCCCAGGGCCCCCGGCCCAGTTGCCACGGCTGTCCTCCCTCCCCGCAGGGCCTACAGGTCTCCACCAAGCAGAGGATCTCCCCCTGGGACCTCTTCGAGGGCCTGAAGCACTCGGCCCCGCTCTCCTGGGGCTGGTTTGGGACAGTGCGGGTGGACCGCAAGGTTTCCCGCTTCGAAGAGCAGCAGCGGCTGCTCCTCTACCACACCCACCTGAAGCCCAAGCCCCGCAGCTACTACCTGGAGCCCCTGCCCCTGCCCCCGAGGAGGAGGAGCCCCCCACCCCGTGGCCCTGGAGCCGGAGAAGAAGGCGGTGGAGCCGGCCAAGGCGGAGAAGGCCACTGCCAGCGCCGGCAGCTCTGCGGCGGAGCCCAAGAACAAGAACAAGACCAAGACCAAGAAACGGGCCCAGACCGCCAGCAAGAATGAGGTGAGAGCGTGTGTGTGCGTGTGTGTGACCCCCATGGCTGGGTCAGCCCTCCCAGCCCCTCCCCCAGCCTGGCTGGACAGCCTGCCTTCTCACAGCCTTTGCCCCTCCTTCCCCCCAGGAATACCCGATGAACGCAGTCCGGGCGTCTCCTATGGGGCCGGCATCCCCACCGACCTCCTGCATCACCAGCCGGGAAACTCCATGTCTCGCCTGGCCTACGGGCAGCCTCCGGTGGGCCTCTATGCCCAGAACCAGCCCCTCCCGGCAGGTCAGTCCAGGTCCGGCCTACCTTTGGGGGGAGGGAGCCCTCTGCCCTCTCCTTGAGCCTGGAGGGTCATCCAGTTGGGCTGCCCCCAGCCTCCCTGGGGGCTGCTGCCTGGGGCGGAGCTGTGTGGCCCTGGCCCAGCAGAGACCAGCCGCTTCTCCTTGCAGGCGGCCCTCGCTTGGACACGTCGTACCGGCCAGTGCGCATGCCCATCGGCAAGCTGGTGCCCAACCGGCTCCCCTACGCAGGGGTCTTGCCCACTGGCATGGGCATGCTGGGAATGGACCCTTCCTACAAGTCGGCTGTCTATAGGCAGCAGCCGCCTCCGCCTCCGGTGCCCGGGGGGCAGCTCCTGCGCCAGCAACTGCAGGCCAAACTGGTAAGCTCCCGAAGGGCGGGGCGGGTGGGTGTGTGTGTGCAGAGATTGGGTGGCCTGAGAGGGTCTCCTGTGGGCGGCTGCGTGAGGGAGGCCTCTGTGGGGCAGCCTCCAGCCCTTCCAGAAGGGGGATGCAGCCTGGTCTTTACTGCTCAGCCCGAGGGCCAGGGGGCAAAACCTCTGCCCCTCCCTTCCTTCCCTCCCAGCAAGGCCAGGGGATCCTGGGGCAGCCGCCAGTGCGCCAGATGCCTCCTGCTCAAGCCTACGGAACCGGGCAGCCCTCGCAGGTGAGCCCTCCTGGCCAGGGGCTTTGGGGTGGGGGGCCGAGTGGGAAAGGGAGCCCCTCCCTCCGCGCAGCGGCTGAGCAACGACACCCCTGCCCCTCCTGCCCTCTTCTCCCGGCAGGGCTACACCCCCTATGGGGTGCCCCACCTCGGCCTGCAGCAGCACCCCTCCCAGGCCAGCACCATGGTGCCTGCCACCTATTCCGGCCAGACCTACCAGAACAGCCACCCCAGCGCCAACCCTGCCTTCGTCGAGGCCGTCCGGTCCATGCAGAGGCCTAGCGGATACGTGCACCAGCAGGCCCCTGCCTACGGGCACGCCCTCAGCGCCGCCCAGAGGTACTTGGGGGGCCGCATCCCCTCCCCGGTCCGGCCGAGGCTCTGCCAGGCAGCCGGCTCTGGCCTGGGGCCGCTCTCTGAGGCACCGTCTCCGCCTCCCCCTGCGCTCCAGGTTCCCCCACCAGCCAATGCAGCAGCCGGCCATGATGGGCAGCATCAACCACCTGAGCACGCAAGGGGTCCCCGCGGGGGGCCGGCCCGGCCAGCTCCTGCCCGACCAGCAGCAGCAAGCAGCAGCAGCAGCAGCAGCAGCAGCAGCAGCAGCAATATCTGAGGCAGCAACAGCAGCAGCTGCTCCGGGTGAGCAGCCAGGAGCCCTCCGGCCGTGGGGGAACGCTGGACTTGGGGGCTCAAGCAAGCCCTGACAGCAGGAGTCGTGGGGGGGGGCAAAAGGGGGGAGGTGCTTGTCCAGGGCCACCGGCCTGAAGGAGCTGAGCCTCCCTCCGCCCTCTCCCCCAGGGGCTCCTGCCTAAGTGTCCCCTCCCTCCTTTTTCCCTGCAGCAGCAGCAGCAGCAGCAGCAGCCCCCCGCAGCCGCAGCCCCAACAGCCGCAGCCGCCCCCAGCAGCCACCCCCGGTGCCCCCGTCCCTCAGCCCCAAGCCCAGGGCCAGCCGCCAGGACTGGGGATGCAAGGCCTGACTCCCCAGCAGCCCCTGGTAAGTCGGGCCCTCTCCCTGGGGTGGCCGGGGGGCTCCCCACCCCCACCGCCTCTGTGACGCCTCCCCCTCTGTGCAGTTCCAGCGTCAGGGCCTCCAGCAGACACAGCAGCAGCAGCAGACGGCCGCCTTGGTCCGGCAGCTCCAGCAGCAGCTCTCCAGTAAGGCCGGGCCCCTCTTAGGGGAAGGGAGCGGGGGGCTCCCCCCTCACCTCCCTGAACTGGGAGTCCCCAATGAGGGAGGGGGGATCCAGGGGGCCTTGAGGCTCTGGCGGAGCAGGCTGCCTTTGGCTTCGGCATTGCTGGCAGCCCTTCCAGCTGTAAGGCATCCGGAAAGTATCCATGATATCAATCACTCCGAGACATATTCTCTCCCATTGATCTATTTAGGAACAGATCTGGTACGCCTAAGGCAATTTCCCAAAGTGAAAGTATTTTCACCCTTTACACAGAATCCACCTCCTCTCCTCCCACTTCTACACTTCATAAATCATGGGAACCAATTAACCGCAATTGGAATTTCTTAGTACGACATACAGAATAACCTTGAACTTTTCAACTACTCTACCCCCCCACCATTTTGTGGCAGTTGAATTTCAAAGCTGACAGGCATCCCCCCTTGAAAACTACTCCTCCTAAAAGAAAAAAAAAAGCAAACATACAGGGGTTAATACATTGTCCTTAACCCCCTCTCCCCCCTCCACGAGGACCCTTCCCCATTTTGTGGCAGCTGAATTTCAAAGCTGACACTGGCAGCCTTTGGGAGGCCGAGGCTCTGGCGCCTGTGAGCCGGGGCAGAAAGGGGCCATTGCCCTCCTGCCATGGGCCCAGGCCGTTTTGCTAGATGGGGCTGCAGGGAGGCACGGCAGAGGCCCAGGGCTGCGCTTCAGGAGCTGGTCGTGCCCCGGGGAGTTCATGGGCTGCGAGGCTGCGCCCTGCCACAGAGCCGGGTCGTGGGCACCTCCTGCGCAGGGGTATCCCTGATGCCGTGCCCCCCTCCTCCCAAACCCGGCCAGCTCCTGCCCCAAACGCCTCCTTCCTGCCCTCCCTTCCTAGCATCTAACTCTGAATTTTTCCCACACAGACACGCAGCCCCAGCAGAGCAGCAACCCCTTCGGACGGTATTGAGCCCCACGAGAGAAGCTGCAGCTCCACGGCGGATTTGGAAGGGCCACTCCTCTGGGCCGGGGAGAGAACAGGCCCCCCACCCGTGGGTCTGGCTGTGCAGCGGCAACCCCCCCTCGTCCTCGGCCAGGAGTGTTTTATCACGCCAAATGAGTGTTTTTAATCTCCACTTTCTACCAGTGTTTCCCAATCCTGTGTGATTGCTAGAATCTCCCGCCCCACTTTGATTTCAGCTTTTAATAAGTTTTTAGTATTTTTGTTAAAATAATGACAAAAAAACAACTTGTAAGATTTTATACTTTATTTATACCAGATGAACCCTGTATCACAGATGTCCTGAAAAGAAATACACAGAGCATACTTTCCAGAACGTGCCTTGGTTTTTCAGAACAGGGGAGGGGAAGTCCGTCTCTCCGTCTCTCCTGAGGTCGGTTCTCCTAATTGGGGCTGGGGGCTGAAAGGGGGTGCAGCTGCCCCCCATCTCCTCCAGTCCCACTTGCTGGGTTGTTAACGCGGGAGAACCCGGCCCCTCTGCAGCTTGCGCAGGGAAGGCGGCCAAGTGGGGAGAAGGCCAGGCAGCCCTTCCGCCTCGGGCAGCCCTGCCCAGGTGCCCGCCTTGGTCCAAGGAACCCTTGGGCAGCTGTTGGGGGAGATGCCCTCGGAGTTTCTCTTCCCTTCCGATGTCGTCTGTCTTAGAAACGTTGGCGGCCCTTGAGCCACACACCTGCTCACCTCGCCCCCGAAGGCTCTTGGGTTTGGGGCTGCAAGAGATGCTGCCCTGCTGATTTAGTCACCCCGCTTTGATCCGCTGGCTTTGACCGGATGGTTGGCCTGGGCTTAAGTGCCCCTCAGGCTCCGACAGTTCACCCTAGTCAAGCCGGTTTTGCGCAGAGGGGCACAGCTAAGGAGGTCTTTGCAGAACTGAAGGGCGGCCCCTCTGCCGGTCCATCCTCCTCAGCTGTCCCCCAGAGCCATCTGTGGGGAGGTTTAAGGTCTAAAGGACCTGACCCCTGACCCCCCGGGGCCGCTTCCTGCCTCCGCCCTGCCAGCAGCTCTTTCAGGGCCTGCAGGATCCAGGCCTGGTGTCAACGGACACCTTTCCCTGAAGCAGCCTCCCTGGCCAGGCCAGTCCTCCCAGGTCCATCTTCCCCAGTTCCTTACTCGTAGAGCTTCTACCGCCCTCTTTGCGGGGGGTTCCTCTCTTCGCCTTTCTCCGAAGGAAACGCGGGGAAACACTTGTCCTTGGCCTCTTCTGGGATGAAGGTTGGCAAGTCTCCCTGTAACCCAGCTGGTTGCCACCACGTTCTTCCACACAAGGCAGCTGCCTGGCGTCACGTGGTCCCTCTGAGCATCGCCTCTTCCTCCAATGGGTTCCTTTTTGTTGCAGAAGAATGTTTATGCGCCACTTAATTGGAGCTGATTAACCCACAGAGGCTAATCTGGATTCCCGTAGCCCAGTGAATAATCGGCATTTAACGCTGCCCCCTTCTAGGCTAAAAGCCCCATGGTGGCTAATCCAGGCAAACTCGCTGCGGCCGCCTGGGCTGCTCGGGCCCTGGAGGAGAAAACCTCCTGGCTGTGTCTCTCCCAGCTCGGGAGACCAGCATCCTTGGGGAGGCCCGTGGCCTGCTGCCCAACGAGGTCACAAAGGTGGTGTCATTCTGGCTTTTACCAAATGCCCACGGGGCTCCCTGAACTGTTTATAACTGCCAGTTCCAGTTCAGCTTGCTCCCACGAGTAGGCAGACCTTGAAGGGTTGAACCATCACAGGCCTATTGCCATAGGGAAGCCCTGAGTTGTGGCTGTGGGGCAGAGACGTCCAAGGAATGGACGGAGAAGAGACGGGAGTCCTGCTGGGTGCCAATTCCTTGCACTGCCGCCACTGTGTGATCCAACCCCCTTCTGAGGTCTGAGATGCCCTCCTGTGGCTTCTGGCCCCTTTGCCCGCAGTCTGGTTGTGACTGGGCACAGATTGCCTGGCACCCAAAGGCTGCTTGGGATCTGGGAAGCTGCAGTCTCGGGGCACAGGGGCCCCATTCAGGGCCACAGTCGTGGCAAATGCAAAGCGGGCCCTGGAAGGAATCTGCACAGAATATCCCTCTTCTTGGAATTAGTGGCGGAAAAGACGATCCCCTGCCCAACCTTTCCCCGAAAGCAACCGTGTTGGGCTGTTGCAGCGGAAGAGGTTTGTGCTGGCGTTTATGATAGCTTAGCTTCTGCTGTCCATTTCACTCCAGGCAGGAACAGCGGCAATGCATGGATCTGGGGAACAGGCCCCGATCCTTCAGAAATGCTCTGGGAGCTCCAGGGGACTCAGTGTCTCTTCCCCTTCCCCGGGCCCTGGCATCAGGAAGCGAGCCAGGAGGCCGGGCGTCAGTTTGAAGCCCAGCAAACAACGACGGAACCATTATTCCCTCAAACGGCTGTACGTCCTGCTCTGCGAATGCCAGCAAAATCTCACCCTCCCCAAAAGAGGTCCGGGGAGGGGGCAGCAAAATTCTCACACATTTTGATTCATTTCCCCATATGTCCTACTTTCATGTTCTTAAGTGCAGATTGAGCCCCAAAGGCCTCAGCCTGGAGGGATCTCTCACTCAAGCAAGCTGAACCCAACCAGCCCTGCCCTGAAGTGGCCGGTTGCTTGGCAAGCGTGAAGCACGCCATGCTCTTAAGCCAGCATTTTAAAAAGTGTAAGGAGGGCAGTAAGGCTAATATCCCCTCAACGGCTGGAGAGAAAAATCTGGGCGGACTTCAAACCGCAAGTTTAAGAATGGATCCATGTTTGTGTGTGAACTTGAAAAAGGTCCGTTCGTGGTTGCATTTGCCAGGCACTTTGGTTGTGGTCCCTGGAACTCTCTGCTAATGGAAATCAGCCGCTTCTTGACTTTTCCTGTACAGTATATTGCGAAGCATTTGTGGTTGACTGAGCTTTAGAGCCGAGTGGTAGAATTATATGTTATTTAAGAATTTATCAACTGCTTTAATCAAGATTTAAATCTATTTTTATTATTTGCCATGAGGTTTTACATTATTGCTTTGAAACATGATGCTTTTATGACATTTGCAGCTAATGCTGGATAGCCAGGGCTATTAAACTGGCTACATAAGTAAACTCAAGCAGGGATTTTGTTCCTTTTGCATTTGGAGGCAATTTACGGTCCTGGGAGCCTGCCCAACGCTGGTGGGTTTTGTCCAGAGCGAAATTGCAGAACCTTAAACTCCGTCCTCTTAATTGGGCCACAGAATCCAGGAGGACTTTGTGCGCCTGACAGAGACCTGCCGTTTTTCTCATTCCTTCAGGGGGGTGAAAAGCGCAGTCGAAGCTGCCCCATTAGGAAGGACACGTTAGGGGGCCCCTTTTGTCCCAGGCTCTGATCCTTTCAGGCCCCGGGCCCAGTTCCATGGAGCAGATGGAAGCCCTGGGTGGGGACGTGCGTCTGCCGCATCCATTATTCATCGCCCAGATTGCTCTGACCGGCTTTGAAGATCTGGAAGGAGACCCAGGAGCTCGCCGTTTTCCCATCCCGACCCGACCCGGCCCGGTCCACTAACCCAGTCCCTGCCTGGCTTCCTGCCCATTCGTCTGAAACGTAGAAGGCCAGGGGCCCCTCTGGAGGGTCAAGTCTCCAGAATCAGCCCCTCGGAATAAGAGCTGTGGGTCACTTTCCTCTTGGAGACTGTTGGGATCCAGGGGGCAGACCTGGCGAGCACTGACTCAGTGAACTGGGGGTTGGGGGTGGGGGGAGCACCGGCTGCTGAGAAGCAACCATCTATGGAGGGAGCAATTAGCAGGGCTAAATTTAACCCAAGGAGCATCAGTCCCTACAGCATCAAACCCAAAGCAGTGCCACCATTTAATTTTTTAAAAGAGAAAATCCCATGAAAAGCAGGTCTCTTTAATGAGGAAATTATGTTTCTGGGGGGAACCGGATCCTTGGATCTGGTGCTGAGGGTCACAGTCTGGTGCGAAGGCGTCAGGAAGGAGGGGGAGGGGGAGTGAGCGCACAGCACCTTGGACAGCAGCCTGGGCAGGTGGAAGCCGCCTCAGGCCCAGGGCCCACTTCCTCCTGGCCCTCTGCAAGGAAGGGCTTGGAGATGCTGTGCAAGGGGTGCCCCCCCCCGTCTCCTTTGCTCCAGATTTCTTGGTGGGTCTGAAATAAAAGGCCAGATTTGTGCTCTGTCGAGTGTCTTTCCTTTGCTACATTCACACATGCACCGATCTGTCCCTATTTCTTAGAACAGGGTTTCTCAACCTTGCCAGCTTTAAGACGAGCGGACGCCAACTCCCAGATGTCCCCACCAGCCCTGCCTTAGAGACCAACCACCCAGAGCCGGTTCCAAGACAGCGGTTGAAGGAGAGTTGGGTGCCTCTGGATCGTGGGAACAAGCACCCTGGAAACCACAACCACAGGAGCTCTTGGGGTGGGGGGTGGGGGGCTGAGACCAGTGGTGACCAGTGGAGATGGGGGTGCTGCTGCTGAGATCTAGGGCTCAGGTGGGGCCTCGGAAGGCAGGACCAGCAAGCAGCACATGGGGCACCTGGACCCATGGCCCAGGACTGGCCCAGCTGGACTGCCCTCTCCCAGCAGAGCCTGGCCAGGACCAGGTGCCCTGGGTTTCCGTGCCCATCCGACGGCTGCCCCCACAGCCCCTCTCTGCGCCGCCCTCTCTTTGGAAGCCTCTTCTGTGGAACAGGAAGGGGGGCAGCTGCTGCCCCGCCCCTCCCCCCTCCGGGGCACTCAGTGTCCCTCCCCGCCCCAAACTGTCCGACTTTCAACCCGCAAATCTCCCGGGCAGCTTCTTGGCTGGGGGAGAGGAGCCCCGGTGCCCGGACAGAGGGAAGCGGGCCCCAAGGGCAGGAGGGCGGAGGGTGGCCCCTGCTGCGCCTTCGGCCGGGCATCCCCTGGCAGACCCTCCCTCCCGGGACCGGTCGAAGGAGGCCGTTTCGCGGGGCCGCGCCGGCTCGCCATCCCGCCCCGTCCCCGGGGGCTCTCGGGCTGCGGGGCCCAGGCGGCCGGGCTCCTGCTTGCGCCTTCCCGCGAGGGGGCTGGGCGGGGCTCCCAAAGACGCCCTTCCCGCGCCCTCCAGCCCCCGCGCCGCCAAGCACAGGCGAAGGGCCGCCCCGGCCCCTCCTCGCCTCCCTCCCTCGCTCGCTCGCTCGCTCGCGCCGCCGCCGCCGCCGCCCGCGTTCCCGCGCATTCGGAGAGCCTGGCGGCCGGGCGCGCGGGCGGGGACTTCGGCGGCGCTGACGGCGGCCGTTGCAGGAGACCTTCCGCGCCCCCTCCCGCCGCCGCCGCCGCCGCCCCGGCTCCTCCCGCGCCGGCCCGGCATGGCTGCCGCGGGACCGCCGCCGCCGCCTTCGCCGCAACGGGAGCAGCAGCAGCAGCAGCAGCAGCAGCAGGAGCAGCGCGTCGGCGGGTAAGCGCCCGGGAGGGGCGTCGGGGGAGGCGAAGGGCGAGGACGACGGGAGGGCGCGCGGCGTGGCCGGGGGGGCAGGGCGGCCCCCGCTCCTCTTCCCCCTTGTCCCCCGATCGCCCGCCCGCCGGTGGAGGCGAGGATGGAGCAGGCGCGGGGGCGCGGAGGGGGCTGGCGCTGCTGCGGCGACCGGTCTCCCGCGTTGCCATGGCGACGGTGCAGAAGAGGACGGCAGAAGAGCCCCTTTCGGGCGGAGGGGGCGAGCGGGGCGGAGGCTGCTTCCCCCTCCCGCCCCGCCTGCCTCCCTGTGCGGCGGCTCCGGCTTCCTCGCCCGCCCGGCCCTCCGCCCCCGCGCCGCAGCCAAGGACGGGGCGCCCGAAGAGGGGACGCGCGAGCGGGGCGGCGGGCACCGCCGAGGCTGCTCCGGGGCTGACGGAGAAGGGAGAAGCCGACGGCGAGAGAGGATCGGGGTCCTCGGCCTGAGTGGCGGGCGACCCCAAAGCTTTGCCCGGCAATGGTCGGGGGGGGGGAGGTGCCTCTGCTCGTCCCAGGCCGGTGGGTGCCGGCGTGGCCGAGCTGGCAGGAGCAAAGCCAGGGCTGCCCCCCGCCTGGCCCCCTTTGGTCACTGGACAGCCCCAAATCCCGCGACCCTTCAGGACGGCTGGGGGCAGCGTGAGGAAGGGAGGACGGGGGTGGTGGCCCTCCCCACCGGGGCCCCTGGCCGAGTCTGCCAGGAAGAGGCAGGCTGAGAACGGGTCCCTGCTGCTCTGCTGGCTATCTCAGCAGAAGGGCTAGTAACTTGTGCCTTTGCCTTTGGGGGAAGCAAGCCATGTTGAGCCCCTCCCTTCCTTTGGGGGGCTGGCCTGTTCCCAGAAAGCCACAAGGCCCGTTTGTCCAATGCCCGGTGGAGAAGACCCCTGCATCTTCCCCCGTGGCTCTACTGAGGCTTTTCCTAAGGGGCTCCTAGTCCCAATGCCCACCCACCCATCCCTCAAAAAATCTGGGCACTGCCAGCCTTCTTCAGGAGCAGGAACGACTTGTTGGTCACACAGAGTGTGAATCAAGGGCAAGACCCTGACCTCAGTCAACAGGTAGTCGAGGGGCAGAAGGTGCCCAGGTAAATGCCCTTTTGGTAAGCATCCCACCCCCCACCCCAGGGCAGAGAAATGCAGTTGGGCTCTGTGGCCAGAATGGGGTGCAGTTGTTGATGCCTTTTCTGGGTCTCCCATCTGGGCAAAGTAATCGTGGAAGCGGTTGGTGAGCCACAGATGCCGGAGCTGGTAGGCAGTGTGTGTGTGTATGGGGCGGGGGGACTTTGTCCTGGTTTTTCCTGCTTATTTAGAGCTGAGAACTCGCGCCTCTTCTCCCTGCTGGGTCGCCTCTCCTGGGGTGGGTTGCTGGCAGGCTCAGCAGCCAAAGTCTCTCCTTTGGGGAGGCGGGAAGGAAGAAAAGGTGCTATTTCCCCCCTGCACATTTATTCCTTCACCTGTCCGAGAGACCCTCCTTTCTCCTCCTCCAAGGACTTGTGAGGATAGAGACTTGGCTTTCTTTCTTGGTTTGCCCAGGGCTTCGTTTTAGGACCTCCTTGGTTTGGACAACCACCCTGTGAGGGGGGCCGAGCTAACCCTGGGCCTCATGGGAGCAGCCCCAGGGACTCCGGGGGGTCTCGGGGGTCTTGCTGAGCCAGCCACAGAGAGAGGCCATGCTGGGGCTCCCACAGGCAGAGGGCCCAGGGGTTTCGGGCTCCCCCTTCCTTCTGCCGGAACCCCCACAGGAGGGGACCCACCCGTGGAGTGGGTGGCTGCAGCAGGTGAATCTCTTTGCCCCAGAGAAGCAGGACCTGCTCTCCACGGCTCCCCAGGGTGGCCAGGCCTAGTGGCCAAGTACCCGAAGAGAGGGTAGGATGGCAGGAAGCGACCCTGGCAGGCAGGCAGGCGGTATAGTTAGTAGCCAATTCACCCCCCCCCCCCAAGTGCCCTCCTTCTCTGGCTCTCCTAGTTCAAGGCTCAGGGAAAGCCCCTCCCTCTGGGATCCGTGCCAGGCAGAAAGAGCCATTTTGAGCTACCAGCAGCAGTTCCTCTACAGGCAGCGGAGGGCAACGGCTCCCCCGGACGGCTGGTGGGAAGCGGTGGCTGGGAAGAGGGGCGCCCAAGACCCTGGTCCCCCTGCAGGGTGACACCCCCTGCTTCCTCTTAGACCCCCTGCCCTCCCCCCATCATGGCTCTGGCCCAGACAACAGGCTGGCCGCAAGGTGTGATCAGGCGCTGCACATGGCATGCACTGAGCAGGTGGGGAAGGCCACAAGCACCAAAAGCGGGTGAGGGCTGCTTCTGATTGGCTGTAAACTGTCTTCCTGGGGGTGGGGTGGGGGAGTCCAGATGTGTGGCTTTCTCCCTCCCACCCACCACCTGAGGAAAACCAGGCTGCCTCTGCAAGTCATCAGGTGGGCAGCGGCTCTTACTGACAGCCGTAGTGGGTGACGGCAGAAACGGACAAGGAGGGACGGGTTCCCTGTTGCTGCTTGCAGGAAGAAAACGGGCTGCACTCTTTGTTTTAAGAATCCAGCTCAGGCGCCTCTCCTGCTGCAGGCCGAACCCCAAAGGCCCCGGGCCAGAGGGGAGGCTGAGGTCCCCAGAGCCTTTGCACAGGGAGGGCTTGGCTGGGGGGGGCCTCTTGGGCCAATGGGGATGTGGGAGACATTCGAGCCGGAGCCCTTGAGAACCAGGCATTGGACCAGAGACAGAGCCAGGTTGGCCCCGCCAAGAGGACTCTGCTCCGGGAGCTCGGCTGCTACAGCTGCCAATGAGCGGAGCTGCTTCCATCCGAGCCTGCTTGGCTAAGAAAGGGGGCGTGTAAAGGGGCGGGGCACCTGCAAAGACACCCCTGCCTTCGTCCTGACCTGTGAGGAGGGCCTCCCTGCTGTGGCCACCCCCTGTGCTCCTCGCCCTGCTCCTCCCGCCTCCAAGTAGATGCTCACAAAGTGATCAACTGGAGGGATGCTGGGCTTGATATGCGTTGCCCCCCCGCCCGTCCTGTCGTCCCCCGTCCCCCCGTCCAGCCAGCCAGAGCAGCTCAACCACCTTTCGCTCCATGGAGGGAGCCGCTGCAACCAGGAGCCCCGGAGCCAACTTGGAGTGTGAAGCCCCCTTGGGCCTCGGGTGAAGAGAAGGCCGCTCAGCAGTTGGTGGGTGAGCCTTGGCTGCTGGAAGGGCTGATCAGGCCTCTCCTGGACTGGCACCCTGGAAGCCCCTGGCATGGCAGGCCCTGCTGCTTCCCCGCCTCCCTGTGGAAGGGGGGGGGCGCAGCTCAGGAGCCACAGCCGGCATGTGCGCAGAAGGAGGGGAGGGGAGGTGTTGCTGCTTGCCTGGGACTTTGGGCTCTGCAGACCATTGAAGCCGACTGGAGTGGGACGGAGGGTCAAGAAGGGCAGCTGTGGGGGAAGCAGACGCAAAGTCCCCAGAGAATCTGGGTGCAGCCTTTGGGTTGCCTCCTGCTGGGTGTGTGTGTGTGTGTGTGTGTGTGAGAGAGAGAGAGAGAGACTGTGGCAATCCATCGGCCAGTGGTGCCTGGCCTGATCCTCGGTCCCACCAGGGAAGCCTCCATGGCAGAGCAGCCTTCCTGACCTCTGACTGTCCTCCAGATCAGTCGGATGACTTCTCCCATCATGCACAGCCAGCACTACTGTGGAGAAGACTGCACTGGATAGGTTGCTGCTCCTCCAGGCCTTCTCTGGTCTTCTGGACCTTTCCAGGCTCCGACCCGGGAAACCGGCAGGGACTGCTGACGGGGAGGGGGTCACCTGGCTCCCCACTGGGCCAGCAGCTGTGAAGAGGAAGCCCCCCGTCTGGCCTGCAAGCCCTGGCCAGACAATTCGGTCCCAGCTTCATGGGTTGAACCCAGGTGTTTGCATTAACTCCAGTGGTTTGTCTGTGTTTGCCGGCTGTGTGAATCTGTGTTGCGAAAGGGGAGGTCCTAGAGGAAGAATTGAATGGGGGGAGAATGTAAGCTGGCCAGGCAAGTCATTTTCTCGGGGTGGGGGCATTCCAGAGAGAGAGGCTCTGTCTCCTTCCTTCCTTCCTTCCTTCCTTCCTTCCTTCCTTCCTTCCTTCCTTCCTTCCTTCCTCCCTCCCTCCCTCCCTCCCTCCCTCCCTCCCTCCCTCCCTCTTCTTCACCTCAGAAAGCCCCACACAGGCCTTGAAGGGCTCCATTGTTTTCCCCGGGCGAGCAATTTGCCCTCTGGAGCTCCTCCTTAGAGGGCAGCCTGGGAAAATGTGGTCAACTGGAGCCCTTTGCTTCGCCTCCTCCCAGGTGCCTTTGCCCCTGGGATCCCCCGCAGCCATCTTGCCTCCTTGAAGCCCAGTGTGGCCTGGGGATGCAGAGGGGCTGCGGGCGAACCTTTCAGCCCTGGAGGGACTCTCCATTTGCGGCGGCTGCCCCTCTTCTCTCCCTTGGACACGCTCGCTTCTCTCTTGGAGAAAAGTCTCGCCTTCGCCGTCCTTCCAGTCCACCTGTCCAGGTACTGTGGAGCAGTGGAGATTTGGGCAGAGGTTGAGCCTCTTGCATGAAGAACAGCTGGCTGAGGATGAGGGGAGTTGTAGTCCAGCTCACCCAGGAAGCATCAACTTAAGGAAAGCTGCCTTCAACATCCCGCGGGTGGTTTGTCCTCGGGGGCCTTGGAGCCAAATCCCAGAGGGGCCCCTGGCACAACCCGAGGCTTCTTGCGCAGCCATCTAGGTGGTGGGGCTGGGGCTGTGCTTAGGCAGAAATTCACCAGGATGAAAGGTTACCTGGGTATTTTGACCTGGAGGGATGGAAGCTGAGCAGGCAGGTTTCCGATCCTTCGGGAGGGGAGAGGCCTCCACATTCCAGGCCCGGACAAGGCTGCCTGGCCCACCCCTGCGCCTCCGGGGACCTGGCCCTTGGGTGCTCTGCCCTTGGAGTCACGGAGGAGCCTGGGGCAGTCTCAGCTGCACCCAGGCGGGGATTGGCAGGCCTCCCCCAGGGAGGGCCAGGCAAGGCAAAGGAAGAGACGGGCAGCTGTGGGGAGCTGGAGCTCTGAAGCCCAGCCAGAAGGCGACTTCTTTCTCAAAGGCGCTTTCTTGTCGTAACGTCAGGAGTAAATCCCCCGAGAGCCCTCCTTCCGGCCTCTCCGCCCCGGTCCCTTCCGGCCTCCTCCAGCTCCGTCTTCTTCCCATCTCCTTGCTCTGGAGGGCTACAAAGGCCCCGTTGGTCTGCCTTGGTGCCCAGTGATGCTCACGTCTGCACCATTCTGCCCGGGCCCAGCGGCAGAAACAGGCTTTGTCAGTGAGTGGGGCAAACCTCCAAGGATGCCCAGCGAAGCAGCTTTCCTGGCATTCCAGCGGGAGGGCTGGGCACAAAGGCTTTGCTCTGCCCCGGAAACAGATCTTTCCACACCCTTTTGGGTGAGAGAGAAAGAGAGAGAGAGACACCCACGCTTGCTTCTCCTCCTTCAGGGAAGGCCCGAGCAAAAGTGCATCGTTTTATTCCGTGCCGGTTGAGGCGCGATTTTCTCCAGGTGGCCTGGAACTCCCCTTGGAGGGCAGCAGGTTCCACGAGGCTTTTCCTCGCTTGGGTAGGAAGCCAGGCGCGGTCCAGGGAAGCAGCTAAACCAGGCTGGCCCAACGCAGACTGTGGGTCTGCCTGCCCAGCGGTGCCCGGGCTGACTTGGAAACACGGCGGGTGACGTGCTGATAAAGACCTGGCTATTTTTGTGGGTGTTACTATCATCACCGTGTTCAGACACCCAGGGAAGTGCTGACTCCCTCGTAGGGGCTCCTCCCTGGAGCCATGTCTCCGCTGTGCACTTGTCCAACTCTGTGTTTTGAGAGCTTCTCGGGAAGGCATAAGGGTGCGATTTCAAAAGATCCACTGGGGTGGATTTAGGATCAAAGACCCTGGAGGAGCGACCCCTCCCTCCCCGTCTTTAAGGCACTTGATTCCTTCACATCCAATTCTTTCAGTAGCTTCTCCATTGCAAAGGTTTCCCCCCAAGGATAACCAGATGGCCCAGCCATTCACTTTAATGGATCTCCACGGTCAAAGAACTTGCTGTGGTCAACAAAGCAAGGAGGAGCCCCACTCCGAGCCTCCCTTTGTCATCCATCTTACGATGGCTGCCCCTCGGACTTCCTGTCCCTGCAGCCCTGCCCCATATTTGCTGGCAGGGAGCAGTTCAATGGCTGCTTCCCTGCTGCTTGGGGGGCGCTTCTCCTGATTTCCTCCTGGTAACTAGGGGGTGCCCCCCCATTTTCAGTGGAGCCAATGCCTGAATAAATTGCACCTCCACAAACGTTTCTGTCCTTTTGTGATCCTGTTTGCAGAGATTCCAGCGTAATCTTCCCATCTTCTCTCAACCTCATTTGCTTTTGTTAGAGCTTTGGATGATTATCCATGAGTAGCTCTACATCTTCCCGTGGTTTTTCTGATCTCCGTAAAAACATCGTCTCTTGTTTATTTTCCTCAGTTCTAGACATTTCCCCACCTTTTGATACCTTTCATTGTCCTTCCTCGTTTGATGCTGCAAATCTGCATTCCGGGGCCGTAGACGCTGCTTCCCTCTCCAAGCCTCTCATCCTCCGTCCGTCTCTGACTTTCATGATAATAACTCCTTGGATTTGGGGTAGCGGCTTTTCTGCTTTGGTTTCTGCAGAATCTCTGGCCTCTTCCCGGAGTCCCTGAAACTCCATTTCACCCAAGTTCAGCGTCCTGGATATGCTCTTTGGATGGATCTTCTATTCTGACCCTATCTTGACCAGGGTCAAAGCTTCTTACGCTCTCTCATTTTTAAAGTTCAGCTTAAATATCGGATACAAATAATTCTCAGTCTGCCTCTGGAAATGACGCCTGGCACTTCTCTGCCTCCTTTCCCTTTATGTGGTCTGCCCAGCCACAGCCTGGGCACCCCACTTGC
This sequence comes from Notechis scutatus, assembly GCF_049901735.1. Taxonomy (NCBI): domain Eukaryota; kingdom Metazoa; phylum Chordata; class Lepidosauria; order Squamata; family Elapidae; genus Notechis; species Notechis scutatus. Next base: position 22,662,183 of record NC_142018.1, read on the forward strand.
CCTTAGGATGCTCAAAGCTGGTGTTGGCAATGGGCTCCCCTCCCAAACTCCCGGCAGGTTCATTCCTTCCAGCCCCCCAAATCCACCCATTCTCAACTGGTCACTTATGGGGTATGGTGGGGGGGAGGGCAATCCTTTCGGAGGCCTTTCCAGCTCTTCTGCTTGCTTGAGGCTGCTGGGTGGGTGAGCTCTTGCCCGGATCTTACGTTCAAGTCCGCCTCACTGAGCCTCAGAGGGGGCCTTGATTCCCAGCTGTCCTGTTCCATAGTCCGGCTAGAGATGAGGACTGACCCTGGGGCAGCTCCAGTCTTGCCTCCTCTTCACATCCAGAGGAATATCTTTTGACCGGAGGGGCCTTGGAACCTGAATGCTGACTCCTCTGTCCTCCGCTATGCAGAAGGGGACCCACATCCCCAAGGAGGGTGGGCTTCCCCACCCCTGCAGAGCCCTGCCTGCCCTCTTCTCCCTGTTGTGGGACTCTTCGCTCCACCCCCTCCTCTTCTGGGCTTTCCCGCCAGGAGGACAAGAATGCAGCTAGCAATTTATTTGAGCTCCTCCCAAGGTTTCTTCTCTGCTCTTCTCTTTTTCTGCCACAAATGGACCCCAGATGCCCGTGGCCAAAAAAACAGCTCTCTAGAATTCAGACAGCTGGATGTCATTCCTGGGAAAGAACAGCTTTCATCCCTTTAAGGGTATTATGTAATTTGGATAATTTTGCAAGCACTTTTTGCAACCAGGAGCTGCGTCTGCCTTCTCAGGAGTTTGGGGGGGGAGGGGGGTTGCTATTGTGCTCCGGAAGGGAATGAAAAGCACAACCCAGGAATCTGTCCTTCGGTTTGATTTGATTTGATTTGATTTGATTCGTCAATCGCTTACAAGATAATAGGCATAAGGATAAACATAGTTATGAATACATGGATACATATAAGAAAAATATAAAAGAAACAATAGGACAGGGACGGTAGGCACGATTGGTGCGCTTATGCCCGCCCCCTACAGGCCTCTTAGGAAGGGCGTGAGGTCAATAGTAGACAGTCTGAGGTTAAGGTTTTCGGGTTTGGGGAAGAAACCACAGAGTCGGGTAGAGTATTCCAGACATTGACCACTCTGTGGCTGAAGTCGCATTTCTTGCAATCAAGTTTGGTGCCTATGGAGTTTGTATCTATTGTGTGCTCTTGTGTTGTTGTGGTTGAAGCTGAAGTATTCACGGACAGGTAGGACATTGTATCAAGAGCTGCCTGGCACACAGACGGAGGTCCCCCAGGAGAGGGAGAGGCAGTAGCCAAGGCCCTGAGAGGCTCTCAGGCGGGGAAGGGAGCCCTCTTGCCAAAAGGCCCACCAGCACCAGAAGATTTGGCCCCGGCGTCCCCCAGTTGGGAGGTGTTGGTCTTATCAAGCCATCGGCTCAGAGCGTGGTGGAGCCACCCCTCAGCCTCCTGCTGGGGAAGTTTCGAATGGGGGCCAAGCCCTCATTCCCTCCAGATGGGGTGGAAAGGAGAACCTGTCCTGGGGGCTTTGAATCTCCTCCCCCAAGAATCAGACTTCTGGCCTGGTGCCCAACTCAGGGTGGTGGTGGTGGTTGTTTTTAACCTTGCATCTCTTTCTATAAGGGGGGGGGGTTGTCAGGTGTGGCTGAACTTTGCCCCCCCTCCAAACTGGTCCCTATTAACCTGCCTCTCCCCCCACCCCATCTTCTCTTTGCAGGGCCACCTGTCTCCAAAGAGCAGCACCTGCAGAGGGGAGGAGCTCCTGACCTGTGGGACTTTGGCCCTTGGCTGCCACCACTCCTGCCTGCCACCCGGACCCCCTCGGGGACCCTCCTTCCCCCTCGGAGGGTCCTTGGAGCCCCCCCCCCCCGAGTCTGCTTGAGGCCTGCTGTCCAGCGCTGCTCTCCCCAGACCATGTGGCGGTCCTTGTACCGGTGCCCACTCCTCCCGCCCTTCTCACAAGTGACCAAGGGGGCAGCCGGGTGGGGCACACACCTGGCCCTCTGGATCCTGGGCCTCGCCTCGGCCGTGGTGCGGATGGAGAGCCAGGCCTACTCGCCCACCGTCAACACTCACTACGGGAAGCTCCGTGGGGTACGGGTGCCCCTGCCCAGCGAGATCCTGGGGCCCGTGGACCAGTACCTGGGGGTGCCCTACGCCGCACCTCCCGTCGGGGACAAGCGGTTCCTGCCCCCGAGCCTCCCCATCCTGGTCGGGGATCCGGAATGCCACTCACTTCCCCCCAGTGTGCCCACAGAACATCCACACCGCTGTGCCGGAGATTATGCTCCCTATCTGGTTCACCGCCAACCTCGACATTGTGGCCACCTACATCCAGGACCCCAACGAAGACTGTCTGTACCTCAACATCTACATCCCCACCGAGGATGGTGAGTCCCCAGCGGGGTGCCTGCAGGACACGTATGTGTCATGTGTGTCGTGTGTCGTGTATGTGTGTGCACGCGTGTCTCTCTCTCTCTCTCTCTCTGCGGTTTGAGCATGCTGCCATACCTTGCTCTCCTCCCGACGCATGGCTGTCTGTCTGTCTGTCTGTCTGTGCGCCTCCGTTTCTGGCCATGATGCTTGTCCCTCCTCCTGGCTGCCATGCGCTCCTTCTTGCTCTTCCTCCCCATGGGCCCTGCCTCCTCTGCTCGTCTCCCCCCACAGCCACCATCATCCTCATCCCAAACTGGGTTGGCAAGACAGGAGAAGCCTCTGGTCAGCTGCAGGATGTCCCAGCTGGTTGGGGACAGCAGGGAGACTTAGGTGCCCTCAATTTCCTCCCACCCTTCTCTCCCTCCCTCCCTCCCCCCCGCCCCCATTTCTCGAGGTCCTTGGCTGGACAGTTCTGGTGGGGTCTCTCTCTCTCTCTCTCTCTTCCAAACCTCTCCCAGTCCTTGAGCTCAGCCTCACAGGTACCACTCCCCTTCGGTCCAGGAGGAGGAGGGTCTGCACTCACAGGGGGCAGCCAGAGCAGGAGGGGGGGCTCTTTGTGGTGAGGCCGAGCACCTTAACCCTTCCTTTCCAGGGCTGTCCCGTTGGAACTGTAAGTAGCCCCCTCCCGAGCCCCCTCGGCCTCACCGCAAGGGGCTCTGGCCCTGCCCAGGGGAGCCTCTTCACCTGGCGGCAGCAGCAGCACTGGGGCAGCTGGCCCCCCGCCCCGCCCTAGGCAGGGAGGAGGGAGCTTCACGCTTGACACGCCCTCCTCTCCTGCACCCTTCCTGGCCTCCAGCGGGGCCCCCCACCCGCCCCCGGAGCAGCTGCTGCTCTGCTCCCGTCTGCCCTCCCTGTGGTCAGCCCCAAGGCGGGTGGGGGCTGGGTGGGGGGAAGAAGGACGGGTTGCATGCCCACACCCTCCGCTGGGGCCTCCTGTTATTTTGTAGTCTTTTATTCATTTTACAGTAAAGCGGATTTCCAAGGAATGCGCCCGAAAACCCAACAAGAAAATATGTAGGAAAGGAGGTAGGTAGCGAGCCGGGGCTTGGCAGAGGGCACAGAGAGAGGCAAGTGAGAGAGTGAGCGCCAGGGGGCGCCTGCCCTGCCCCATGCCACAGCAGGATGGTGGGGGCTTATGGACTCGGAAGGGCTCTGGGAGAGCACCCTCTCTTTTCGGGGTGGGGGGTGGCATTCCCACCTGGGCACAGCTGCCCCGGCTGGCATCGGCTGCCTATCACTTAGGGGTCAGAGGCAGGAGCTCCCTTCTCCCCTACCCCACACTGGGCTGGAGCTGGCCTTGCATCCGGTCGACTGGAAGGCGACTCTGCCCACTTCCTTCTCAGCAGTTCCGGGAAGGCCGTGCCAGCGGGCAGAAGGCTGAAGATGCCCTACTTCTCGGGCCAGCCCAGACTCTGCAAGAGGGGAATGGCTTGCCCCGCCATAGGAACCCGCATGCCAGGGGTGTCCTTTCCCTGCCCAGTGGCCCCTGGGCCCCTAAGCAGATGCCTGGCGCCACACCCATGCGCTGCCCCCCCCGCCTTCTCCCTCTGCCGGGGACTGAGGCAGAAGTGCAGCTCCACAGCTGGTTCCTCTCTTGAGCCTCCAGGGCAGGCTGGCCCCAGGATTCCCTCTGGGTCTGTTTGGCCCCAGTTGCCCTTCCAGAGCTCTGCCCCCTCTGCCAGCCTTGGCCCCCCCCTAGGCAGGAGTGGAGAGGGGCAGGCAGAGACCCTCTGCGCCCCCTTCCTCGGATCCCCCCACGATGGAGCAGCAGCTTCAGCACGGGCATCCTTAAATCTCCTCGGTTATCCCTTCCCCAAGGCCTGGGCACGAAGGTGCCAACTTCCTTTGGAGCTCTTGGAAATGTCCACCAACCAGGCCTGTGGTGGGCATGGCCAAAGCCGCTCCGGGCTCTTCTCCTGCTGCTCTCCCCCTGCCCTCTGTGAGGGGCTCAGGGCCTGGACCGCTCTTCTCAAGGAAGGGGGAACCGGTCCCTGAGGGTTGATGCCGAGGGAGGCCTTCCAGCGGGGGGGGAGGAGGAGGAGGCTCCTTTGAAGCGATTGGGCTCCAGGGGGCAAGTCCCCCAGGTGGAGGAGCCTTCCTCCCCCCTCCCCATGTTGGGTTTCAGCTGCTGTCATTCCCGGCCAAATGCCAGCAGCAATTCAGAAGGGGCTTCAGGGAAGGGAGGAGGGAGTCACGCCAAGCAGTGGAGGGAGGACCAGAGTTGGTGTGTCTATGCGCACACCTGCACACACACACACACACACACGCACACATAGAGGGTGGGAGGGTCCAGGCAGGTGGGGCAGCTTGGAAGCAGGTCTTTCCCACCCCAAGGGGGCTGCCTCTGGGCCTCAAACCCCTCTGGAGCATAACTGGCCAAGACTGGTTGGTTAAATGATGGCTTCGGGCATCCTACGAACCCAGCCCACGTGGCCCGTTCAGCAACAAACCCTGATTAAGCAAGATGTGGCTTAGCAGGCAGGCAGGCGGCCGAGCACTTGGGCAGAACGCTACCAGGAGGATTCTGGCTCAGGGGATCGGGCGTCTCTGACCAGGGATGGCTTAGCATTTTGTGTGAATGTTTCCTCTTTGACTTGCCCTTTGACTTGACGCTGATGTGGAGAAAGAGGGTCTGGAGAAAGTTGCCACTGAACCGTTCCAAGGAGGAGCCTGGCTTCTCTCCCTTAAGGACTCCGGGGCCCATTCAGCCTGAGGCCACAAAAACAGGGTGGGGGGAAGGGCTCCGTCCTCGAGAAGGAGAGTATTGCATGCCTTTTTGGGGGGGACCCCATGCATCCCAAAATAACCTCTCTCTTTTGGCTCGCCCCTGTGCCCCTTCTGCCAGAGCAGGCCCAGCCATTCAGTGGGAGAACTTCCTCTGGGAGGGAGGCCAAGCTAGGAATGGCTATTTCACAGTGAGGCGTCACCACAAACCAGCTTCTGAGAAACTTCCGGAGCCTTGGAGGGGTTGTGTCCTTCTGGGGCAGGTGGGGCTTGGTTTGAGCCTCTGCCCCCGCTCAGCTGGGCCCAACTCAGCTCCTCCAGCTGGGTCTCCAAGGGGCCTTCAGATTCTTCTTCTGCTCTTACTCTGGTTGATCTGCCAACCAAGTCTTTGCATCTTCTCGGCCTAGAACCGTCTCCGTGCCGGCTGATCCCTGGGTGCCCCTCTTTTGCGCCATCCCTTTCATTCGGCTTTGATGGGGTGTGGCAGGTTCACACCAGAGCAATGAAAACACCCCTTCCTCATTTCCCCCCTCCCCCTGGGGTAGAAAGTAGACATACCTCTTCCCCACCCCTCCCTCCCCACCCCCTCCCTCCGGCTGCCAGGGCTCAAAGGGACCCGGGCCTGGGCCAGGGCTGGCTTGGCTCTGTTGGCCATGTTGCGCATGGAAGGCTGCTCCATTGCACGGTGCCTGTGAACACTCGGCCAGGCTTTGCCCACCCCCACCCCCACCCCACCCTGGGCTGACCCCTCCAACGCAGCCTTCTCTAACCCCAACAGCTTCGAGCTGGGCAGGGGTTCATCTCCGGATGCCCCAAAGCCATGGGATGGCCTGGCCAAAGAGGGGCTCCTCCCTGCCCCCCATTTGCACCGGGCACCTGCAGGAACCGGGCCGGGCTGATGTGCCCCGTGGAGCCGCGAGCAGGAGGACCAGCGCAGCCTCTTTCTGCCTCGGTTTCCATGGTGACCGAGCGGGCCTGGCATCCGAGCAGCAGCAGCAGCAGCAGCGGCGGCTGGAGACAGGAGGGCTTTGTTCTGCTCTCAGCTGATCCAGGCCGGGCGGGGAGGTGGAGGTGCATGCAGGCCTCCCTTGGCCAACGCTCCCCCCTTGGGTGCAGCCCTTGGGCCTCTTGGAAGCTGGACAGGCAGCTAGGCACCTGCTGACTCTTCCCTAAGATGGGCGGGGCCTTTTCGGCCCTCTGAACTGAGAGCCGCGAAGAGTGGCCAGGGCCCCCCCAGGCACCCCGAGAGCGTGCCTCCCCCTGGGGGGCTGCAGACGCTGGAGGGTGGCTTCCTGGAGCCCCCAGAGCGTCCTGCAAAGAGGCCTGGCCAGGCCTTCTCCAGCCCCCTTTTCTCAGGGGAGCAGCAGGGAAGGGACCCCTGGAGGGCAGCAGAAAGAGCCCCTACCTGCGCCCGGAGGCGCCTGTGGCAAAGGCCAGTTTCTACTCAAGGGCCGAGGAGGGTAGTTCTGGGGGTCACCACAAGCCCTTCGGTGGAAGGACCACCGCCCAGGTCCTGCCTGTGCCACAGGCTGGTGCAAGCAAATGGACGGGGTGGTCGGGGGTCTTCTTGTGCAGCCCTGGAGTGCGAGTGAGCGGTCAAGCCGAGGCCGTGAATATTCGCCCCACGGCAGCGCTGAGTTTCCACCCTTCGGCTGCTAGACTGTGACGCCCACAGCAACTAACCCCCCCCCCCGCCCGTCCGCATCCAAAGGGGCTTGCCTCTCTTGAGGATGCCCCCGAACCTCAGGGGCCCTCCAGGCTGACTCCGCAGGGACAGGTCCGGTGGGCTCCCCCTCCTTCCTCCTCCAGGCGTGACCTGCAGCTGGCCTCCCCCTGAGCTCCGCCTGGCCTTCTCTCTGACCCTGGGGAAGGGGCCCTGAGAGCCTCTGCCCCGCCCCAGTGCTGCTGCTGGAGATCCGAGGGGCCGAGTCAGGTGACCTTCCCACCTTCTCTGCAGCCATGCTATGTTTGAATTCTCTTGTTTTCTTCCTTCCTGTTTTGGTTTCTCTTTTTTGCCCCTTCTTCCTTTTTGTTCGGTCTCCTCGTGTTTGGTCCCCAGGCTCCAGCGCTAAGAAACAGGGCGAGGACTTAGCGGATAATGACGGGGATGAAGACGAAGGTATTTGCGTGCGCCAGATGGCTGTCCATGCATGAACCCTCTCCCTCCCTCCCCCCCCCTCTCTCTCATGCACGTCCTCCTTGCTGCTGCCATTCCAAGAAGCCCCTCTCCCCCCCCTTGTTTGTGTCTCTGGCTCTCTGGTGCTGAGCGGTCACCGCATAGGGAGGGGGCCCTGCTGCCCCTCCCACCCTGGGTTGCTTGCTGGTTGGGAAGGTCGAGGCCTGCAGGGTCCCTCTCAGCTCAGCCGCTCCGGGTTTCTGGCCTTTCCCCACACAGAAGGTCGCGGCGGGCTTGCAGGAAGGGGGTCGGGGGAATGGTGCTTGCCATTCTCACCCCCCACACAGCACCCCCCCCCCGTGGCTCCAGAGCTCCCCTCCCCCCGACTGCTCAGGGGCTCTTTTCCCCAGCCAGGCACTCGGAGAAGGGGGCTGCTTCCTGGTCAGAGGAGCCCCTGCAAAAGGCACTTGGGGGCCAGGGAGGGCACCGTTGGCACTGGGCGGAGGGGAGCAGTGCCCTTCTGCAGCAGAACAGGATCTGCAGCTTGCCCCTCTGCCAACCTCTGTCCATGCCATGGGCAGCAGTGTTCTTGGGTGCAGGGAGCTCGCTTCCTTCCCTCCCTGGAGAGGCTGCCGTTGAATCCAGAGGAAAGCATCCTCCGTGCCAGGCGCCCGTCAATTTTGCTTGAAGGAAAAGGTGACACCCAGGAAAATCCCAGCCAACCTGTGCAACCTGCTTGGCAGAGAAGCACAAGAGCTCCCGAAGACCCCGCCAGGGTATCCGCTGCCCTTCCCCCAAATGGGAACTTGGATGCCAGCACAGCTGAGGGAGCGGATGCCCACGGCAGAGCCAGGACTGAGGGGCCAGGACGTTCTTCCGGTTGTGCCTCTGGGAGTCTCGGTGGACATCCCTGCTTGTGTCAGGCACTCGGGGGCTGATTGGGCATGGGAGTGGCGATTCCTGTGGTCAGTGCTTTGTCTGTGCTGGGTGGAAGTGCCCTTGGTGGGGTTTGCTGCCCCCAGTCCCCTCGGAGGGCAGGTGAGGTCCCTGTCTGGGCTGCGTCTTGACAGGAAATGCCCAGCCGTTGCCGTGAGCTGCTTCTTGTTGATTTTCTGCTTATAATGTTTGTACTTAGACTGCTTGCTTTTGGGTTGCCAGCATAAAGAGCCCCCACGGGGCACCCTTGAGAGGGCAGTGCCAGCTGACCACCTCTGCCCCGGGACAGTAGTGCCCAGGAGCGCAAGCTCTACACGTGTGGGTCCCTGGGAGCTGCTCCTGCTGCTGCCTTGAGGGCATGGACAGGACAGGCGGGGCCAGCTGCTGTGGGGGCACAGGCTGCCATCCCGGCTCAGGGATTTGACTGAAGTGAGCAAGAGAGAAGGAGGGGGGCAGAGGGAGCAGGAATCTTGCAGGATCTGTTGGCTTCCCAGAAGAAAGAAGGGGCCGGGCTGACCCCTCCCAGAATATTTGCCCACCGAAAGGAGAGGCGCTGCGTCCCAACCCTTCCTCCCCCTGGTGATTGCATCTCTCTTGGGCTCAGTCCCCAGCCCTGGGTCTCTCAGCTGGCCACTGGACAGTGGGGCCCTCCAGAGCTCATGGGGCCTTCTCACATTGTCTGCCAGGCCGGAAACCTGTGGGCAGAGCTTGAGGTCCCTGCTGCTGTGCCTCTTTTCCCTGGGACGAAGCCAAGGGTGGGTGCCCAGCAGGCCGTGCCAGACTCTTGTCTCCAGCTTCTCCCCCTTGCAGACATCCGAGACAGCGGGGCCAAGCCGGTGATGGTCTACATCCATGGGGGCTCCTACATGGAAGGCACAGGGAACATGATTGACGGCAGCGTGCTGGCCAGCTACGGCAACGTCATTGTCATCACTCTCAACTACCGTGTGGGCGTCCTGGGTATGGAGAGTCTCACGACGGGGCAGCCAGCGCTCCATCCCGGGGTGGGGAGAGGCCGTGGAGAGCCAGCACATCCCTTAGCAGCTTTGGGGAGGGGGGCGGCGCTGGGGGGAATAAGGGCAGGGCCCTGCAGGTAGCAAGGTCCCCAGCTTTGGCCCCCCTGCTTTTGCCCCAGTTCCCCCTCCAGCCCCCAGGACAAGCCCTCGACCCTCCTCAGGGCAAAGGTGAAAGCCGCCCTGGGCGCCCAGCTCGGAGTTCCCCTGTGTTTGCCCACTGGGGCCCCGCAGAGAGCAAGCATTGATCGGTGGTTAAATATGGTGGCAACCCTGTTTACCCACCTCCTCTCTGCACCCCCCAGCAAGCACCACTAATGTGCCCCCCCAGAGGGAGTACCCCATGGTCCTGCTGGGGGGCTGCCAGGTTGCTGGAGGGTTTCCTTGGAGCAGCCCCTGCCGTGGCTTCTGGGGCCTTTGGCCACCCTAACTCCAGGCGCTGCCTTGGCATTTGAGGGTGCCTGGGTTGTGGCTGCAGCACCTCCGCTGAGCTGAACTCAGCCGGGGTCACCCTCGGTTTGTGTAACACGCTTCAGCCCATTTCCGCATTGGTCCCTTTCCTGGGCTTGCAGAAATCACGAAGCCCCAAACATTTCAGAGCCTTGAAACTGCCACGGTTTTCCCTGGCCCGAGAGCAATTCAAAGCCCGCTTCTCTAGATCCAGTCCAAGAGAAACCGCCAACCGAGGACAGGAAGATTGCAAAGCTCAGAGTAGACGGCGTGACCCCCAAGGAGTGGCTCCCAGCCCATCGCCCCAAGGGGATCTCAGGGCAGATGCCGTCAGAGCCGAGGAGGCTGTGGGAAGGGCGGGGGGCATCCCCTGGAACTCCCCCGCAGGGAAGGGCCCTTTGCAGGGGGAGGGGCTGGAGGAGCTGGCTGGGGAGCAACTGGCTCTCCTCTGCTTACCCGCAGGGTTCCTGAGCACCGGCGACCAGGCGGCCAAAGGCAACTATGGGCTCTTGGACCAGATCCAGGCGCTGCGCTGGATCAGCGAGAACATCGCCTTCTTTGGCGGAGACCCTTTGCGCATCACCGTCTTTGGGTCGGGCATCGGGGCTTCCTGCGTCAGCCTGCTCACCCTGTCGCACCACTCCGAAGGTAAGGGAGGCCAAGGGGAGGACCCTGAGGAGTTGCCCCTCTCCCTGCCCCTCCTCCCCCATGTTTTTACCATAGACGGGTTGTTCCTGCAACAATGGGGGATGCCCTTGTATCTCTGCATTCAGGATTGTAAGGAGGGAGGTGGCAATAACTCCATTTCAAAATAGGCTAACAAGTGGAACTTACAACAGGCAGCCCCAATGCTTAGACATTGAAGTGGGTCCTTTGTGGGGATGATGACAGTTGCACAGGCAAGACGTCTTAAAAGGGAAACAAACCTCGGGATGTTCCCTTTGCCAAGTGGGCTTCAAGGGTTTCTCCAAGGACGGAGGTGGGCATCCCCCAGAGGCTGCGGCCTGTGGCCAGACACGGTCCAGGAGAGCTTGGCCAGAGGAAGCCTGCAAGTTTCTCCTTCAGAAAAAGGGCCGGGAAGGAACCGAGCCCCCAACGTGCACGAATTAGAACACCTGCCAGGCCCGCTTTGCTCCTTCAGCACCTGAATCCTGGCTGGGCTGGCTGATCTCAGGAAGAGTAGGGACCTCTGTGTAGACGGGGTGGACCAAGCCTCCCTGGACCTTCTCTGGGAAGCTGGAGGTGTCTTGGGGGTCCCTGCCAGCTCTAGAGTCCATCAAGAGGGAATCTGCAGGCTAAAAATGATGCAGCTTCCAGCCCAGCATCACTGCCAGGAAAGCTTTAGGAGTATTTTGTCTCTGTCCCTGCCCCATGGTGCCCATGCCCTCCTCGTGGACAGGTAACCCAGCACAGGTGCTGCCTTGGGGTTGGGAAGGATGCCTGGCATTTCAGTTATCCCTCCAGCAGCTTTTAGGTGTCCAGTTTGCTGCCCAGGAGTTCCTGCAGTGGCTGAGAAAGCAGCGCACCCAGCTTGGCTCGTATTCCCATCATGTCAAAGGCCTAGTTAACGTTATCACCCCTTGGGGGTGTTGAGAGAAGCACCTGCCCCATAGAAGTCGGGGTGGGCTGGGGCCAGGATGCCCGTCTCGGGGCCAAGCCTCGTGGGGTTGGGGCAGGGGGGCCAAGAGCGCAGCTGCCCCACGACTTGCAAGGGCCCAGGGGCTCCGTTCTCCCTCTGAGCTCCCACAGGTTCTCCTGTACTCGGGCCAAGGGAGCCTCAGCGTCTAAGAGGTGGGGTCCACTGTGCCCCCACAGGTGTGGCTGAACCTCTGGCCGGCCACAGGGGGTCCTTTGAGTGGCCCTCTCCGATATCCAGCTGCCTTTCCACACCTCTGGAGTGCACAAGGCTAGGAAAAGCTTAGCTCTGCATGCTCTGCTCCGGTTCCTTCGCTGCAGCAGGAAGGATCTAGGGCAGCCCCACACTGGGGACCACATCGCAGAGCCGCCAGCAGGGATGGGCCTGATGCCGGAAGGGTTCCCAGGGTGGGAGGAGAGCCTCCATATCTCTTACGGGGAGGGGGAGGGCCACGCTGGGGTTTCTGCACCCCAAATCTTTCATTTGCCGAGACCCCCAAGGGATCTCCTGGGCCTCTACGAGGGGAGGCAAGCCAAGGCAGCCCGAGGGCTCCCCTGGCCGGGGAAGGCTCTCCTCTGCTTGCTGGAGGATGCTGGGAGGGTTGCTCAGCCTCCCTCCCCCCCCCACGGTGTGTGTGGGGGGTGGGGGGGTGGTTGTCCCCCAGGAGGAGAGAAGAGGCAGGAGCTATTTCTGCCTCTTGCTGTGTGTGCAGGGCAGATCCGTCCACTTATGCTACCCAGCAGCTGGAAAGCTCATCCAGAGGCCACCAGGAGAACATTCAAAGAGCCACACGCAGGGCTGGTGCGGCAGGTGGACAAGGGGGAAGGAGGCCCTGGCTAGCTGGCTGCAGCTTCCCCTTGCCACGGGGCAGGAGGGCCCGAACTAGCCCCGTTTGGCTGTTGCGTAGCTGGGTTTTGTTGGATGCCCTACGAAGCGGGAGAGGACCTGCTGGCCAATGGTCCCTCCCACCCTGATGCTTCTGGGTGGGGCCCCAACTGCCAAGATATCAGGGCTGAGGAAGGTGGGCAGCAGGTCTGGGGAGGCTGCCTTGGGGGGGCTGATCCCAAAGACACTGAGCGGCTTCCTGGGGCACAGTTGGCAGTCCTTCCCTCTGGGATGCAGCCTGGCGGTTGGAAGCCACTTTCGGACGCTTAGTGGTTGGAAGGCGACCCTGATGCAGGCTTCCTCCCGGGGGTGGGGGGTGGGGGGTGGGGGAAAACAAGCTTGTGCAAGAGTCTTCCAAGGGAGAATAGGGGGGCATCCGGGAAGCTGCACAGTTGCTTTAAGGGAGCACAGGGGAGGCAAGGAATGCGAGTCTTCCCCTTGCCCCAGTTCTGTGGCAAAGGTGCGCCTCATTTGTTACCTGATAGGAGCTGGTGGGGAGCCCCTGCCCTCTGCCCCTCCCTCCCTCCCTCCCTCCCTCTGGCTTCAGCTGCAAACGCAGCGCTTCCTGGACCGTTTTGTATTCCGAGGACAAGCCCCACGGAAGGAACCTTGGCGCCTGGCCCGGCCTGGCATTCCTCTGCCAGCCCCAGGGCCTTTGTGGGCCGGCTTCCTAGGCCCAGCATCCTCGGCCTCTTGTGTTCCAGCCAGCAGAAAGGCTCCTTTGTGCCCCCGGGGAATGTGCAGTTTGCCGAGCCCACATTGGCACGGAGCAGGGCCCAGCTGGGCAGGAAATGAGGGCTGTTCTCTGTGGAGCGTGCAGGGTTAAGTACCAGCGGCTTAACCCCCACGATGCCAGCCTCAGATTGCCCTGCCTGAGCGGGCGGGATGGGGGGGGGGAGGCAGGAAGACCTCTTCTTCCATCCCTGCCCGTTGTTCCCAGAGACTGGGTGGAACAGGACCAGGATCACTTGGCCGGTGCCAGGCTGACATGGCGTGGCTGCCAGGGAGGGATTAGCAGAGATGGGAAGGGGGTTGTGCTAAGGCCGCAAGCCCAGGATGTGCATCCTGAAGCCTGGCCTTGGACGAAGGGGCCGGCCTGGCTGGAGATGAGCTTCCTCCGTTGGGCCATCTTGTCCTCCCGCTGCCCCTTTTCTTGCTTGGTTGCGACAGAGAGCAGCGTGTAGGGTGGGTGGTGCCCCTTCGGCAGCAGCAGCTTTCTTGAAGCCGAACGGTCCTGTTCGTGGTGCCCGTTTCTGCCACGGTCGTGCTCTTGTTTCACAGGTCTCTTCCAGAGAGCCATCATCCAGAGCGGCTCCGCTCTGTCCAGTTGGGCAGTCAACTACCAGCCGGTGAAGTACACCAGTTTGCTGGCTGACAAAGTGGGCTGCAATGTTCTCGACACGGTGGACATGGTGGACTGCCTGAGGCAGAAGACTGCCAAGGAACTGGTGGAGCAGGACATCCAGCCAGCACGCTACCACGTGGCCTTTGGGCCAGTCATCGATGGGGACGTCATCCCAGACGACCCAGAGATCTTGATGGAGCAGGGAGAGTTTCTCAACTATGACATCATGCTCGGTGTCAACCAGGGTGAGGGACTGAAGTTTGTGGAGGGGGTCGTGGACCCGGAGGATGGTGTTTCAGGCAGCGATTTTGATTATTCTGTCTCCAATTTTGTGGACAACCTGTACGGCTACCCAGAGGGTAAGGACACCCTGCGCGAGACCATCAAGTTCATGTACACAGACTGGGCTGACCGGGACAACCCGGAAACACGGCGCAAGACCCTGGTGGCCCTCTTCACGGACCACCAGTGGGTGGAGCCATCAGTGGTGACTGCCGACCTTCACGCTCGCTATGGGTCCCCCACCTATTTCTACGCTTTTTATCACCACTGCCAGAGCCTCATGAAGCCACCCTGGTCTGATGCGGCCCACGGGGATGAGGTGCCTTACGTCTTTGGGATCCCCATGATTGGCCCCACCGACCTCTTTCCCTGCAACTTCTCCAAGAACGACATCATGCTCAGTGCCGTGGTTATGACCTACTGGACCAACTTTGCCAAGACCGGGTAGGTTGCCCCTCCCCAGACTGCGGCTTTGGTGGGGGTTGTTGCCAGGTGGGTGGCTGGGCATTGAAAGGACCCTCCGCTGTCAGTGTCAAGATGTGCGGGAAGAGATGGGAGCAAAGCGCCAGCCTGCGTGGCAGAGTTAGTCCTAAAATGGAGAGGAAGGGAGGACAAAAATGAAGCAAAGTCCTGTTCTCCTCGGAGGAGAAGGCTAACATTGGACCAGTAGTTTGAGGGCACTGAAGGTAGCTTCTTTCTCCTGAGCCCCTCAAGGAGGGAGCCCCAAATCTGCTTTCTCTAGCCTACTCCCCTCCAGATCATAGTGGGACGGCAGCTCCCAGAGTTCCCAGTCGGCGAGATTTAGGGAAAGTCCGGTTTTAATCCTTCTGATTACTGAAACACAAATCTAGGCCTTTGCCAAGCTGGATGATTCTGTGTTCTGAAAAGGCTCCACTCTCTGCAGCCCTCGAAAGACAGAGAGTCGGTCCATATAGATCGGAGTCCTTTGGGGCCAGGCGGCTCCACCGGGAACAATCCCCCCCAGGGAGCCCCCGCATTGGTGGTGCACTAGGGGTTGCTGGTGGCCTGCTTTCTCTCCCTCCCTTTCTCACTCTCTCTCTCCCTTCTCTCTCCCCCAGGGACCCTAACAAACCAGTGCCCCAGGACACCAAGTTCATCCACACCAAGGCCAATCGGTTTGAGGAAGTGGCCTGGTCCAAGTACAACCCTCGAGATCAGCTCTACCTGCACATTGGCCTCAAGCCTCGGGTGCGCGACCACTACCGTGCCACAAAGGTTGCCTTCTGGAAGCATCTGGTTCCACATCTGTACAACCTGCACGACATGTTCCACTACACCTCCACCACCACGAAGGTGCCGCCACCTGACACCACCCAGAATTCCCACATGGCGCGCCGTCCCAATGGGAAGGCCTGGAGCACCAAACGGCCGGCCATCTCCACCGCCTACACCAGCGAGGGCTCGCAGGAGAAGTGGAACCCCGAGCAAGACGGGGCAGGCACGCTCCTGGTGGAGAACCCCCGAGATTACTCCACCGAGCTGAGCGTCACGATTGCCGTGGGGGCCTCGCTCCTCTTCCTCAACGTTCTGGCCTTTGCAGCCCTCTACTACCGGAAGGACAAGCGACGGCAGGACACCCACCGCCAGCCCAGCCCGCAGCATGCCCCCGCCACCAATGATATCGGGCACACCCCAGAAGAAGAGATTCCCTCTCTGCAGACCAACCAGTCCCACCACGGAGACTGCGAGGCCGTGCCGACCCACGACGCCCTCCGCCTCTCTGCCTTGCCCGACTACACGCTCACGTTGCGCCGCTCACCCGACGACATTCCACTCATGACGCCCAACACCATCACCATGATCCCCAACTCCTTGGTGGGGCTGCAGACCCTGCACCCCTACAACACCTTTGCTGCCAGCTTTAGCAGTACTGGGCTCCCTCACTCACACTCCACCACCCGGGTATAGCCGCCATGCACACGCTCCACCTCACTGGACCTTGGGCTATGGGGCCAGGCATGGCAACTCTCTTGGCTCGTAGTAACAAGTGCTTTGCTCGCCTCATCTCAAGAGCAGCTGAGGCTTCATGGAGTCCGGCAGAGAAGGCGAGCCCCCCCCCACCCCCACCCCGGGGCTGCCCTGAGCTGAGTAAACCCTTTGTGCTCCCAGGTCCAGCTGGCACTGCCGAGGAAGCCCAGGACAGCCCCTTGCCTCCTGGAACAACCGTGGGGGGCTCCGCCTGGGCACCTCCTAGTGGGCACTCTTGGAACAGAGCTGTGCCAGTCTCTCTCTACCAACCTAGAGCCATGGAGAACGGCTCCCACAAGCTTAGCTGCCACCTTGTGGCTGGAGATGGCTGGCACTTCCTGGGGCTCTTGGACAGGTGCCATTTGGGGGTGGGGGTGTTTCTAAGCCCCGTAGTGGGTCCTGGATCCCCTGGCCTTGATGCTGGGCCTAGCAGGTACCGCCTGGTACCCTGGCTCCATATCACACTTTTCATGTTGCGGAGATACCGTCTGTCTGTCTGTTTCTTTCCGAAAGACGTTTTTTAAGCAGATCTTTAGTTCTTTAAACACTAACGGAGACACCGTGTTTTGTCCTTTGTAAAGATTTTAAACTAAGTGTTCTTGATACAGCCAATTAGACCCACACGTCACCCAGGCGAGCACAGCCACCCCCCCCCTCCTCCTCTAGCTGCATCTGTGCCAAACTATGAAACCAGCAGGCTTCCCTGGGGTGGGCAGTGGCACAGAGTAGACCACGAGGCCATTTTGTATTTTTGATATGCCCTTCCTAGCCATAGTGTCCAGTGGCCCATCCATGCTCCTCCCCCTGCCCTCTGCCACGTCGGGTGCCTCCGCTTCAGGCTTCTTGCCAGCCTGTCTTGCCCTCCAACTCACGGCTATCCCTCCGCTGGTTGGGGAAGCGGGGGAGGAGGGTGGCACATGTAGGGGCAGCGGGTTGGACGCAATGGGGCAGAAAGGGACTTGCCCCCTGTGGCTGGCTGCCAGGTCCAGGACGGGCTGCTGGTTGACAGGGGCAGCTTGAGGACTTGCCACGGGTGGGTGTCGGGCCTGGGGTTGGGGGGAAAGAGGGCATGGCCTGGTGGGGAAGACAGCAGACAGCAAGCCCTGCCTTGTCGGAGTCCGGCGGGCAGGAGGGCCCACCCAGTGGCCAGCAGCACCGTCAGCTGGCAAGGTGAGGATTCCGAGGTGGCGGGAGGGGGACACGTTGGAGGGGGGGCTCTCAGGCAGGGGGCCGGTGGGATTTGATCCAGCTTTCCTGGAGGTTCAAAACTTCTGCCTGGGTCTCCTCCACCCATCACCAGCCTGCTTCTCCCTGGGGGAGGTGGGGGGATGTATTTCGGAGCCGAGGAAGGAGAACCAACTCCCAATAAAGTGGAAGGGATGTTTTTAGCTCCTGGCTGTGCTGTCTCTTCTTGGGCTGGAGTCACATTGGGGGGGTGGGGAGGGAGGAGGGGGGCGTCGCTCCCACCTGGGGTCTGGCAGCCTCTGGGAAGCCTCTGGTTCTCTTTCCCCAAGGGGCCCCTGGCCAGCTGCCCTTCACTAAGTTTGGTCTGACAGGCCAGATTGACAGGCAGCCCCTGAGGGGGGGCTCAAGTACCACCCCTCCCACCATTTCCAGCCCTCCCCCAGCAAGCCTTTGTGCTTTGGAGCAGCAGCAGATGTGGAATCCCTCCCTGCCTTTAGGGTCCCAAGGCCCCACTACTGCAGCCATTACCTCTGAGGGCAAGCTGAAGCCACAGCTTGCCCTCTCTTCATTGGCAAAGTGGCGCAGGATGGAGCCAGCAGGGCCCCCAGGAGCCGGTGCCAAGGACCATCACTGGTGTGTTTTGCCAAGCATCCTGGGGGGGTGCTCCCATCACCCTCTCCCTGTGATCTCGCGTGCCCCCTCCTCTTCATGGCTTGATGCCAGTTCTGGCGGTGTTTCCATGGCGACCGGGAGCCATGAGCCGAAGCCTTTTGCAGCCGGACCAAGGCACCTGTCGTGGGCTGGGGAGGTGGGGCTAGCTGGGACCCCACTTCTGCATCAGGATGGGGGGGATGGGTTTCTCCAAAAGGGGGGCGGAGGCGGCAGGGCTGGTTCCAGAGCCTTCTACAGCTCTCCCGCCCCGACCGATCCTGCCTCACCAGCCCAGAAGAGGCTCCTCACTGGACTCCCAAGGAGCCCTTTCAAATGCCAGCTGGGCCCCTCCGTGGCCCACCTGTCCCAACGCAGACTTCGCGAGAGGCACCTGCTGCGTCCCAGGAGGAAGCCCCCTCAGTCCCTGGGAGGCCAAAGGGAACACCTGTGGGGGCCTCTGCCAGGCTCATTTCCGCTGCCCCCCGCCCGCCCCATCTGCGCTGCTTCCGTCCCTCAGAGCCCCTCCCCAAGCAGCCCCTGGCTGAGGAGGATTTCTGACCTAGCTGCCTCTGCCTTCCATGCCCCCCTTACCAGCCCCCACCCCACCCGGTGAACACAGTGGGCCAGGCTAAACCGGCTGCTGCCTGGGGTCTTTCTCAGCAAAAGCAGCATAAAAACCACTTGGAATAAAGGCCCCAGACCCCCCCCAGCCCCCTCTTGCTGTCCTAGCCATTTCATTTAGCAGGTAAAATGATCGCTGTGCTCCTGGTGTTTCTCCCGGCAGCTGGACAGATGTTACAATACGGATAGTGAAGGAGGCTGGATGCTGTAGTCCAGCAGTAGCTGACCAATAAGGCTCCCCCCCATGACACCCCCACCCGCCCTCAGCCATGGCTTCTGCCTCCCAGAGTAGCCTTCATGCCCCAGCAGCCTGCAGACAAATTGGGGGTGGGGGGGGGGAGGGGGAAAAGCTGCTTCCAGCAGAAGACACAAGCCTCCAACCCCACCATGGACGGAGAGCAGGCAGCCATCCGGGATTCTTCTCCATGGCAACCAGGGTTTGTAGAATGCTGGTTCGATCACCCTCCTCCCCGAGTGCCCTTCTGCAGGGATTGTGCACGTGTGCGTGCGTGCGTGCGCACATGCAGGGACTGTTTGCAGGATCAGGTCCCCAAAATCGGTTACCTTACAAACTTTCATTATCTCAAATTGGGCGGGGGGGAACAGCCTGGGTTTCCTCCAATCCTTCAAACCGTTTAGGCCAGCCTGAGAGTTGGGGTCCGCGTGAATGAGGGAGCACATGAAAAGTGGGGGAGGGGAGGGAGGAGCAGGCTTCATTTCCAATTCATCAGCACACAACACGGGCACACACACACACACACACACACACCAGGCACAGCTTTCCACCCTGCAGATTAATCTGCGCTTCAGCCCAGCTCTCTCCGCAGAATCTCAGGGTCACCTTGCCTGCCAAGATGGGGGGGGGGGTTGTTGGTGGGGGGCTATTTATTCTCACTCAGCATCTGGAAGGCTGTGCAGGAACGGAGCAGGGAGGTCCCGATTCAAGGGCCACATTATGGCCGGCCTCAGCTGCTCTTGCCAAAGGGGGGCTTTGCCCTTTGCCCTTTGCCCTTTGCCCTTGGATAAGGGCAGCTGGGCGCCCCAGCCGTGACCCGGACGAAGGCCGGAGGGAGACAGAGAATTTGGCCCACAGGAGAGGGTTGAATGCCCCAAGCCATCAAGTGGCCAGTTTGGCATGGGGGACCTTTGGTGCCCATCAGCTTCTGCCTTCGGTTCTGGCAGCCACCCCCACCCCCCCCAGCATCTCTTGCCCTGCCCCCCAGAACCACATTGAAGGGATGTCTGAACCAAAGCCCCCCCCCCCCCCAGCTCCTGGGAGTTGACTAAGGTGCTGGGGTGGAAGGATTTCAAGGAGTGTGGGGGAAGCTGGCCTTATTTTCCCCTTGGAAGAGCTTAAAGCTGCAGTGCCTCTTTTTTTACTTCCCGATCAAAAAGGGGGATGAATGGCTCAGTTCCAACATTTCCCTTTTCGAAGCCTTTGGGGGAGGAGCAGAGTGCCCCCTCCCCTTCTGGCTTTCACCATCAGGGTTGGGGAGCTGGAGAAGCTGCTCTCCAATTGAAGGAGGGGGCTCCTCTGTCTGCCTAGGGAAGAAGAAGCTGAGGCAGGATTGACCCCCCCCCCCGCCTGCCTCTCCGGCCTTCTCCAACGCAGCCAGGTAGCATCAGGCACAAGGCACGCGACGAGGCCGGCCCAGGAGCCCCTCGGCCCAGGGGAGCCCAGGCGGCTGGTCCCAGTTGGGCTTCTCCCGGCGTCCCTCTGGAGCCGCTTCCCCGGAGGCTCAGGGCACCCAAACCCATTTCTTGGCCGTTTTAAATGCATCGATTAGAGGCGTTTAGATACCCAATTAATGCAATCAATTTCATTATCCCGGCAATCACGAGCCGCCCTGGGAGCAGAGCGCGCGCCTCCAATCCCCCAGCCGGATCCTGCCGAGCCACGCCCACCCGGCGGGGCTCATCGCCTTAAATCAGCCCCCCCCGCAACCAGGCGACTACAACTCCCATCGTTCCCAGCCACGAGAGGCGAGGCAGGTGGGCGGAGGTCCCTTGAAAAGAGGCCGCCGGGCGCTCCAGGGCCGCAGCGACCCCCCCCGGGCACCGCCCCCATGGCCTCCCCGCGAGCGCTGGCCTTGTGCTGCGAGCTCGGCTCTCCGGCGGCGGCGGCGGGGCTGTGGCGCCTCTCCCGGCAGCTGCCACCCTGGCCCGGACTGGCCCTCGGCAGCGCCGCGCTGGGACTGCTGGCCGGCGCGCTGCTGACCGCGCTCCGCAGCCGCCCGCGCCATCGCTGCAGCGGCTCTTGCCGGGTCTCCGCCGGGCGCGGCTGGGCTCCGGGCAGGGCGCTGCGGGCAGCCGCGCTCCTGGGCAGCTTCCTGGGCACGGCGGGTAAGAGAAGGGAGCAGCCGGGGCGGCCAGGCAGGGGGCAGGAGCCGAGGGGGCAGGGACGGCTCCGGGCGCCTTCCCGGCTCTCCTGGCCCCGAATTCTGGGCTGGGGGCCGCTTGCAGGGTGGGGGGTGGCAGATGCCCAGAGCCCCTCCCTGGCAAGCTAGAGAAAGAGCAGCCCCCCCCACCTTCCCCAATTGCTGTTCATCTGCAAATTACATAATTAACTATGTTTGTTTAATTGTAATTACATCTAAATGAAATCAGTTTTATATTTCTGTCCTAGCTTGGCTAACTTTTTTAAAAACATCACCCCAATACTGAGGCCAAACTTGGCTTCTGCAGGGCGGGGGGCATAATGCCCTACTCCCCATTTCCTCCCCCCCACACACACACCAATCCCAGCCTGGCCAGGATCCTAACCAGCTCTCCCTCCTCTTGCAGGGATCCTGGCCCGCTCTGTGCTCTGGCTGGCTGCTCCTTTGGGGTCCCTGCCTTCCCTCTGCCGCCTGATCGTGGTAAGTGGGACAGAGAAGAGCAGCCCGGCTGGTGCTCCAGCCTCCGTTAAGAGTGCCTGGTGCCCCCCTTGCTCCCCCCCCTTCAGCACCTGAAAGGCCTGTTGGGATGCTGGAATCCACTCATGTAAAAGGAGAGCCAAAAGGGGGAGACCCCCCCTTGCTCTCTTCCTAGGGGCCTTCTGCTCCTGTGGGGCCTCCCTCCAACACTGACACCCCCCCACAAACATTTAAAGGCCGGAGGGCAATTTGGGGCCCTCATTTCCTGCATTGCCCCCTCCTGCCAGCCCCCCTGCACTGATCCCCTCTTCCTCCCCGCTGACGTTCACTTCTCTTCCTCCAGGTTTGGGTGCAGTTTGGGTTCTCCTCCCACTTCTGGGCTCTCTTCTGCTACTCTCTGGAAGCGGCCTTGCTGCTGCAGAACCCCACCAGCCACAGGTGTGAAGGGGACCCCCTGATGCCGGCCCCACTTTGAGCTCTGGAGCTGATTTTGAGGAGGGGGAGGGGAGGTTCTGATGGAGGTCTTGCAGCCCCCCCACACACCTGGAAGGGCTCAGGTGTGCTGGGCCCCAAGGAGAGCTCCGGTGCCGCTCCAGCTACCTTGCACAATGGGGGGCCTGCACTTCCCCACTTGCAGGGAGCCTCCCTCTGTCTGAACCCCTGTCCCCCCCCCCACCCACCCGAGGTGGAAGCTGATGAGGGCCTCCCACTGACCAGCAGGGGGTTCTGTGCTCCTCCTCCTGGCCAGGTCCTTGACTCCGTACGGCCTCCTCTGCTGGGGGCTGCCAGCCGTCCAGGTCCTCCTTGGACTCTTGCTCCTGACGAAGCCCCAGGACACGGAGTAAGCGCCCTCCTGCCACCTCCGGGACGAGCCTCTTCTAAACTGGCACCTGGGAGGGGAAAGTGGCCGGGGGCCTTCAACCCACAATGGGCGGAGCAGGAGGTCCCAGTGAGTAAGGGGGAAGTTGGGCTGGTGCTGCCCAAGGCCAGAGGGTCCTGTGGTGGTGAAAGCAGGGGCAGAAGCAGCTGCTCCCCAGGATCTGCCCTCTTGCATGCGCTGGCACTGGAGCTGCGCCCCGTCTGGACTGCCAGCCAGCGGCCAACATCTGGTGTGTCTCCAGCTGCTGCTGCTCCTTCAAATCTTGCAGGGACCTGCTTACCCCCCCCCCCTTGCCAACTCTCCTGCCCCTTCCTGGGCCCAAATCCAGAGGCTTGGAAGGACAAGCAGCCTGAGCAAACAAAAGTTGACCTCGGGTGGTTTGGTTTTTAATTAGCTCTGCCGTTCCTCTTATCCCAGCTGCAGCTCACACCACGGATTGGCATGGATCCTGGAAACTGTGTGTTACGCTTCTAGCTTCGTGCCACTCTCCTTAGTTGTTTTGGGGAGTCCCCTGCTCTTTTACAAAGCACTCCAAGCAGGTAAATTATATTGCATGTATTTATAAGTTCATCCATTGATTGTTTACCGATAGGTGACGTCCACCTAGGTTTTATTGGACAAACCGTGACAAAAGCAGCTGGGACTCTCTGACACCCACCGGCCGTACCCTCCAGGGTCTGACTTCTTATCGGGCAGCTCCTCCAACTAGCTAAGAGAACAAGCGGGGACGAGAGCCTCTTGAGGCTGGGAAAGGAGCAGCCCTGGAAGGAGACCGGCCCCTCATGAGAAGAGAGACTGGAAGTTTTCCACGAAAGGAAGGCGCCAGGAGGGGGTGACGCCAGGCCTGAGTTGCAGCCGGCCCACCTGGGCCACTGGCAGGGTGGAGGGCCAGGCAGGCGGCTGCGCACCAGGCGCTCCCTGGGCCCCACTTGGGCAGCGGCAGTGCCTCCTCCATGCTGAGCCTGGGCGGCTTTTCTTCCCACAGTGCCAGCTCTGCTGCGGAGGGGCCGGGGGATGCAGGCGGCCGGAGAATGGCACCAGCAGCAGGAGCTGCGCAGGAGGTTCACCAGCGTCATGGTGGCCTTTGCTGCTTGGTATTATAGTCTTTATTCCAGGGCCCTCTTCGTGCCATCTGTGCCCTGCCCTAACCTGGCAGGTGCCAGACCACAGGAAGGCAGGCATCCCAATCACAGCACACACACACACAGAGAGAGACCTACCAGGGCGGCTTCAGCTTGCCAAGGCCCTGGATTGTCTCCCAACGTTGGAGATCTGTCGGTCGGGAGGGGGGGTCTTCAGGGAGCTGGGGCAACACGGGGCCATCCTGCGAAGGGCCTCTTGGTGGGTTTCCCTTGTGCCCCAGGAAGGGATCTTGGCGTCTCTTCCCTGGCTAGAAGCTTTCTTGACTAGCAGGCTCAAAATAAATGATCGACCAGCCCCCAGCAGTCCAGTGAGCCCTGGGTTTGCGAGAGCACAGCCGGACCCCCCACTGGTGGGGCCCCAAATTAAGCGGGATTTTATTTTAAAAAGGCTTTTTTTTTTCCAGCTGGCTGGCCAATGTCCTGCATGAGCTGCTGCTGCTGCTGCTGGAATTGGAGCCTTTGGGGAGATGGGGCACCGGACAGCTGCGTGGGGCAGCCCTCACCTGCTGGGCAGTTATGGTGGGTTGGGGTGCTGCAGGGCCCTCCAAAGGCCATCCTTTCTGTCTCCTTAGAGGGCCTTTTCAGCCCTGCGCTGCGTCCTTGGAACTGAACCCCAGAGGGGGGGGAGGGAGCTGCCGGGGGGTCTCTTGGACATTTTGCAGTCTCACCGCTCTTGCAAGGGAGGCTGGCCTTCCCAAGCCCTCCTCCTCTTCGCTCCTCCAAACAGTTGCAGAATTATAAAGGTTCTGCCAAGATGTTGGGAAATAAGTTGCCCGAGCCAGTGAGCCAAGCCACACAGCAGGATGGGGAACCAGTCAGCCTGTCTCTGAGGGTCTTCTGTCTTTGCTCCTCTTCCCAGATTATCTTAAACCCTCTTTCTGGAGCCCTGCTGATCCTGGCATTTTCATCCCGGAAAAGCAGGTGGTGCAGCAGGAAACAGGCACCCACCTGGAGACCCCCTGTGGAAATCCCGGGGGGCGGCCTAAAGGAGAGTGGCCCCCTCCCAGGCCGTGCCCTGGAACCAGCCGGAGGTTGCCGGATTGAGCCGGGGCCCCTGGAGGTGTCGAGCCTCTTGGTCTCCTTCGAGAGCAGCACTTCGCTGGGTGAGGGGAGCGGCCTGTGCCGAGCGCCCTGCCGATGCCGAGGGGCTGGGCGGGGGCAGGCGAGGCACCCATGGCTGAGGGAGCCCCCTTCCCTGGGCTCAGGTCCTTCTCTCCTTCCAGACTTCCTCTGCGAGGGGCCTGGGGGCTGCCCCGTCCAGCCTCAGAGCCGACATGAGCAAAGCTGCCCCGAAGACTCCACCCCAGTGCCGGCCGGCTCCTGCTCCTGCTGCAAGGGGGGCACTTGGGCTGGCTGCACCCCACCAGCCTGGCCAGCTGCCCCCACGCGTGCAGGGCCTGCCTCCCCCACCTCTCCTGGGGTTCCAGCCAGCTGGCCGGTCCAGGCAGGGGACGGGAGCCTTTGGAAGAGACCGGGGCCCAGCTGGGTCGGAAGCAGAATTCCCTCGGATGAAGAAGCTCTGTAAAACAAGGGAGGATTTTCTGAAGAACAAACTACAAGAAACACGTTAATTTTTAACTGTAGAAAGTTTATTTGACCTGCCAGCGGAAACGCCGAACGTTGGATCAGTTCAGACGCAGAATCATTGATCTTCTGGTAAAAGTTTTCAAAGGGCTGATAAAAATCCCAAGTGCTGGGAGCACCAGTGCTTCGATCCATGGAATAAGAGAATTTATAATGTAATAGAATGGTGGGAAATCACATCTTTGTAAGCATGTAAAGGGAACATTATTTGGATGAAGAAGACAACTTCTGCCTCTTCGAGTTCTGATTAAAAAGTCTCAGGCATGATATTCCCCTCTGAAAAAAAAATCGGGGCCGGCCAAAAGAGACCCCCCCACCGCGCGCCAAGAAATCGCTGCCCAGCTCCCTTTTCCTGCCGCTCAGCAGCCTCTGCTCGCACCACCCGCCTGGGCTCCGCTCGCACCGCCCGCCCGCCTGGGCTCCGCTCAGGTATCCGGCTGGGGCTGTCAGGAGTTGCTACCGCCGGCGCGGCTCCACGCGGCTCCAGTCCCGCGTTGCCTCGGGAAGGGAAAGGCAAAACCAGGAGCCACTGCTGCCGTTGCAAAGCGCCGCCGCGGCTCTTCCTTTTTGCCTTTCCCTTCCTGAGGCAACGCGGGACTGGAGCCACGTAGAGCCACGCCAGCAGTAGCAACTCCTGACTCGGGGCCTCCGAGGGGAGGGGAAGGAGGAGAAGAAGGGGGGGGGAAAGGGGGGCGCGATTCCCAAAAAAATCAGAATTCCGATTTTAATCGGAAGAATATCATGTCTGAAGTCTGTAACAACCCCAAAGACAACAGATTCTCGATCTCCTGCCTGTTCCCTTCTCTCACCTAAGTAACCCAGTGAATTTAGCAGCCATGGGGTCAGAGGTCAGATGACCACTGGATTTGGTAAATGGCTCAAGAATAGGAACACAATGAAGAAATAAAATAGAGCTTTTACAATACTGGCAAACATTGCAAGGATGGTGTTTCCAAATAGACCCCAGAGCCATTGTAGCTTAGCTGGAGCGGGTGAAGAAGTAGTAGCCGAGAGTTGTGGAAACCACCAGATTACCTAAACCTCTGGCATCCAGAGCAGATCCTTAAACTGGGAAACGGATCTTTTGAAAGAACAATCCTGCTTGGGAAAAGCTTCCATCTTCTGGAGGTGGGCTGGCTGGGGATGAGAGACCCAAAATGGAGGATCCCAGGTGTGCTACAGCCAGGGCCCTTTGAAGTGGGAAAAAGGAATGGATTGATAGGTGGTGTTTATGAACTGCCAGCTTCAACAAAGGCGGCTCTGAGGGGTTTACATCATCAAGGCTGAGAGGGCAAAGTCTGTGGGAGATCAGATGGAGAGAAACCCACCGATTCCTCCAGCGTCGGGATCGTCCCGGAAGAGGAGACCCTCAGGGATTGGC
Organism: Notechis scutatus; assembly: GCF_049901735.1. Taxonomy (NCBI): domain Eukaryota; kingdom Metazoa; phylum Chordata; class Lepidosauria; order Squamata; family Elapidae; genus Notechis; species Notechis scutatus. The sequence continues at coordinate 22,688,281 of NC_142018.1, forward strand.
TTGGATAGTGACGTCTGTGGGCAGAGTTCCTCTGAGGAAGAGCAAAGCGCCAGCAAGGAGGAGGAGTCGTTTGAAGGAAGAGTTAGGCTCCTTTACAGTTTTAGGGGTTTGGGCTGGGCCTAAAGAAACTTCTGCAAATGTCTACCGCAGTGGCCGGCTGGGGGATTCTGGGAATTGAAGTCCACACATCTTCAAGTTGCCAAGGTTTAGAACGGCTGGTCGACAGGCTCCGTGGAACCACCTTCCCTCCTCCTTGCACTAACAAACGTGGGATACAGTTGGCCGGGGGAGCAGGGGAATGGTTGGCCTGGGCTTGATTGGCAGGGCGCCTGGAGAGACCAAGGATGGCCCTTCCGGCACGCTGGGCTTCTCTGCCTGCCCTGCTCCTTGCCTCTTGCCAGCCTCCAGCGCCCGCTGCCCTTCTCGGGAATCCACTTGAGTCACGGTACTCCACCCCCCTCGAGCCCCACCCCCCCTTCCCGGCCACGCAATCCTAGGCATGACGGGGACTTTGGGTGGCTGCTAAACTTTCCCCCTGTTCTTTGTGGGCACAGGCTGAGCTGTACCAGGGACCAAGGTGATAAGTTTTGCGCTGACAGTCACCGGAGTCTGCCCTGCCCACTTAATCAGGGAAACGCCACTGCTCACCTTGGTGCCCCAGAAGAGAGCAGGGCTCGGGGTGTGGCCCGGCATCTCCAAGAGCGCCACTCCTGGGAGAGCCACATGGAGCTCTCGATTCCCCTTGGGTGGGGCAAGGGGACACCCAAACTCCCTCCCATGCCTGGCATATCCCCCGCCCAGGAGCCAGGGCTGTTCAGAAGGGCCTCTGGGAGCCCCGGAGGAGGCTGGCAGGGGCCAAGCAGAGCCCTGGGATTAAGACTTAAAGAGCGAGCAGCCTCTGAGCCGTGGCCAGAGTGCCCCTGATGCAGGCAGAGACCCCGCTGGTCCTGGCGGCAGCTCTGGAAGCCAACCCGGCAGGGAATGCCCAGGGTTGCTGCCCCGGCTTCCAAGCAAGTGCTCCAGCCCTTCAGCCCAGTGAGTGCAGGGCAGCTTTGCCCCCGGGCTTCTGACACGCCCTGGGCTGCCTTGCAAGGGTTGGCGGAGGCCCTTGGAAAGAGCACCCAGTGCGCAAGTTAATGTTTACAAGAGTGCAGTGACTTTGGCAAGGAATGAAAACTGGCAACTCACACTATGTGGAGCCCTGCAAGTGGCTGGCTGCCAAGGGGGCAGCAGGAAAGCGCTCGCTCGCTCGCTCGGGGTGAGCACTGCTGTCCCGGGCACGACACGTCCCTGCGGGGTGGGGTGGGGGGTCTGTGCAAAGGGTCTCTGAGCAGAGCTCTTGGGGGGTTGTCCGGCGCCTGCTCTAGAACCTGGGACAGCACCACAGGCTGAGGGTCGAGGCTGGGCAGCCTGCTGCTGGCGGGGGCACTGCAGTGGCTGCCCTTTCCGTCTCGGGGTCTGGCTGGGGTTCTCTTCAGCCCCCCACTGGAGCCCTTCCTGCCTTTCCCCCTGCCGTCTTCGTGGACTTCTTGTGTGAAAACAGCAAGCACATTGGTAGCCGTTCCAACTGGCAGGGCTTTGGGGCTGCACAAGCAGGCTAGGAAGCGGCCGCCTCTGGCCAGGGGAGCCCAAGCCGGGCAGGAACACCCCCCCCCGGCAGGTGCATATTCTGCTTCCCCAGGAGCTTTTGGGGCCGAACTGTGCAGTTGGACGTGCCCGTGTGGGTCTCTCGTCAGCTGTGAGGAAACGCCACTCCGAGGGAGGGTTCCTTGAGGGAAGTGGGTGGGCCTGGCTCTGGGTATAAAACTCTCAGCCCGGGTGGCGTAACCCTCCCCAATCAAGGCACCTGGGCTGCTGAGCACCACCTCCTGCGGCTGCGACAGGTGAGCCTGGAACAAGAGGTGGGGGGTCAGAATCCAGGGTGGCCGTGAGAGGGGTGGGCTTTGGGGGCGGCTTCTCTCTCTGTCGAAGATCCAGAATCTCATGATCAAGTTGCTCTCCGTTGCTTCACCTTTGAGCTTTCCATATTAAGCCTTGATAAATGGCAAAGGTTGAATTGTTTTCTCACGCAAGTCTAGAAATTAAGCAATTCAGCCAGCTGTTGGAAGGAAGGAAAGAAGGAAGGAAGGAAGGAAGGAAGGAAGGAAGGAAGGAAGGAAGGAAGGAAGGAAGGAAGGAAGGAAGGAAGGAAGGAAGGAAGGAGGGAAGGGAGCAAGGAAGGAAGGAAGGAAGTTGGGAGGGAGGGAGGGAGGGAGGGAGGGAGGGAAGGAAGGAAGGAAGGAAAGAAGGAAGGAAGGAAGGAAGGAAGGAAGGAAGGAAGGAAGGAAGGAAGGAAGGAAGGAAGGAAAGGAAAGTTGGGAGGGAGGGAGGGAGGGAGGGAAGGAAGGAGGGAGGGAAGGGAGCAAGGAAGGAAGGAAGTTGGGAGGGAGGGAGGGAAGGAGGGAGGGAGGGAGGGAGGGAAGGGAAGGGGGAAGGGAAGGGAAGGAAGGAAGGAAGGAAGGAAGGAAGGAAGGAAGGAAGGAAGGAAGGAAGGAAGGAAGGAAGGGGCTCTCCTTATCAAGGTGTCTTTTGAAAGTCCCAGGACACCCCCCAAGAGCTCTGAAGATGACCTCCTTGCTGAGCTGCTCTGATCAACCCTGGGCGTCTCAGGGGTCTGGGGGACCCTCTGTCTTTTCCCTGGTCTGTCCTAAGAGTGGTGGCAAAAGGTGCTTAGGGGCCCCACTCCCCTTGGTGTCCTGCCAGCAGGTGGTGGGGAAATGCAACCAGGTACCAAGAGCCCCCCCCCCACACACACACACGTACCCCAGGCCTGTACTTGGGGAGCTTCAAGTCCGACTCCTTGGACCAGAAGGGCTTCTGGAAGCTCTGCCCCAGAGGGGTGCGGTGGCTGTTCACCCTGGCCTTGGGCTCTCCCTCTTAAGTCAACGGGCAGGACGGCGCTCTGACGCTGGGAGCCCTTATCTTGCCTATCTCCCCACAATGCCAGTTGTGCTGGCATCCCTTTTATTTGCCTACCTCCGGCTCCTCAAGCAACAATGGCCTGCAGGAAGCACAGAAAATGAATCTGGCAATCGCAATCCCAACGAAGCAGCAATTGGTCAAACAGCAAACAAAGCAACTTCAGAAACGGAGGGCGGCTTCTCATAGCAGCATCCAGAGACGAGGCCAAGCCCATCCAGAGGCCGAGATGCCCCGCTGACTCCCAAGCCCCGGCCTGGGGGGCAGGGAGGGCCTGGTGAGCACCAGGGCCAGGTCTCCCCCCCCCGCCAAGCTTTCCCGTTGAGGGCTGAGACTCCCCATGCCTTGCTGGGCCTCCTGGGTCAGTTTTTATTGTTTGGACACCTGTGCTGAGCCCCCCGCAATACACAATACCTGTTTTTCTAATGCCCCACCTGTCTCTCCCAAGCATCTGTTGGAAGCATGAAGCATGAAATCGTGGGTAGAAAACATGCTTTTCACATGTTTACATTCAGATGTTCCCATTGTGTCCCTGGCCTCCCTTCCCCCAAATCTCAGGGGCTGAGAACACCGAGGGAGACCTTTGCTCCGGCCGATCTCTGGCCCTCCGTGTGTTTGTACTGGCTTAATGGTTACCTCCCAGCTGCCAGCAGAATCGCCACGTTCTCCACTCTGGGTTGGGGCTGGGGAGGCTCAGCTCAGTAGCCACAAGGCCGCCCCCCCCCGGGGTTTGTGGGCACTGGGTACCACCCTGGTTGCTTTTATGTTCCCGCATCAAGTCCAGTTGCCCTTGGGACACCGGGGTGGCCCAGAGCACCTCCCACAACCAGTCACTGGCCCCCGGTCCCTCCAGGCTGCGTGAGCGTGTCTGACGGCATAGAGGGCTGGGGGAGAATTCTGCCCCACTGGCGGGTGGGAAGGCAGCTTTGCCGCCTGGGGCTGCGGGGCCTGTGCTCCGGACAGACACACAGAGGGCGGGTGTGTGCAGTGCATGTGCGTAGGGAAGGATGTCCTGGAACAGGGTCGGCCTTTTGAACTGAGGGTCGCTTTGTCTTCAGCCAGCCTTGGCACGGATTCCGGCACTGACTTTTCACCCCGGAAGGAGATGCCAAGAACCTCCATTTCTGCGAGACGTGGTACGGCTGACGCCAAGCGGCGTCACGGCTGAGGCAGCTGGCCAATGTCCAGCATCTGGACCTTTAGCCCTGGAGCAGCAAGTGGCCTCGGGGCCGCTGCCAAATCGGGGGCCCTGGAAGGGAAAGGCCCACCCCCCAGCAGGATCTTAGGGAACCTTCCACCCCACGCGCAGCAAGTCTCTGTGGAACAGGCTCCTGGCAGAGCGTGGGACCAGGTGCCGTGGCCGCTCGGGCAGGGTGGAATGGCACACACAGAGACTTTGTTTGGCCAGGGTGGGCGGAAGTCCTAACAGGCGGTCTGAATTCTAAAGTGTGTTGTTTGGTGGCCGATAAAGGGCTTATTGTATGCAAAATAGTTTATAAAGCAGCATATGACTTTCTCGAGCTGGGCACAGTTTGCCGGAGGCCTGCGCCTGTAGAGGGAGCCTGCGGCTGCCTTGCAGAAGGACCGTTCCCCAGGGCAAGGTAAGGGCTGGTTGGGAGGCTCACCCTGTCAGGAATGAATGGGCTGGCTGGGTGCTGCTGGGAACGGGCAGGGGGTCTTGGGAAGGGGGCAAAGGCTGGGCATTGGGAGAAACCCATCTCTTTTGGCAATCTCCATCCTAATTTTGAAGGGCTGCCAGCATCAGGACATCGGTGATGCCAGCTGCTTTTAAATCAGTCGGGTTTATCATAAGCTCCCCAAAAGTTGCTTCTCAAAATACTTTTCAAAACATCTGTGCATTTCTGTCACTGTTCATCAGCCTGCCCCGGCCAGTCAATGCCATGGCTGCGTTGGTGCAGACCCTCTGATGAATTTCCGGAGAAGGGAAGGATGCTCTGGACAGGGCAGGCAGCCCAGGGAATGGCACCACTTTGCTTCTGAGCTTGGGAGCCCCTAGAAGTTGCCTCCAGTCTGCAGGGTGTAAGGTGACCCCAGCCATGTCTCTAGCCCTTCTTGCAAGAACCTCGATTTGCTCTCTCTGGAGGAAGGGGCAGCGGAAAAGCCGTGCTGGGCTACGGGGAGCGTCTCCCGGGGAAGGTTGCCAGGTTGCCCAGGTGGAGTCTCCGCTTCCAGCCTGGCCCAGCAGAGCTGCTTAGGGCGTACAGGGCTGGGGTGTGCAGCCATGCCCCTCAGAGCAAGGGGGAGGGGGAGACGGGCGAGGGGGAAGAGCAGTGGAAGACTGTAGTAGGGTCCTCTTCCGTCGAGGGGCAGGGCCAAGCCCATGCCAGCCTATGGCTTTGGTGGCAGCTGCCAAAGGAAGCTGTGGGAAACTGCCAGTCCTTGTAAGTGTTGGCAGCGCCACCCTGACTGCAGCATCTGCCCAATCCTTGTGTCCTGGTAGGCCAGCTCAAGAGAGAGAACTGCAGGAGAGCCATTTCTCTCGGCCTGAGTAGTTGGGAATGGGGGCTCAGGACAATCCTGGGGGCCGACAGCGCACAGAGGTTTCTGAAAGCAGGGCTGCCAAGGACCTAAATGAGGAGCGGTCTAGCCTTTGCCTTTGTCACCACCGCATTATGCATGAAATAAAACTCGGTGGAAGGGCGATTGGGGCACGGACGGACAGATAGACACCGTGGTTCTTTGCACTCCCCACCCAGCAAACTGTGGTGGAGAGACTGAGCCTGGGGCCCCGTCCGCCCTGACCATGCCATTTTCCTTTCAGGTCTGAGGCACCATGAAGTGGGAAGGCTTCTACGCCCTGGTCATTGGCGTGAACCGCCATTCCACTGCCGTTGGCCGCATCTGGCTCTCCGTGGTGTTCATCTTCCGCATCATGGTGCTGGTGGTGGCTGCCGAGAGCGTCTGGGGTGACGAGCAGTCCTCCTTCACCTGCAACACGCAGCAGCCCGGCTGCAAGAACGTCTGCTACGATTTCTACTTCCCCATCTCTCACATCCGGCTCTGGGCGCTGCAGTTGATCCTGGTGACCACACCAGCCCTGCTGGTGGCCATGCACGTGGCCTACCAGCAGCACCAGGAGAAGAAGCTCTTGGTGATGACCGGCCACGGGGACACCAAGCACCTGGAGGAAGTCAAGAAGCACAAGATGCGCATTTCCGGCTCGCTCTGGTGGACCTACATCTTCAGCGTCCTCTTCCGCATCCTCTTTGAAGGCGTCTTCATGTACATCTTCTACATGATCTACCCAGGGTACCAGATGATCCGCCTGGTCAAGTGCGACGTCTACCCCTGCCCCAACACCGTGGACTGCTTTATCTCTCGGCCCACCGAGAAGACCATCTTCACCGTCTTCATGTTGGCCACCTCTGGCGTTTGCATCCTCCTCAACGTGGCCGAAATGGTGCTCCTTGTCGTGCGAGCCTGTGCCCGGCGCCTCAGCCGAAGCCACAACCCTTCCTCGGGGAAGGGCTCCTTCCTGGGGCACAAGCTGTCTTCCGAGTACAAGCAGAACGAAATCAACCAGCTGCTGACCGAGCATGAAGGCTCCCTCAAGGACATTCTCCGGCGGAACTCAGGGCTGCAGGAGAAAAGTGACCGCTGCTCGGCCTGCTAGAGGCCTCAGGCTGTTGGTGGGTCGTTGGGCTCCGGCCCGATGGGGAGCAGAGGACTCTTCTGGGCGGCTGAGCTGCCTTCTGGGGGAATCGGGCTGGGGCCTCTCCCCACCCCTGCTGTCACCGGCCACCGTCCTACACTTCCCTCCTGTCGGCTTACAGGCTCCGTACTTTCTGTGGATTTTGCAGGCACTGGACCGGCCTGCGGAATGCCCTGGGGGCAGCGAGGCAGAGCCCAGCGGCTGGGGCTTTGCGACGGGGCTTCTGAAGGAGGCTGCAGGCCCCTTCCAGCCAGGATATCCAACTGCAGCTTGGCTCCCTGGCTGCGTTTTACTGTACCAAAGCAAGTCACAGTATTAAAATGGTTTCACAGGTCCTGCCTTTAGTGGTTTTTCTTTGGGCTTTCACATCATCAGCACGTGGAAAGTCGCTTTATCTGGGAGGTGCTGCAGACCTTTCGCTGGTTGAATTCCTGGCTGGCCACTGTTTGCTGGAAAGTATGTCAGGAGGTGGGAGGAACCTTCCCTTCCCTTCCCATCCCGTCTGGATCCAGGCAAGGAGCTCCTGCCAGGACTCCAAGCAGAACGGGGGGAGGAAGAGGTGAAAGCCAGCAGGACCCTTAGCCGGTTGGGGGAGAGGGGCAAACTGGCTTATTCCTGGTATCCCCAGCTTGCCAGCCAAGAGAGGCTGTGAGTTTTGCAGAGATGGGGCAAGAGGTGCACCCAAGGCCCCGTTTGTTGTGGTGCCCATAGCTAAAGGCAAGCATCCTCCCCCTGCAGAAGGAGGCGTAATGAGCCAGGCAAAATAAAGGTGGAGGAAGCCCCGGGATGCCAAAGGCAGGCTGGCAAAGCTCGGAGGGCACCCAAGCTCCACTGCTGGACGGGAAAGGGGAGGGGCTCAGAGCCCCCAATGGGGGCAGCGGGCGCTGGAAGTTCTCAGTCAAAATGGGGCAACCAGCTGAGCACCCCTGGAGGGAGGGAGGGGTTTCGCTGCCTGAGCCTGGATCCTCTGGACCGAGTCACGCGGTGGGTTGACCCCCCTGGTTGGGTTTCCCCGTGGCCTGAGGCGGCCATCAGTCAGGCTGCCCTTCCTCCCTTCTAGCCCAGCCTTGTCCCAGACTCAGGCAGAAACAGATGGAAGTTCCATCCTGGGCGGGAGTCCCACCTGCTCTGCAGCCACTGAGGCACAACGGGCCTCTCCCACACACACACAGCACCCAGGCTGGCTTCCTGCGGGCCAAGATACCAAAGCCGGCACCTGAAAGCAGCTCTCCTTCCCTTCCTCTGCTTGGCCTGCAATCCGGCTGCCCTTCTCGCTCGCCCCACGGCCCAGGTGCAGCTGGAACCCCTCCCCTGAGCTGTGCCCCCCATGCCTTGGTCTTCACAATAATTCCTCGGGTGGAGAGACAGTGAAGTCCACTGGAGGGCGCCAACCTGGGCCAAGCCAGCCTCTGGCTCTGACCACACCCCTTAGCAGCTCCCCTAAGTCTGACGTGAGCCCGCCCCCTAATGGCCAAAGGATGAAAGAACACACAGGAGACGGGCATCGTTTCACCTGTAGGCCAGGAAGAAAAATCTGGGGTGGGGGGGTGGGGGGTGAGGAGGACCGAATCCCCACTGGTCTTGACTGCTTAAGCGGCTCCCCTCTGGGGCCCCAGCACCCAGTTCTCTCCTCCCCCTGCCAGAAAGAGCCAAGCCCGGAGCGAGGTTTTTTGCCTTTATTTGAAATGAATGGTTTCCAGAGAGAGGCCGGAAGGACAGGGGCTGCCGAGTCTTAACGTCCAGTATATCACAACGCGACAACGAGGCCCGCAACTGGCTCACTGGAGACACGGACACTGCAGGGCTGGGCCAGGACAATGTATATACAGGCTCAACAAACAGCACCACCACCAGCCATAGCTCAGAGTTCAACGCCACACACAGAGACGAGGGACCCGGGTGCAAGGCGGCCTCTGAGCCCCTGGAGGAAGAGCAGCAGGCCAGGGCCAGAGGTCAGCGGAAGGGGAGGGGGCGAACAATGGGCCCTGCGGAGCCACCCCCTCTCCTTCTCCCCCTCCCTCCCCACGGCCAGAACTGGCAGGGGCCCGGAGCTCTCGACCCAACCTCCAAGTCCAAAATCCCCTGCCAGTCTGAAAGAGAGGGGGGCCGGGTGACAAGGCCAGCCAAGCGGGGACCCCCGAGAAGCGTGGGGAGGACAGAGGCAGCAGGGGCCCATTCGCCAGGATGGAAGAGGTGGTGGCCAAGTCCTCTGTGCCCACCCACCCAGAAAGGGAAGGGCTGGCGGGCAGCTGCCCCCGGTCCCTGCAGCCGGGGGGGAGCAGCACCGGAGCCCACCTTCTCTCACAACCAGGGCAGCCCGGCTCAGTCCATGTCGTCATCCAGGCCTCCCGCCCCGCGGCTGTGCTCCTCGTAGATCTCGCGCACAGCCAGGATGCGGTTCAGCATGCTCTCCAGCATGCTCTTGTCCATGGGGATGACCGAGTACCAGAGCGGGGACTCTGCGATGCAGGAACGCTCCGGCTGCAGGTAGAAGACGTCGTTGCGGCTGCGGAGGCTCTCGGGGCTGCAGTTCGGAGGGGGAGAGAGACGGGGTCAGGGAGGGGAGCCCTGGCTGGGCATCCTGAGGGACCCACAGCCCTCGGGGCCCAGCCTGTGCTGGAAAAGCCGGAACCAGCACCCTCCCACTCCCCCCTCACCATTTGGAGAGATAGAACTCGTAGAACTTCACCGGGCAGCGCAAGGGGTTCATCCGGTTCTCCCGCTGCTCCAAGACCGGCGCTCCTCCTCCTCTCGCCTCCGCTTGCCCAGGCTGCTCTCTGCGTGGAAGGGGCAGCAGAAGTTGAGCAGGGTGGGGGTGGGGGGCCGGGGCGGGGGGAAGCAGAAGGCGGAGTCCCTACCTCGGCCCTTCCGGTGCCGCACAGGCGCGTAGTAGCGGATGCTCACGACTTTGGCCGAGCCCCGCGGCGTGGTGCACTTGCGCGACTGCCGCACCACGTTGGTGAAGGAGAGCTGCATGTGCTCCTCGGCCGTCTGCAGCCCGAAGAACTTGGTGTTGAAGAACATCAGGGTGTTGAGCAGCACAAACGGGGAGTAGACGCCCAGCTGCTTGCAGTCCCAGAGGTGCTCCTCTTCCACGCGGGAGAAGACTGTGCCTGCAAAGGCGCAAGACACAGCCAGCCGTCAGGGCAGAAGGCCCGGGGTCGAAACCGGACCGGCGGGGGGGACCTTGGCTCCAGAGAGCCTTGAGCGGCCCGATGCCCCTGGCAGAGCAGAAGGGGCAGCCAGCATGCCTGCCTATGCTGCAAGCGCTGGGAACCCCACTTCCATCATCCTAAGCCCTTGGAGCCCCCCAACTATTTCCATGTGTTCCCACCCTGATCCGAGAGCCAGACTGGCAGCGTTTCGGTCCCAGAACAGCCCTGGGAGAAGAAGCCCTGCTGAAGCTCTCTGCCTTTCCATTCTGGGTGCCCCAGGGCGCTCCATGCTCCCCCACCCCTCCCGGCCGCCTTATCTGAGGAGGCAGCCGAAACACTCATGGATCCAGGCCTGCGGGGAGACCTGGCCAACCCCAGCCGGTCCCTTCAGCAGCCTCCAGCCCCTGCCTCTCCAAGAGGGCACCCCCCCCACAGCAGGCGCTCACTGTTGGGCAGGACGGAGGGCTGCCAGCCACTCAGCAACTTGTTGAGCTCTTGCACGAAAGTCAGGTAATAGAGGTCGGTGAAGATGTTGACCATGCGGTTGTTCTCCAGCAGGTACTGGAAAGGACGAGGAAGAAGGTCACAAGGTCAAAGAGGCCACCCCCAATCTGGGGGTCTCCAGGGGAATCCTCCTGCCAGGGCTGCCCTCTGCGAGTTTCTCACGGTGTAGCAGCAGCTTCTCCCACCCCACGGAAACCCCAAATACAACCCCCAGGAAGAGGCCATCTCGAGAGAGGACGCCCAGCCGACAGGGCCGCCTGATCCACAGAGAGCATCTGGGGAGGTCTGGGCCTCCCCCAAAGGGCCCGGCTGAGACGGGCCGCTCACCTGCTGGATTCCCAGGCACAGGTAATAGACGCTGTCTGGCTCATAGCGCTCCCCGTTGGGCCGGGTGATCTCCTTGACGAACTGGGCTAGGCCGTAGTTCAGCTCGGCCGCCGTGCAGGCCAGGATGTCCTCCTTGATCCGCATGGGCTTGGCTGCGGGCGGCAACAGGGCAGGCTTACCAGTGGGAGCAGGCAGGGACGCCCGGCGGGGGGGGGGGAGGCTCACCCTCCCCGGCCCTCCTCTCTGCATGTCCCAGACTTACGGCCAAAGCGCAGCTCATCGCCCTTGCTGGTTTCGGCACCGACGTACTTGGCCTGCACCCAACTCTTCCAGGCGTTCACCCCGTAGGAGGAGTTGAGGGCTGAGCCGCTGGGCTGGCTGCTCACCGAGTCCCTGGAGCAGCTCTCCGACAGCACCAGGCGCTCTGGCCCTGCGGGACGGGGGAGGGGGCTTCTGGTGAAATCAGCCCCAGGGAGATGCCCAGGTCGCCCCCCCCCCCCGCAACCTGCGTCCCGATAGCCTCCTGCTTTGTCCTGAGAAGACCTAACTTGCCCCGGGTGTCACCCAGACTGGCAAAACCTAACAGGCCGTTTCCCCTCCACCCCATGCAATGAACCCCCCCGGCAGAAGATTCTCCCTGGGGGGTGGGGGGGTAGTTTGCTTCCCAGGATTCCCACGTTCTCTTCTTTTTAGCTCAGGGGATTTTTTCTTCCTGCTGAGTTTTGATGGGGCACTTGTGACTTTTCATTTATCAGAAAGCAAAAAGGAAAGTCCCCCCACTAAAAAGAAGCTGATTTCCCTGAAAGAAGCATTTTAGCCTCGGTGCCTTTATAAAACCAGCCCGGAAAATGCCACCTCTGGGCCCTTTGGCACCCAAGAGCCTCCCAGCAGAAGACCAGCTCTGGCACTACAAGGTCCTTTTCCGGGGGCAGCCCGGTGGGACCCACCTTGCGAATCGAGCGAGGCAAGTCTGGGTCCGCAGCAACGTCCTCGGGGCCCACCAGGCTGCAGTCGAAGAGGAAGTCCACGCTGGGATTGATGTCCAAGGGGTCTGCGGAGGAAGGCAGGAGCCGCTGCACACGAGGCCCCCCAGGGAAGGGACACCAGCAGCCCCCTTCTTCCCACTCCCGCCTCCCCACCCTCCCTGGTGCTGCCCTCACTCTTAGGGAAGTCGGCCTCCAGGTCCTGCCCCGGCTCATCCAGGACGTTTGCCATCTTGACCGCCATGGCCAGCACGTCATCCCTGGCTGGCCCAAAGAGGTCGCAATCCTCCAGGAGCCCCTCGGCACTCTGGTTGCTCACCAGGTCTGTGAAGACAGCCGGGGGGGGGGTGTCAGGCCTGCAATCCTTCTTGGGGCCCCTGCAAGCATCGGGGTCCTTTTCGCCCACCAGGTTCTGAAGCGCGCAGGACCCTCAAGGGAGGCAGGGAGGGAGAAGCCAAGGCCTCCCTTTGCCCCCTGCCTGCCCCCCAGCCAGGACGCGTAGAGGAGGGGGCAGGAAGGCCCAGGAAGAGGGTCCCGCCCACCTGCGCTGGCCTTCGCCCCCCACTTGCAGAAGGCGTGTGGGCAGCCGCCAAGCCTTCCTGAGCCCAGAGCGCCTCTCCGCCTCCTGCAGGTGCCCCCAGAGGCTGCCCTCCCATGGATGCCCAGCTGGCGTGTCGCCCCCAACCCCCCCGGGAACCCACCACACAAGTCAGAAGAGGCTTTGTCCAACTCCTCGGCCTCCGCGATCATCTCCGCCATAGCCAGGATGTCGGCCTCCAGGGGGTTGGAAGGGATCTTCACCTTCAGCTCCTCAATGGTCTCCACAATCTTCTCGGTGCTCTCCAGGGTGGTGGGCAGGAACATGGGCACCGGCACCTGGCGGAGGCGACGGGCGGGTCAGGGTCCGGCAGGAGGGGGCGGACGGCAGCGAGGGAGGAGGGCGTACTCACGGGGACTGGCATGGAGAAGGGCACCGGGACCTTCTGGCAGAACATGTTCATGGGCACGGGCACAAAGACTGGCACCGGGATGGGCAGCAGGACCACCGGAGGCTTCCAGTCGTCTGTCAGGAAGGGAACCGTCAGCAGGCCTCCCTCGGCCACCTGGCCGCCCCCCCCCCCCACCCCTGGGGCCAGGCAGCGCCGCCCCCCTTTCCTCCCCCCTCCCAGCCGCCCCTCACCTGTCTGGCAGCCCTTGGACTTCATCTCCGTCTTGCAGGAAACCCCCCGGTTCTGCATGAGAGGCTTGCACATGGCGGCCTTGTTCTTCCGGGGGGTGACCGGCTGGGGGGCCTGGGGGAGCGGATGCTGGCGAGGTGGGGGCGGCCTTGGCCGTCTCCTGCAGAGGTCCAGACAGGGCAGGGGTGAGCAGCGGGGGGGGCAGAAGCCCTTCTTCTCCAGTCTCCCCGCCCCTTCCTTCACCCAGGCTGCACAGGGGCCCCCGAGCAGCCCGAGCCCCGGAAGCAGCGCCCCCAGCAGCCAGCCTGAGACTCACCGCGTTGGGCTCTGCTTTCTGGGCAGTGGCGGAGGGCTGCTTGGGCTCCGGGGCCTGACCTGCGCGGGGAGAGAGTTTCCAGGCTGGGGCTGCAGCTTTCTCCACACCTGCTCTGCCCAGAAGGCCAGAGAGCGCAAGGCTGGCCTAGGCGCTCATTCATCCAGGCACATGGCCCTTCTCCCTCGGGGCAGCAGGAAGCGCAGCCGCCAATCTCCTCACCGAGGAACAGGCCGTGCCCAGGAGACACGGGTCTAAGTCTCGGCAGGGGAATGGAACCACCACTGGGGGAGAGGAGCCCCCCCAACTGGAGGGAAACGCTGGAATGCAGCCCTGGGGGGAGGAGTCCCAAGCTGCCCACGGATCCCTCAGGCAGGGAAGGGCAGGGCTTCTCCCAAGGCTAGTGCATGCCTCTGCCCCCCCCCCCCCACGGCTCTCCTTCCCTGGGCCCTCCTGGGGTAACAGGGTAGCGTTTCTACTAACCTGTCAGAAAGCCACCCAGCAAAGCTGGCATTCACGCTGGAATGTTCCTTTAGGCACTCAAAAACTAATTCCTAGCCTTCGGACAAGCAGACGTCACTAGGCAGAGGCACCCACCAGTCCGCGCAATTCACACACCAGTCCGGCCATTTGGGCTACACAGCTATAAACAGCTCACTTTCTTAGGGTGGAGGAACACAGCAGCCCTCCCCATTTTGGGCCGCCTCCAGATGTGTGGACTTCAACGCCCAACCTTCCTGAGTCAGCAGGGCCAGTTCTGAGAATTGTGGATGGTAAAAATCCATCCACCGTGAGTGTGTGTGTGTGTGTGTGTGTGTGTGTGTCCCCTGCCCTGGGGGGGAAGGTTGGTGGGAGAAGTCACAAACGTTCGCTTTGAGCGTATGACAGGACACCCTGCTCTTAAAGGCTGCGAGCCGCTGTCAATCAAAACCCTTACCAAGAGCAAGGTCTGGCTACTGCTAGGAGCCCTCCGCCCTTGTGAGATGCCTTCCTCCTAGGAGAGGCGGGCAGTCTGGTTTCAGCTGCCCTCCTGAACCCCGGGATCCAAGGGGAGCCCAGCTCTGAAAGGCAGGGGTAGCCGCCAAACCGCTTCCCTCAGCCCCACCGAGGGCATCCTCAAGTGGTTGGGACCAGGACAAAGGACAGAGAAAGGAACTTATTGTCTGCCTAATTTTACCAGCTGAAGTAACATGGCACAACATTGGAAAGTGTTACTCGTGTTAACAGCTGAGATGTGGATAAACAAGGCTTTTTCAACTGCTACTTTAGAAAAGATTACAAGTAAAGTTAACATTTAAAAACACCGGGGGGGAGGGGTGGGAAGAACCACAATTCATCAAAATTGGATGGATTTTATATTTTACCTCAGTTACAACAGACCTTCTATCAATACAATTTAGATATGTGGTAAATTATGGTCATATTATGACCTGCCAAGACAGGAAGAGGGTAAAATATATTTTAGGTCTGCAGCAGACAGATAATATTCGGAAGAGGCTCAGACACCTCTCTACTTCATTGGACTGGGAGGAGGAGGAGGAGGAGGAGGAGGAGGAGGAGGAGGAGGAGGAGGAGGAGGAGGAGGAGGGGACCTGCAAGAATCCGTTGTATAGCCAACTACAATAAAGATACTTTTAGTTTTCCTGTGGAGTTGATGTCTTGGCGTGGTCTACTCAGACGTTTTGAAACGCTTTTTTGGAGCAAACCAAACCAATGTGATTAAGTAAACGCCATGTAGAACCCAGGAATGGCCACGGCAGGCACCCAAAATGCAGCGTGGAAAAGCCCTCCTGGGTGTAAGTCCCAGAGCCCCAAAGTGTGGACCAGCCCCGAGCAATGGAGGACAACAGACCCGCTGCCCACCCACCACCCTGGGATCCAAAGCCTCTTCCTCCCTAGAGACACTTTGCCCACACCGCCTGTTTGATATGGGGGCACCTTTGGCTGCCCTCCTCCCGGATGGCCCGGCATGTCAGAACCAGAGAGGTGAGCGAGAAAGGGGAGGCCTCCCGGCGGAATTCCAGCCCACGACCCTCCCCCACGGGGCCAGTGCAGGATCCTTCCTTCGCCCCATTTCCACTCATGCGCTTCCGAGTCTTGGCTGGCCGAAGCACCGGCTACTCACTGTTCAGCAGACTCTCGGGCCCTTTCTGGGTGTCCAGGTTGGGCTGGTTCTGTTGGTTGTAAAACCTCAACAGACACTGCTGGTTGCAGAAATGCTTGATTTGACCCCGCCAGTGAATGGTTTCCAACAGCTTCCCCTGCCGCTTGCAAGCATGGCACCGAGCTGCCTGCGGGCACCAGAGAGGGAGAGGAAGGGTTAGGCCAACCCACCAGGTGCAGGATCTCATCCTCCCCACAGCTTCCCACATCTGGCAGAGCAGCTTCCGGCTTCCCTGTTGGAAAACCAAACTTTTACTGTCATGTTTAGATCCTGGGCTGAGATACGAACCAGACCCAGATCTCCCAGGGGGCTTCCCAGGCTAGGCTGCCTTGCTTCTGTCCCAGGCCACCAGTCACACCAACACAGCTGGTGGACAGTCCAACGGGGGGCGCGGTGGCTCACATCTACCAGCCCTGGCTTAGGCGGCACGGAAGGGGAGATTCAAATGCCTTAGGCCGCTGGGAAGCACTCCCCCGTGGGAGAATCTCTGGGCCCCTATCCACGGAAGAGCTCTAGCAAGCCAGCCACAAGCGGCTCCTGGGATGTGGCTTTTGCGCCCTGAAAGGGGACCGGAGAGCAGCTGCCCATGGTTGTCTCCCAAAGGCAGATGGGGGGAGGCTTGATGCTTTGAAGCCAGCAGAACAGCTTCGGGACCCTCTGACCCACCTCACAAGGGGGTGGGGGCTTGTGATCCAGAGAGTGTCACTCTGGAATTCCCAAAACCCGGGAGGGCTTTCCTTAAAACACTATTTGGGGCTTCCGGTGGCGTTTCCGTCGAAGACGGACTAGAGACCGCGGTCGTGCACGGCTTTGATCCATGCTTGTCCTGTTGGAGGGGTCCCTGAGGGACCGAACCATCTGACCCACCTTGTAGGGGTGGGGGGAAGAGGGGGAGACCACCAGCTGGGTTGAGGGGAGCCACATCTCCCCTCCCTGGCTTGGTATCTATTCCCCTAGAAGACAGGGAGAAGCAGCAGTTTAATGGCTGCCCTGAAGACTGGAAGCTGCCGGGACTTAAGTTTGTGCTGGAGAGTGGAAGTGGTGAGTGGCATGTAACTGGATAAAAGACTTTGAATACTTTTTTTTCATAACCCCGAAAAGCGGAAAGAAAGAGTCCTCGTTTGGAAGAATGGTAGCCGCGAACAGAGAATAAGAGGAAAATATAAGGTAAAGGAAAAACCGGAAATAAAAGAATTATATGAAAACAGAGATTAAATTTGGACTAACATACAGAATTGGACATTAATTAGGCATTGGATAAAATGCTGGATTTATTTGGAATGGATAAAATTTAACCTTAATACTACAAAAAATAGAATTAAAAATTAAAAAAACTTTGAAAAGAAAGTGATATAGAGCACTATCTAATGGTTAAAGATTTTCTTCTTTTATGCTTTTATGGGAAATTACTGGTCGTATAAATATTTGAAAGAAAGAAGAAATGGAATAAAAGATTATTAATACAACAAGAACCCTGAAAGCTTTAAAAAAAGGTGGGGACTATAGTAAAATATAAAGGAATACAATATTTTGAGACTGCTGGAGGTTGACTGTGTCAAAAAAACAGAAGAGAGAGAGAGAAATGGAGACTTTTGGCAAGGATAGAAAAATTGGATCTTTAATAAAAGAAAATTGAAGAAATAAGCAAAGAATTTAAGTCACAGCTGCAAACTGTGAGATGTATGTTAAAAGAAAGAATGAGATTGCTGGATACAATGATTAGTAAGGTAATGGCGTCGCAGCTTGCAGAAGAACAAAGAAAGCCCAGAGATGATGAGTTGGAAGAGGAAAAACAACAGCCTAGAAGAATATGGAGGACCATTGCCAAAGAATATAAAAGGATTTAAAATAGAGACACTGACAACAGAGACAACAAATAAAAGAGATACGGCTCCCAAGACTAAGAAGAAGAGGGAATTATATAAGAAGAAACCCCAAAAAAGAGAACTGAAAAGGGTGGGGGAAAACATGGCAGGCAGGCAGAGGGGAATAAAAATAATACTAGAAAGAAAAAAGAAGACCGGGGAAACTTAGAAAAGGGAAAACTGGCTAAAATTAAAAGAAATAATAAAGCCGAGAAATTTAGAGATAAGGGTTAGGGATTTTATAAGGGGGATACCACACGGGAATGTATATTGGTATTTAACTTAAAACTTGCTGCGAAATATTTTAGGACTGTATAATTATAAGTATGTATGTATGTATGTATATGAATATGAATTGTATATGAATTATGCTGTTATGAACCCTTTGGAGGATTAAAAACAGGTGAATGGAAATGAATTAAAATATAGAGACAAACTGGCTAAGGGGAAAGGAAGAAAAAACATGATTATTAATGATTACAAGAAAAGTGAAGATAAAATGAGACATATTAAGAAGTTACTCTAGCGATTTTTTGGGGGGGATATCTTAAAATATATACATTTTAAAATATACAGTTGATTATTTAATGGATATTAGAAGCGTACAATGAGAATATTTTATTATGATTAAAGTAGGGGAGAGGAAAACACCATGTGGATCCTAAATGCATTGGCTTTATTTTACTTTTACTTTTTTTTAGATTATTATAATTTGGCTTTGAGAAAATTAAGGATAATGATGATGCGTAATGTAAAATGCAATAGGAGGAGGCTGAAAATGGAAATAATAGGGGAATAAAGAATTGAAAACCTACGTGTGGATGAAATGATATTGATATTGAATAAATTGAAATATGAAATGCAAGTTTATTTAAAGATGAGTCAAATGGGTAACGATATGAGATGATACTATATAAGATTAATGGAAATGAATTTATGACTATGTACTAGTGTTATAATCCGGAATCATGTTGCTCACGTGAAAAAATGTGTAAAAATAAAATAAAAAATTTTAATTAAAAAAAAACACCACTATTTGGGAGAGTTCCAGACAGGAAGCTCAGCCTCTTCATGGCCCCGGTTCTTACGGCCCCTTTTACTTCATCATCATCATCATCATCATAACAACAAGGCTTTATGGATTTGCCCACTTGGTGCCCTCAGGAACATTTTAGCCTTTAATGCAAGGTGAGGCCACCCCATTCGCGTGACTGGGACTGGCAGGCCCGCTCCCCAAAGAAGGGGAGGACAGAAGGACCGCACTGACCTTGTAGTACCAGAGCAGGTATTTGCTCTTGCAGTCGTCGCTACAGAAGTCCCAGGTGCTGCCCTCCAGCTGCTCGGTGACGGCTCGCTGGCAGGTCTGGGAGCAGTAGGTGCAGGTCACACAGCAAAGGCCCAGGTTCTTGGTGAAATCCTGTTTGTAAAGAAGCACACACCCTGCGGAGAAACAAGACGGATGAAAACCTCCCAGGGGGGCGGCCGAGCGGCAACAGGAGCCCACCGCAGGCAACCACAGAGAGACCAAGCACGGCACAGACACACACGCACACCTGACACAGCCCTTCCTGCACTGGCCCCGGGCGGCCTGGGGGGTCCCCGTCGCTCACCTCTCCAGTCCTAAGGCCGACGCGGCCTCTCGCCCCTGCCCACCGCATGCAACGACCTGCCCCGAGGAGACGGCGGCCGGCCGGGGGGGACTTCTGCCCTCGGCAACGATCGAGCTCCCTGCCCGGGTACCTTCGCTGCAAAAGTTCTTCTCCACTCCCGAGAAGCGGATCTTCTCGTGCAGCAACTTCTCCTGCTTGCAGTGCTCGCACTGGGACACCACCCCGCGCAGCCGCTTGAAGTCCTCGCAGCAGTCCCGGCAGCAGAACTGGTAGACCTTGTCCTGGCAGACGGAGCGGGCGTCAGGCAGGCCCAGCCCCCCGCGGGGCAGCTGAGCCACAGGAGGCCCAGCGGGGCGTGAGCGGAGGGGCCCCTGCCCCTCCCTCTGGGGCAAGGTCTCTCGCCTCCTCCCTCCGGCGGCCCCCTCACCTGCCAATCCAGGATCTCGGGCTTCCCATTGAAGAGGTTGTGGCAGGAGTGGCAGGTCAAGTGGATGCCACCTTCCGGGCTGGAGCGCTGCATTTTGAGGGAAGGGGAGAGATTCAGAAGGGGCCCACGGACCCTGCCCACCGTGGCCATCCTTGCTGTGCCCAGCGAGGACTGCCCACCCAGCGCCTCCCGGCCCCTGGCCTGCCCTCTGCCCACCTCATCGCTCAGTTTGTCCCTGCCCCCCCCCCCGCCCCCTCGTCTCCTGCCCGTTCCCAGCGCTCCCTCCCCTCCCAACCCCGTGGCACCAAGCAGGGCCCCACCAACAGCCCCCCATGCTGCTGCTGCTCCTGGGAGGGGCAGGCTTTGGCCAGGGAGAAAGGCAGCCCAAGACCAACTTTCTGCGAGTGGAATAAATTATGCAAATCACACAGGAGGTTAATTTCACTGATTTATTGGATAGCAGACACAAACTCTCTTCGTTATCGGCAGAAGCAAAAACAGTTTTATTTGAGACAATGACCCCCACGAGAGATTCAACATCATAGATATAGAAAGATCCGTAAGCTACGAATGAGATATGCAGCCTCGCCCCCCCTGTCCCCCCCCTGCCCCCCTCCCGGTCATTGGCTAGGCTTCTGTGATGTCAGCGGGATCCTGAATGTCTCCACTTTGAGAAGATGATTCAGTCATGCAACGCTGCAACGGAGAACAACGGCTGGGACGACAAGGGGAAAGATGAACTCAGCAGAAAGGAGGGAAGAAAGGAAGAAGGGGAGGTATGGAAGGAGACGGGCACAGGCGATGGCAGAGCGTGGAGAGGGGAGCGCGCCAAGAGCCCCAAAAGCAAGAGGGGGGGGGGACCTCACACACACAGCCTGGGAGGGGGGCCGGGCCCAGAGGCCCGGAAGGAGGCTCTTCTCCAAGCAGCACCAGAATTTGAGAAGGCAAGTCAACACACAGGCAGATTATTCACAGATTATCCACTCGGAGGAAAGAGGGCTGATGGCGTAAGAAAGGGGGGGCGCAAGAGAGGGGGGGCCTCTGCTCGGCCTGGGGATTCCCTACACCTTCTGAGTCTCAGGGCCATTAGCAGGCACCGCCTTCCCTACTCAAAGCTGTCCTCAGCAAGCAAGGGGAGCTAGGAGCCTCTTCCTTTTCAAAGAAAGGCGAGTGCAGAGAGAGGCCAGAAGTCTGGCGGGTGCCCAGACTGCAGCCGTGCAGAGCCCCCAGAGGGCTCCTGGGTCTGGGCCCGTCACTGGGACGGCGGGAGAGCCTCCGTATGTACCTGGAATTTGGTCCAGCAGCTGGGGCTGCAGAACTGGTACACCACCTGCTTGTTCTTGTTGTAATAGCAGGGCTCAGACAGGCTCTTCCGGCAAAAGCTGCAAGGCCGGACGGGTCCTGGGGAGAGAGGAAGGGCACAAGGCCGGGTCAGGGGGCTCCTCTCTTCCCCAGAGCCCCAGCCTCCCCACACTGGGCCCACAGAACCCATTGCCTGGGGTACCTGTCAGTCCGGCCTGCTTGACCTTGTAGGAAGTGGTGCAGCAGACGGAGCAGAAGAGTGCCAGCTGGCCGTTCCGGTCCTTGTGGGAGAGCATCTCGAAGTTCTTGCAGAGTGTCTTGCACCACGTGCAGGGGTAGAGCCGGACGTGTTTCTGCAGAGAGCCAGGGCAGGGGGGGGGCTGCTGGGCAGGCTAGCTGGCAGGCCCCGGACCCTTCCTCCCCCTCC